>NW_024412420.1:12183743-12197874 GCF_014898765.1 Herpailurus yagouaroundi | reverse complement strand
GCCCCGAAAAACATCGAATTCTAATGTAGGCACATTCTACAGTACAACTGACCAGTGCTCCTCAAAACCTTCAAGGTCATCAAAAACAAGGAAAATTTGAGAAATTGTGACAGCCAAAAGGAATGTAAGGAAACTAAATTAAGTAAGGTATCATCGATAGGATCCTGGGACAGAAAAAAGGATACTAGGCAAAAACTAAGGGAAAGAGAATACACTATGAACTTTAGTTAATAACATATCTGTGTTGGTTCATGAACAGTAACAAATGTTATCATACTAACGTTAAATGTTCATAATAAGAGAAACTGGGAAGAAGGGGAAATAGAACAGTGTACTACTGCTCCATTTTTCTGTGAATCTAAAACTGTTCTAAAAATAAGAAGTCTATTAATTTTCAAAAAGCGGTGTACAGTATAATTTTAACATTTTGAAAAAAAAAAAGGAGGGAGGACTGGAGACGTACTTGTATGTCTATCTTCGTTTCACTTGGTGGTGATGTGCTGAGCTGGTTCATAGTTGTGAGCAGGGAAGGAGGCCACCTGGGCAGATAGAAAGTCAGGAATGAAGAGGAATCCTGTGAGAGAGGGGTGGTCACAGTGTATACTTTATTCCCACAGATTATAAATGTATACAGTTGGCCCTTGAACAACCTGAGTGTGAACTGACCAGTCCACTTAGATGCAGATTTTTTTTTATAAATACAGTACAGTCTTGTAAATGTATTTTCTCTTCCTTATGATTTCTTTATAACATTTTCTTTTCTCCAGCTTACTTTATTGTTTTCTTTAATGTTTATTTATTTTTGAGAGAGAGAGAGAGAGAGATAGAGCATGAGCAGGGGAGAGCCAGAGAAAGAGGGAGGCACAGAATCTGAAGCAGGCTCCAGGCTCTGAGCTGTCAGCACAGAGCCTGACAGGGGGCTGGAACCCATGAACCATGAGATCATGACCTGAGCTGACATCGGACGCTTAAATGACTGAGCCACCCAGGTGCCCTGCCAGTTTACTTTATTTTTAGAATACACTGTATGGTGCATGTAACATATAAAATATGTGTCAATTGACTGTTTATGTTATTGGTAAGGCTCTGCTCAATGGTAGGCTACTAGTAGTTAACTTTTGGGGGAGTCAAAAGCTATATGAGGATTTTCAACTGTAGGGTTGGGGGAGGGAGAGGGGAAGAGGCAGCAGCCCTAACCCACACGTTCAAGGATCAACTATATAGTATTTTGTACTTCTACCCTTCCTTACTGTACTCTTGTAAGTAAAGTATCCTATGTAATTGTATTTCTTTTTTTTTTTTTTAATTTTTTTTTCAACGTTTTTTATTTATTTTTGGGACAGAGAGAGACAGAACATGAACGGGGGAGGGGCAGAGAGAGAGGGAGACACAGAATCGGAAACAGGCTCCAGGCTCTGAGCCATCAGCCCAGAGCCCGACGTGGGGCTCGAACCCACGGACCGGACCGCGAGATCGTGACCTGGCTGAAGTCGGACGCTTAACTGACTGTGCCACCCAGGCGCCCCTGTAATTGTATTTCTATATACTAAAAGTGTTAAAAGAACATCAACAGGATATAATTACCCCCCAATGATATTAAGAAAAGCTTGCCATTTTTGTTATGAGCTTACTTTTTCAAATTACTTTTTTGCAAAGCTTCCTTTCCAAATGTTAATTCACGTGCAAGTGTCATCTCCTCAGGAATAAAATAACACAATCTCTGCTGTCTGTCTCATCTGTTTTTTAAAAATCAGATCTAAAATTACACCCACAACTTAGTAGATAAACAAGTGTATAAACAAGAAAAATATAAATAAAAGCGGGGCACCTGGGTGGCTCAGTTGGTTGAGTGGCCGACTTTAGCTCAGGCCATGATCTCATAGGGGGTTCATGAGCTCAAGCCCCACATTGGGCTCACTGCTGCCAGCACAGAGCCCACTTCGGATTCTCTGTCCCCCTCTCTCTTTGCCCTTCCTCAGCTCGCACTCTCTCTCTCAAAAATACATAAAACATTTGAAAGAAAAAATGAGTTAAAAGCAAGGGCTATAAGGGCTGTATGAGGGATTATATATCCAGTATTATACACACTTGCCTACTCATTTTATGAAGCCAGCATAACCCTGACATCACAACGTGATAAAGATATTAAGGAAACAAAAGTTACAGATCAATATATAATACATTTGTCTTTCAATTTAGATGATGCCACTTACAGTGATTACGACCAGAAGGTGCCTGCACAACCCTGATCAGAAACACACTCCTCACCACTGAACAGGAAAGAGATTTTAAAAGGTCTCTCAACATATCAGCTCCTATATTTAACCCAGCTCACCAAGCTAACTATAGGTTTTCTGTTAAGCAATCAACTTTTTACAAACAAGTCTTCTAACATAAACATCACATCCTGCCACAACAGGATGCCTTAGGATCCTGCAATTGCATAACCCAGTGTGGAAAACACCACTGTGTAAGAACACTCTTGAGGCACCTCTGACCTTCAGCTCTCACTGTGTATAATACTCAATGTTACAGGCTCTGCACATCGTTACCTTCAACTGGTAAGTGAGCAAGACGAACCACATGGTGTAAATGTCTTCACATCAAAGAGAAAAGACAAAATGAGAAACATACCATCAACAATGCCACTTTTTTTCTACACATCTTCATTCTTCAACAAATATTTGTTGAGTGCTTAATACATGCCAAGTACTGGAAAAAGTGAATTAGATCTAAACTCTATCATAAGAGTATACAGTCTAGCAGAGAATACAGACTTAAATAGGCAATTACAATAAACTGTGATATGAGTTAATAGTGCTAATATGAAAAGGAAGGGAGGCCACAACCCCATGGTATAAGCACCTCATCTAGAGAGGGAAGTAAGTCAGGGGAGACCTCTTAGAGAACTGATCTTTCATCTGAAATTCCCAAATTAGCAGGCTAAGTATGTATGTTGTGTGTGGGAGAAGGTAGGGAGTTGGTGGAACTAGGAAAAGAATGGCACAAGCATGGGAATATCATGTACAAAGGTCCTGAGGTGACAGATCTCAGTTCAGCTGGAGAGACTGAAAGAGTCTCAACTTAGACAGCAGAAGGTTAGAGATGAGAGAGACAATGGTGAAAGATTACTCTGGAAGGAAGGCTCATAGTAGCATATGGTATTTCGTACTAAAAGTAATATACAGTGATTTTAAGCCCCATATTTAAAAGGTAAACTCAGCTCTGGCAAAGCTGTATCTGCATTTCATAATTCATAGATGCTCTAAAACAGACTCCCTCAGCTTCTAGGCAGCTTATTTGGACATCTATTCCAGCAAGTCAGAGTAGGAAAAGAAGACAGAAGGATAAGGGAACAGAAGGTATGTGGAACACTGTAGAAGTAATATGATCATCATACCCCTGCAGGATCTAGGGCCAGCTGAAAAGATTCTTGGCAGGATGTGTCCAAGATCACTAGGTTTTGTAGACTGGTGCAAGTTTCTGACATTTTCCCAAATATCTGACCTTGTCCATTTACTCTTTCGTTTATTTTGAGGACAATGATATCGTATGGGTCACATTTACTACTAAGATACTTGGGTATTCTTTTTCCTTTTAGGATTTTAAAAAATTTATTTATTTATTTTGAGAGAGAGAGACAGAGTATCGCAAACAGGCTCTGCACTGTCAGTGAGTGAGGAACCCGATATGGGGCTTGAACCCACGTACCTTGAGATCATGACCTGAGCCGAAATCAAGAGTCAGGCACTTACCCGAATGAGCCACCTACGTGACCCTGGGTATTCTTTACATTAAATTAAATATCACAACTATTCCTTTAAATTATATATTCCTATTTTACAGAAGAAACCAGCCTGGTTGCTAATCCAGCTTCTACAAAGTCTCATTGACAGCTTCTGGTGGAAAGAAACCAAAATTTCTGATTCCCTATCACAGGTACACTGAAGATATCAGACCGTTAAGATTTCTGCAGTCACTCTTAAATGTCACACTGAAATTCAATCTTTAAAACTTCAGTGTTTTGGGGCGCCTGGGTGGCGCAGTCGGTTAAGCGTCCGACTTCAGCCAGGTCACGATCTCGCGGTCCGTGAGTTCGAGCCCCGCGTCAGGCTCTGGGCTGATGGCTCGGAGCCTGGAGCCTGTTTCCGATTCTGTGTCTCCCTCTCTCTCTGCCCCTCCCCCGTTCATGCTCTGTCTCTCTCTGTCCTAAAAATAAATAAACGTTGAAAATAAATAAATAAATAAATAAATAAATAAATAAAACTTCAGTGTTTGATTTTTCCTACCCCAATCAACAATGGAAGTCTTCAAGGAAATCTTGTCTATTTTCATACCAATTAAATAAAAGTATAATAGAAGGGGATAATTACTTTCAGTTTGTTTAAAACTTGTTTTAAACCTTGCATTACATTTTTATCCGGCAATTAATTGTAATCCTTAAGGCATATATTTTTTGCCTTCTGTTAAGAGGTAAACTTATTGGCAAGGCTAAAATCATACCCACCAGCTTTGTTTTGGCTTGCAGGAAGTTGTCAGCATACAACAGAGAAATTATCAGCATGTTCGGGTTGTGGTTTGCTTCAACCTGCTGATTGTTTCTGCCCCATGACCCAAGAATTGTGGTGTTTATATTTTTAATTCTCTTTCTACCTCCTGGAGGGGGGAAAATGACAATACCTGTATACTCACAGCACAGAGAGAACAAAAACCAGAACCCAAAACACAACGAGTACTTTAGATTAAGTTTTAGCTAGTGGCCAAACTAAAATTCTAGGATTAACACATCTGCAATCTATTTGAGAGTCTAAAAATTTATCCTACAGAAATATTTTCACATGTACACAAAGATGCACAGAGATAGGTTCTCTACAGCACTGTGGAAATATTTTTAAAAATTGGGAAAAACTTAAACATCCATCAATAGAAAAATAGTTACAAATTTTGCAACACCATGCAGCAATTTATATATATGCACGGATAGACAGATTCACATGGAAAAGTATATAATACTACGCTGTCTTAAAAAATCAAGTAGTCTTGGGGCGCCTGGGTGGCGCAGTCGGTTAAGCGTCCGACTTCAGCCAGGTCACGATCTCGCGGTCCGTGAGTTCGAGCCCCGCGTCGGGCTCTGGGCTGATGGCTCAGAGCCTGGAGCCTGCTTCCAATTCTGTGTCTCCCTCTCTCTCTGCCCCTCCCCTGTTCATGCTCTGTCTCTCTCTGTCCCAAAAATAAAAATAAAAAACGTTGAAAAAAAAAATCAAGTAGTCTTATTTCTATGTTGTGTAAATATTCTATAATAAAAATATATCCATGAGAACTCTCACACACTGCTGGTAGGAGTGTAAAATAAGTATAATTGCTTTGGGAAACTGGAGTTTCTAATAAAATTAAACATATACCTACCCTATGACCCAGTAATTCTACTCCTAAATATTTATCTGAAAGAAGTGAGTGCTTATGTTCACAAAGCAAGTTATGTAAGAGTGCTCACAGCAGCTGTAATCACAATAGCCCCAAACTGAACAGCTCAATGTCCATCAGCAGAAAAATGGATAAACAAAATATGGAATATGGGATACTACTCTGCATAAAGGATAAGATACAACTGATACACAGAACAACAGGGATAAATCACAAAAATACGATGTTGAGGACAGACACAAAAGAGATCATATTGATTCATGAAGTTCCAGAACAACTACAGTAATCCATGATGATAGAGGTCAGAATAGTGGTTACCTCTGGGGAGGGCTACTAACTGGAAAGGAAACTTTTCAGGATGATGGAAATGTTTACATCTTAATCTGGGTGGCGGTCACACAGGTGTTTACATATATTAAAGTCATCGAGTTGTAACACTTAAGATGAGTGCATTTTATGTACACAAATCATACCTTAATGAAAGAAGGAAGGGAGAAAGGGAGGGAGGGAGGAATGGATAGATGGATTGAGGGAGGAAGAGGTTCATATAAAAAGTTATCAGAAAGGAAAAATTATTTAAATTTTTTTAAATGTTTATTTATTTTTGAGACAGAGACAGAGTGTGAGCAGGGGAGGGGCAGAGAGGGAGACACAGAATCTGAAGCAGGCTCCAGGCTCTAAGCTGTCACCACAGAGCGCGACGCAGGGCTTGAACCCACAAACCGCGAGATCATGACCTGAGCCAAAGTTGGACACTTAACCAAATGAGCTGCCCAGGAGCCCCAGAAAAATTATTTTAAAGGCAGTGTGATTTTCAGGAGGTTTATTAGACCACAGCTAAGAGATATTTTCTGCATCATCTTGAGCAAAGCAGCCAGATACATGAGGACATACTGTATGATTGAATAAGCAAAGCTGAACTTTGCTGTTAGAAATCAGAGGCGTGCTTGCCTATAGGTGTGGGTAGGTACTAAAGGACACAGAGGGTCTCTGGAAGTTTTGGTAACGTTTTTGCCTTTGTTTTGGGGATGTGTTCTTTTTGTGAAGATTCACTGAGCTGTATATTTATGATTGAGCATTTTTCTGGAAGTATATTGTACCCAATAAAAACATCACAAAATAGGGGGTACTGGGTGGCTCAGTTGGTATAGCGTCCAACTTCTGCCCAGGTCATGATCTCAACGGTTCATGAGTTCGAGCCCTGCATTGGGCTCTGTGCTGACAGATCAGAGCCTGGAGCCTGCTTCAGATTCTGTGTCTCCCTCTCCTTCTGCCCCTCCCCTGCTCACACTCTGTCTCCCTCTCTCTCAAAAAGATGAATAAATATTAAAAAATAGTTTTTAATAAATAAAAAACAACACAAAATAAAACAAACAAAAAGAGGTATTTTCAGTAGCTAAATACCCCAGCATTCTCCATATATTTGAGTTATAAGGTACACTACCTTAATTAATTCCAACTCAACTACAATATTGGTTTGCATAAGTAAAAATATGTGTCACAGGACACATTTTAGCAAAGCTCCTACTATGTGAATAAACACCTTATTTCCTTGTATCATACTAACATTAGAATGTCAACAATGTTAGGAGGAGACCCTAGATGAGAATCTAAGTAACCCATAAATGATTTTATCAAACCCATCAGCTTTCAGTAAAGCTCGCTCTCTGGATGTTAAGACCACTTTGTTCCTGAGCCCACATCTGTCCTATCTTCCATGTAAAAGCTGGATAGTAAAATTAAGCAGTGGAACTCAAAGACTCCAAACCTGAAAAGCCATCTGTTAGAATCATCTAACCTATAATGCAGCACTGACAAACCGGAAAAGCAAGCAATGAACTTGGAAACACAGGGGAAATAAATATGAATAAATGTAGCAGAAATTATAGGATTTCTGTAGGGTGTAATGGCTTATGACGTGAAAAAATGAGATCTATGATAGTTATGTCAATATGTTAAGATTCTCAGATGATGGTAAAACTTGAAACTTATCTTATTTTTCCAATATTTAAAGTGACTGAAAATTGTTTAAGTATTACAAGTATATAATGAGGAAAAAATGTTATTATCTTAATTGGTGGCACCAAAATTCCTCTTAGAGAGACAACTGTCACAGTTTGGAAAAGTAACTTGTTTCTCTGCGTGGGTGTTGGGGGGGGGGGGGGAGCCAAAAAAATTCAACAGACAGCTAAACTATCTTTTCAGTTGGCCAGGGAAATAGAGTTGTTGTTGTTGTCTTTTTCTTTTTTCTTTTTGGTTTTGTTCCAGATAGGATAAAGGGAGAAAGTGCCTATGAGAAAGCACAGGCTGAGAACTACATCAGGTGAAGGGTCAGAGGGTACTCTCTGATGACTGGGGTGGCAAAGATTTAGGAATAGGGATGCTTAATATTCAAATTGAAATAATTTGCTTTACTGCTATGTAAACCCCTCATCCCTCCTCCTGTTCCCCCTAAAATTCCAGTGATGTCTTCTACAATTGCAGGGGCTTCACATGAGTAGGCTTTTGTGGAAACTGAGGAAAAGGGTCTATCTAGGCCAGGGTTTCTCAATCTTGCACTACTGACATTTGGGGTTGTATGATTCTTTGCTTGTGGGGCTGTCCTATGCATTGTAGGAAGTTTAGCATCAGGCCTGGTCTCTACCCACTAGATTCCATAGCACCTCCCCAGTTGCAACAACAAAAAACGTGTCCATGTGTTGCCAAAAGTCCCCTGAGAAACAAAATCATCCGATTTGGGAACCAAAAGTTTACGCCTACATGACTCAGGGCAGTTAAGAGCCTGGAAGGAAAAGTACCCTGAGAATGCATGCTCCTTGAGAATTATTAGGATTTTGAGGAGACGTCTGGGCTTCCACAGGGAATAGATCATGCCTAGAGTTCAAAAGGTCGGGGCAGCCCACCCAACACCTAGGGTATACCCACAATGAAGCTCAAATATTTCTACCTATTAAAAAAATGTTCTTTTAAAAAACAAAAAGGAAGAAGAGGAAGAGCAAACCTTTCTTTTTTTTCTACTGAGAAGTAATGCAAAAGTACTATTTTACAAACACAAACACACACACACACAGCATTCTACAACAAGGTAAGGAGCCCATATTTTTCCTAAGTTAACAATGAAGCTAATATCTCTCCTTCTTCCATAAATTTTCTCATAGAATGATCACTGGACTCTAATCTAAGGAAGGATAGAAATGGAGGAGACTCGGAAAGAACCCCTACAAACTTCCCCTAATTTAGAGAGGCAAGGGTGAATCACCGACATAGGTAAAAGGCCACACCTCAGAGCTTTCCTATAAAGAGGCAAAAGCAAACAAAACAAAACAAACTAAACCAAAAAATCAATAAGACTTTCTCTAAGGAAATAATTTTTTTTAAATTTACCAAATATTTATATGATGTTTAGTCCACGCCAGACACTATTGTAAGTTCTTTTCAAATATTCATTCCTTTGTTCCCCATGTAAATTCTATGAGATAGGTACTATTATGATTCCCATTTTACAGATGAGCAAACTGAGACCCAAAGTCAACCAGGTAGTAAGAAAGTGGCAGAGTCAGGATTTGAATTTAGGCAAACTAAACACACACACACACACACACACACACACACACACACACACACAAAACCATACAGGACCTGTGAGAAAATACTCAAATTCAAAGAGAAAAGATCATCTTGAAAAACTAGAAAAAAATGCCTTCCTCTGAAGTAGATTTATTATTTAAAAAAAATTTTTAATGTGTCTTTATTTTTGAGAGATATAGAGAGACAGAGCATGATCAGAGAAGGGGCAGAGAGAGAGGGAGACACAGAATCAGAAGCAGGCTCCAGGCTCTGAGCTGTCAGCACAGAGCCTGACATGGTGTTCAAACTCATAGACTGTGAGATCATGACTTGAGCCAAAGTTGGATGCTTAACTGACTGAGTCACCCAGGGGCCCCAAGTAGATTTATTACTAAAGAACAGATGTATAGAAAATTTCCAATTTGTATTCTCAAAAACATCCAAAAACTCAGATCTATAAGCCAGAGCTTTGCAGATGTAATGACAAGGAAACAATGAGTGATAAGGAAAAAATACATGGAAATTTTTTTTAAATTGAATGCTGAATTTAAAATCATGATGAAGTCAGTGACAGATAGAACAATAAAAAAGGTGAATTGGAGACAGTAGTTTAAGGTTTAATATATATCTTAACGTATACTCCAATGTGACAAAATAAAGCAAATGGAGCAGAAGTAGTGATAATAGAAAACTTCCCCAAGTTAAAGACCTGAGTCTACAGGTCAAAATGGTTCATTACAAACTGAGAAAAGTTATTTTAAAAATCTAAAACTTTGACACTATCTAGTGACATTTCTGAGAGCAAAGAAAAACATCCTATAAACATCTAGGCAGAGGGTGGGAGAAATGGGCTACAAAAGAAATACATCAGGCTGGCATCAGACTTCTCCTCCACAAAACTGAAGGCCAGAAGATAATGGGATACTTCTAGAGAGTGAATTAGTAGGAAGGGGAAGAAATGGGCAGAGTGCAAGTCTAGAACTTTCTGTACACACGTAAGCTTAAAATTTTTTTTAATGTTTTTTTTAATGTTTATTTATTTTTGAAGAAGAGAGACAGAATGCAAGCAAGGGAGGGGCAGAGACAGAGAGAGACACAGAATTCGAGGCAGGCTCCAGGCTCTGAGCTGTCAGCACAAAGCCTGACGCGGGGCTCCAACTTACAAACCACGAGATCATGACCTGAGCCGAAGTCGGATGCTTAACCGACTGAGCCACCCAGGCGCCCCTACACACCTAAGTTTATATGAAACTAGATAGACACATTCTTGGACATGCAGGGGATAAGGAAGTGTAGTATCAAAGAACCCTTCCTGAGGGGTGCCTGGGTGGCTCAGTCGGCTCACTCTGACCTCGGCTCAGATTGTGATCTCACTGCTCACAGGGCCAAGCCCCACATCGGGCTCTGTGCTGACAGCTCAGAGCCTGGAGCCTACCTCAAATTCTGTGTCTCCCTCTGTCTCTGCCCCTCCCTCGCTTGCATTCTGTCTCTCTTCTTCTTCAAAAAAAATAAACATTAAAAAAAGATTCTTTTTTAAAGGAACCCTTCTTGAGAAATTCACCCAGTATTATATTCTAGATCATCATCTACTAGGGCCTTATGCACTGTCCAATCCAGTAGCCAGCATGGCTACTGAGCAGCTGAAATGTAGCTAGCGCAATTGAGGAACCGAAATTTTTAATTTAATTTAAACATAAATAGCCACCTATGGCTAGTGGCCACCATATTAGCCCAGTCTAAATATCTAAGAGAGATAAAATTAAAAGTTCAAGAATGAAAAAACCATGGTACAAAAAGTAAGCAATGAGCAAATCAAAGGGAAAAAACAGTATTATATCTATGGTTTAAAAATATTATGCAAATGTCAGAAAATAATTATTGTAATATACATAATAAAATATTAACAATTCTGAGTCTAAAATCTCAGATTATATCAGGAATTTCACATTTCACCTGAGAGGAAAGAGCCAAAAGAAAAGATTCATTCTTAGTGTTGCTAAATCAAAGGGACATGGTGCTTTTTTTTAAGCCATAAGAGAAAAAATATCAGTGGAATAACACCTGAATATATAACTTCTAGATCACTGGCAAGAAAAAAATAATTTTAATGATCTGAGAAAATTCTCAGGAGACCTTAGGAATTGAAAGACTGTAAGTGGAAAGATCACTATATAAAACTATCCACACACTATATCCCAACTTTTAAAGTACGTACATACAATAAAAGCTGACAGAAATACATGGAACTTTAACAATTGTTGACCATGGGTGACTGTGTATCATTGTGTGTGTTCTAAATTTTCTACAATGAGCATTATTACCTTTATAATCAGAGAAAATTTTAACATGGAAAAAGAAGAATGGTTAGATCTCACCTGCCGGTAGTCTCTCCTATCTAGAAGACAACCCGGTATCACAAATTAAGCAAAAAAGACTCTTGAGCAGCCAAATGCATGTCACAAAGTCTACACCTAAAGATTTGGGTACTGTGTTCATCTAAAGAGCCCTTCATACCTTCTTTTACACATCTCAATCCCAACAAGCTTGATTCCCTCATATTCCAGTAGCAGTATGGCTCCAGACACACTGAGAGCAATGTAAAGTGATAGACCCGACCTTGCAGTAGAAAAAAAGTGACAAAAATAAAAATAGAAAACAGATGTTGACCTTCACAAGGCAGTCCGGGGGCAATTGGGACAAAAACAGCCCTAAACAACTCAATATGTTTCCACAAAGTTTGATAACCTATATTCACTATAACAACTCTTGAGTTACAGATTGGCTAGTTGAGGAAGTGAGAAAGTGAGGAAGTGAGAAAAATTCCAAATACATTTTAGAAAAAGATTAATCACAAATTTTATGATAAAAAGTTAGAGTGCTTCATTAAAGAGAATCAAACTATCAAGAGTAACTCACTCTTACCAGTTCCACAGAGTTGGAATTTTACTGTACTGAAAAGAATTTTAGGGTTGGTTGCATCGACCAGAACAAATCTGGAGAACAATCTAGAAGGAAATGATTAATTACTATTTCTTTCCAAGGAAGTTTAAAAATTAGTAACCATAGGCATATCAGAATTAGTGTTCACACAGCAGTTGCTACTAAATGCAGCTGGGGTGTGGATGTTGTTTTGGCTTTACTCCACATTCCCAGCAGGATCTAGGTACCTTGTAGGTAGTTGGCACCTATTAGCTCTTAGGGTAAAATCAGTAGGTCCCATTCCATCACACACGGCACATTTTGAACTGAAGAAATAAATATATATTCAACCTCCTTCATACTTGCCTCTTGTGCTTCTTACTTCAAAAGCAGGGATAGAAAGACAAGGCAGAAACTGATTATGTTTATATCTATGGAGCAAAGATTATGCAAACTGCCAGCACACGATTGTTTTTGTTTTCAGTATGGTTATCACAAAACAAAAACAAAAAGATAGCTTCTACATCTCAAGCCTGATTATTTGAAAACAGACCTGAATATTTCCTCCTCTTTCAATCAGGCAGTAAACAAACACTTTTCATTTTACTTATCTGTAAGGTACTTATTTGCTGATATGGACTAGTTACAATTTCTATAAGAGAGCTTGACAGAGTCTGAGGAGGCTATTTCCTGAGTTACTCTAAAAGTACTCTCGCTGCTTTAACATTTGCCAAAACTCCAAGAAAGCATTAAAAAAAAAAAAAAAATCCCCACCCTCCACACACCCCCAGAGCTAACAAGAGAAAAACATAATCATAACCTCAGTTAATGTTCCTTTAGCACTCTGACCACTCTGACATCTGCAAGCTTCTTTTTGTCTTTTGTTTGTCCCTTTTTCTTTTAAAGAATGCTACTGGGGCACCTGGGTGGCTCAGTCGGTTGAGCTTCCACCTTTGGCTCAGGTCATGATCTCACGGTTCATGAGTTTGAGCCCCGCGTCGGGCTCTGTGCTGACAGCTCGGAGCCTGGAGCCTGCTTCGGATTCTGTGTCTCCCTCTCTCTCTGACCCTCCCCCGTTCATGCTCTGTCTGTCTCTGTCTCAAAAATAAATAAACATTAAAAAAAAATTAAAGAACGCTACTGATTGTTTATCTGATTAACAAAAGTTAATACATGGTCATTGTCGCAATTCCAACAACATGAAGGTGTATGAAATAAAAGTAATGATCTCTGTCTCCCCCACCTTCTTATTCCCCTCCCAAAGAAACCAATGCTAACAGGTAGATGTATATTCTTACTTCTTCCTAGGCTTACAAAATAATACATAATATATGGGAGGGAGGGCATGGTTCACCTTTTTGTTCTCAAACAAAATCAGATCATATATGTTATTGTGCGCCTTGCTTTTAGTCTTAAACCTATGGACATTTTCCAAGCCAATATATACAGATACAGTACATTCTTTTTAATGGCTGCAAAATATTCCATAAGATGGATAATTCATTCATACCATCGCCCCACCTTTCCCAACTCATGGACATTCGAGATGGATCCGTGTACGCATACCTCCTGTCCTTTAATTTCAGTAATACAGATTCCCAGAAGTTGAGTTTTTGGGTCAAATGAAACATTTCCAAATGTTTAAAATTTTATCCTTAAACAAAATTAATTGTAGACCTTCAGCATTTCTGTTCCCTTCTTCCTTATGCAAAATTTTGGCATAAACCTTTCATAATGCTTTGCATATTTTATTTTTAAAAGCACACACATTATGTCAAAAAATGCCCCTGTCATTTATGCTCGTGTAGTTATAAATAAATAAATGCTTAAGTTATGGCTGTGATGGCCAGCATTAAATCACCGTGCAAATGCTTATGCCTTGGTTTATGAAAGTAGTAATTCATTGTGGAAACCCCACCACCACAGCCATGTGGCAGCACTAAAGTGGCAGCTCTCTCACCCTGTGACTCTCTCCACTGAGTGACAATATAGAGATCAGGACCTACATATTTTCTAATTGTCAACAGTTAACCTTAAAAAGTGTGTGTGGGGGGCGCCTGGGTGGCGCAGTCGGTTAAGCGTCCGACTTCAGCCAGGTCACGATCTCGCGGTCCGTGAGTTCGAGCCCCGCGTCAGGCTCTGGGCTGATGGCTCAGAGCCTGGAGCCTGTTTCCGATTCTGTGTCTCCCCCCTTCTCTGGCCCCTCCCACACACACTTTTT
>NW_024412420.1:12060071-12178743 GCF_014898765.1 Herpailurus yagouaroundi | reverse complement strand
GGGAGTGAAAGACCACAGAAAACGTGTTCTCCTGCCTGCATCCGAAGTACAGTGGGGGTCAGTGTCCTGGTTGTGACACGGTACTGTAATATTGCAAGATGTTACCACTGAGGGAAACAGGGTAAGCGGTAGACAGGATCACTCTATCATCTCTTTGAACTTTTGTGAGTCTCAGCGATCGCAGAATAGTTTTGTGGGGGTTTTAAAGCACAATACCCCCCAAACCAAGAGCACACTGTATACACTGTATGTTAGCTAACTTGACGATAAATTATATGTTAAAAAAATAAATAAAGTACGATAAACCCAGTGCCATGAAGGTAGAAAGTGCCATGAGCGGTAAAAGGAGGAAAACTAATATAAAAAAAAAAAAAAATGGAGGGAAGTGTGGGTGCATGTGTGTTTAATGGTGCATGTGGCATTCGAGATGGGCTCTGAACATACCTGACTTTGAAGGGGCAGGAGGGCTTTCCAGGTGGAAAGACCAGAGTAAACAAAGACGGAAAAACCTTTTGTTTGAGGAACAGCTAATACCCCTTTTACCGGACAGTGTAGGGAAATTGTGGTTGTCGAGAAAACTTGAAGTTTTATTGTGAAGACACTTGAAAGTCAGAATGAGGATTTTGAACTCAGCTGAGTGTGCACTTGGGAGACATTGACAACTTCTGAGCTGGTGAGCAACCTACCTGTGTAGTGTATGATCCTACACATCTCACTTTACCTCTACCGTTTTCCTTCTTTCTAAAACATGAAGTCTCTAGTCTCAGACTCTGCCTACAGAACGTGTGGGGAGGATTGGGAGCAGTAAGAGGACACGAGGAAGATGGGTGAAGTGGTTTTGACAGCCTCAGGGGAAATAATGATGGAATTGTGAATAGGGGGACGGGAGCCACAAGGAGAAACTGTCCAGAAGGATGTGGGGTAGCACTGCCTGGCATAGTTTCCCAAGGTTGGGGGCTTGATCCTTTAAGGAGTGCAGTGGCTTCGAGCCATTTTTACGCGTCCACATCCGGCAATCTGAAGAGGAATGGTTTGGGGATCACATGACCCACCCACAAGTTGCAAGCAAACTGGACTGGGGTTGGGGGGACACGGGCTGGCAAGTCTCTGGGGACTCTAGCTCCCGCTGCTCTTCCTTCTCGCTCTGGAAAAGTTAACCACAAGCAGGCCGCCTCCTCCAGGCTCTGGAGCAAATACCAGGTCCCTGTTCGGGCATTTTTATCATACTGCTCCTTCTATAAAATTGTAGCTGCTCTGGAACCCTTTTTGAGTACTTATGACGTGTTAAAAGGCAAGGGAGGATATATGGGAACTCTCAGTAGTATCACCATAATTTTTCTCTAAATCTGAAACCGTTCTAAAAAAAAAAAAAAAAAAGGGCAAGGGAAAACAAAGTCCCTCCTGTATGTAACCCCAGCACTTTGCCTTGCTTTCCCTCTCAGCAGTGGGAGGAAATCTGACAACCTTTCCCACTTCTTCAAGGATATTTGTAAATGCTAATATAGGCTACAAGCTAATGAGTCATTTGGGGAAGAGCAATGAACCCAGGTAATCTTACGACCTCCCAGGCCTTCACTGCCTGGCTTACTTCTACCAAAGGAGGCAGCAGAAACTCGAGGCAGAGGTATTCTACATCCATTCTGGGTCTTAGAGAGACAGGGGGAGAGGGAGGTGCAGAGTTGGGTAGGGTGCGGTGGGTGACTGGCAGATTGCAATACGGCATTGTCATGTTGCATCAAGGTTCCTCGTTGCAGACAGAAACCTGCCTCCACACATGAGCGCGGCCCCTCCTTAATCATCTGAGGACCCTGGTTCAGCAGTCAGCCTCACTCCTAATGACATTCTGTTAAATGGACAAATTCCTTTGAAGCCTTGTCCTTCTTTGAAATCCAATTTCGCAAGAAGCCAGATCTGATTGGGGGTAGCCATGGAAACCACACCGAGGAGTCTTTGAGAAGGTGGAGAGAGGCAAGGCAAAACGTGATAGTCAAGAGTCCTTTACTGCTCTGTCGGAAATATCAAAGGGATCTGGAGAGGTTGGCAGCCGGCGAGTCCCTGCCCGGGGCCTGTTCTGTATGGCTGGGTACCATGTGGCTGTCCTGGAAGTAAGCAGCCAGCTGTCTCCTCACACAGGCAGGGGGATGGAGCAGAATACACAAACCCCAGATCTGTCGGCCTCCCTCTTCTTCCCCTCCCCCAGCCCCAATTCCAGCAAGATCTTAGCATCCCCTTCGAAGCTGCCTGCCCCTTAAAGGCAAACAACAAAAGAATGACAAGGTCAAAATACAAGGCCCCAACAGATAAGAGGTCCTTTGGAGCAGAGGCCACGAAATTAATCTGAAATTCCTTGTAATTAGATAAGATAAGGCTATCTAAAGAGATGCATAGCAGCCAGGAATGGACTCCAGCCGCACAACATGCAGAGAATATACCTCCTGGTCCACTGGGGCCCCTCACACACTGTCAGCAGACAGAAGACACACAAAACAGGGCCCATGCCAGCCTCTGGGCTGCTCGGAGATGCCGTCTACATGTTCTTATGCCAGGTGGGCACTCACTAAATATGCATCCATGGGGTGTCCAGGGGACTCAATCAGGAAGAAACAAAAGCATCTGGCACCCAGAATGGCATGGGGTGGGACTACAAGCAAAGCAGGAGCCGGCTGGCATCGCGCCACCCTGGCTGAAATGGGTCTGGAGAGGAGGCTGGGGAGGGCAGGCTTTTGGACTTTATTCCGAGCTGGTTATTGATCCCTGGATTCTGGGTCACGACACACGGCCGAGCTGACGTCTGCCCTGTGGATGCGTGGCTGCCGCATCTCAGCCCCTCGGTCCCAACCCCATCAACCGGGTTTATTGACTCTTTTATTGACGATGCTGGGGCCTAATGAGGACAAGAGCTGCACACTTCATTAAGGGCTGTGGAAGGAGAGATGATGCATCCTGCCCAGTGCCAAGAAGCAGTCTCACCACGTGCTTTGCAAGGCCCCGGACACCCAGCCTCCTGCCACCCCTAAGGAGCCAGACACGAGGTGTTCACTTGGGCTCATCACTTCAGTGGCCTTAAAATGCAAAGTGTCTACCACTTGCCAGAAGCCATGCTCTTAGTAATTAGCCAACCTCGTGACTTAGGAGGGACCTACGCCCACACTCACCCAAAAGCACTTTGATGGTCTCCCTTGCCAGTTCACACTCCTAGATTCTCTGCACCCACACATACGATAAAATAAGCAGATTCTCGTGTCATATCAGGGAACATTCTCAAAGCAGGTTCTCAATGATGTGCAGGCTCAGAACAGAACACGGGACTATTAAAACTCAAAAGGATCTTCAAGTGATCAAATTCAAGATGAGGAACAGACCCAGCGCTCTGCCCATGGCCACTCAGCTCACTAGGGACTGCGCTGGCATTAGAATCCTGGTTCTTTAGCACTGATCCAAAGCTCTTGTAGACTGAACTCCTGAGGTGAATAATTACAGCCAGGGATCACAGAAACACTTGTCTGGGAAGCCATGGTTGTTGGGCTCCCTCCATCTAAATAGTAACAGTTCTTTCTTTGTTCTTTATCTTATCTTTCTATCACTCCCCCCTCTTATTATTTTTTTGCCCTATTCCCCAGTCCCCCCCCCCCTTTTTTTTTTTGGTGTCTTCTTGGCCTATCCCTTAGACCATATTAGACATCCCCCGTGGGCACTGCTGAGCCCAGCAGAAACCCTAAAGACCAAAGAGGTTGCTGACTCTGACATTCTCTGTCTTTGATTGGCTCTCTTGGGGATCCGAAGTGGAGGGGGGCACAGAGAATGTGTCAGCTGTAGCCAGATGAGGCTGTGTACTCTCTGAGTGAGATGTGCAGGCAATCTAACGGGGTTAGTCTGCATGGGAGGCAGGTGGGGTTCGCAGACATGATAACTTTGGGAAATTATACAGAAGGAGTAACCATTTCTTTGAGGGTGATTAAGGAGATTGAAGGTAAATAGCAGAGGGATAGCAATTTTTTTGAAATTTTTTAAATGTTTATTTATTTTTGAGACAGAGCGTGAACAGGGGAGGGGCAGAGAGAGAGAGGGAGACACAGAATCTGAAACAGGCTCCAGGCTCTGAGCTGTCAGCACAGAGCCTGACGTGGGGCTCGAACCCACGAACCATGAGATCATGACCTGAGCCGAAGTCAGACACCCACCTGACTGAGCCACCCGGCGCCCCACAGAGGGATAGCAATTTTTTTTTTTAATTTTTTTTTCAACATTTATTTATTTTTGGGACAGAGAGAGACAGAGCACGAACGGGGGAGGGGCAGAGACAGAGGGAGACACAGAATCGGAAACAGGCTCCAGGCTCTGAGCCATCAGCCCAGAGACCGACACGGGGCTCGAATTCACGGACCGCGAGATCGTGACCTGGCTGAAGTCGGAGGCTCAACCGACTGCGCCACCCAGGCACCCCGGGATAGCAATTTTTTAAGGTTGAACGGGCTTTCTTTGGTTTCCTTTCATCTGTTATTTCAAAGGGTGAAAGTTTAAACCCTCTAAGCCCCTTCCTTTATTTCTGCTCTTTCTTCTCCCTCACTTTATTACAGATCTTAGAATTCAAGATAGAGGTAGGGAGAATCAAGGTGAGAGAAGAGGCGGTTGTTTAGAATCTGATAGAAGGCTCTGGCCTGCGTGGCACATATGCACACATGCTTTGGAAGAATAACTCACACGAAGAGGAGCTGATATAATCTGACCAGAATCGCCTGTATTCACAATTACCAACAGAAGCACTACCTGGAGTCAGAGATAATGCCGGCAAGGGCTGATTATTTCAGTGTAAGAAAGTGGGTAAAAACACCTTTCCCTAATGGACATCCTATATGTAATGACCTTCGGATCCCCAAAATGTGTTTTTTCCTTGCTCTCAGAATTGCGTCAGTGACAATTTTGGTTTTTTTTCCTTTCTAAATGTCTGTTCCCAAACATCCTTGGGCTTCCCTCCTGGCAGCATTTTCTGATCACGTAAACCACACTCTCCTTCATATACAAGACCACACTCTTAGTTTTACTGCAAAACAAAACAAAACAAAATGAACAAAATCTTTCCTTCAACCCTGCTCCTTTCTCTAAATCTCATCTTTTCTTTTCCTTTCTTTCCCCTGTCGGAGCTCACGTCCTGTCTCCTCGCCAGCCCATCTTTCCGCCATTGAATCCATGCTGAGCTTGGAGCCCGAGGCAGGGCTTGATTCCATGACCCTGGGATTTGCCCTGAGTCAGATGCTCAACTCACTGAACCACCCCGGCTTCCCTCTTCCTGTTCTTCTTAACTAATGTTATTCTGCCTCCTTTCCTGCCAACTCTCTTCATTTCACCTCCGGTCACAGGTATTCACCAGAGGTTTGCATCTGCCTTTCTCCTCTCCTCCTTCCCCTTGGATTTCTCCTTGCTCTCCGAGTCCCCCTTGGTTTCATTCTCCCACTGCTTTAACTTTCTCCTTCATGCACATTACTTCTCTAATTTATACTGCTCTCCCACATTTCCACCTGGATATCTGAACAGTTCCACGAGTGTGTCATTTCCTCTCTCCTTAATCCTTGTAATGGCAACAAAGCTCAGGTAAAAAGCTTATGAATCAAAGGACCCGTATCCCAGTTCTGGCTCAGCCACCTACCAGCTCTAAGACTCTGGGCAAAGCTCTATGATCCTCAGCTTCCTCATCTATAAATTGGAGATCATAATCCCTACCTTGCAGGGTAATTGTGAAGCTTAAATAGGATGGCATATGCATGTAACCTATGCTATATGCTCAATAAATTGTAACAGTTATAAAGGAATGGCTGTTCTCCAGCAACCTAAGCGTAAAACGTGGGACCTTTCTTCGTCCTCATTTCAAACATCTGCCAAGCCTGCCAGTCTTACCTTCTCACCAATGGCTTTTGAATTCTTACCCTCCTTTGCATCCTGAGCGTCACCACGCTGTGTTGGGTTCTTACTATCTTTGTTGAGAAGGGATATCGAAATGGCTTCCAACCTAGCCTCTGGCATCCAATCTCTGCCCCCATCACCCAGGTTCCAGAATGCACATCCCAAAGCACGATCCTGACCCCAGCAAAGAGCAGATAGGGTATAGTGGCCCTACAGTTGGACAGTCCTGTGTTCAAGTCCACTGCCTGCCTACTATGAGCCTGGGCAAACTACTTATCCTCTCCATGCCTCAATTTCCTCATCTGCAAAATGACACTATTGAAAGTATTTTCTAACTTGCCTTCAGAGAGATGGAAAGAGTGGTCTTCACTTCCTTAGCATGAGGCTCTAACAAATTGGGATAATCTGCCTGTACATTCTCCCTGCCCACCTCCACAAAGATTTCCTCCCTGACCTATCTGTTCTGGAATACTTGCTGTGTTCTCCAAACCACATGGGGAAAACACTCATCTGGAAGGCACGAGATATTAACTCCTCTTTTCACTCATTGTGGCAGAAACCAAGTTTCCACTATAAACACCAACCCCAAAAAGAGCCAATCAGAAGGCAGATTATGTCCCCCGGGGTAGAGTCCGTACGTCTTTACTCTGGAGGACTGCCAGCTGGGCTAAACTCTGCAGAAAGGGCTGGGGCGGGGAGGGGGGGGGGCAGGTGACAGGGAGGGGTGATGGACCAGGGATGAAGAAAACAAGAAAGAAAAAAGTGAATGAGAAACTGGATGAAAACAATGAAGAGATGAAGAAAGAAAGAAAACATAAGGAGAAAATAAAGAGATTTCCATGCTTGGGAGGATTAGAAACTAAATCAAACAGATTCACTCCATTTCCTGAAGTTGTAATTTCAGGATATGCCATGTTCCACCCCCAAGGACACAGAGAAGCTTCGGGGAGTGGCTGTAAATTCCTAGAGAAAGGTGCATTTTGTGAAGACTCAAGCCATTATTATCTGCTGCTGCGCTTTTTAGCATATGCACTCCCAACACAATGACATGTCTTATTGAGTAATACGTGATATTCCACATCATGTGACTATTGATGCAGAATTTCCCTTTTCAGAGCTCAATATTCCAATCAAAGCCTGTTGCATCACATCATTGAGGCCATCCACTTAATGACAAGTCGTAAGATGCATATTGCAGAATATTCACGTTCATTTTATGCTCACAGTGCTTAAAATCTCCTCTAAACAGCCTCTGCTCCCGGCCTATTAAGGTGCCTGTGTTATCTACACTCCATTCAATGGTGTGGAAATAATTGTCTTGAGACTAAAGAAAAAAAATTGATGGTCACAAGCCGAGTCAGCACTTGTGTTCCTTTCTTACTCTGTTGAATCAGGTGTTATTTACCTCTTCCAACACCTGGGACTCCTGATAAGTCACTCCCCTGGTAGCTTTTTCCAGGACAGTGCGGTGGGGTCTTTGGAAGAAGCAGGGATCCTTCATAAGCCGTATTGTTATCAGCACAATTCACACAGCCACCAGATGCGCAGAATCGAAACCACCAAGGGCACTCAGGCAGAGGGGGCTTCTCCGGCTCCATCTGGCCGCTCTGAGATGCGCTCACGAGTCAGAGAAGGTATCAGAGGAAGAAGGGCTCCACTCAAGAATGGGGCTCATGTGCCTGTGAGAAGAGGTCTGCATTCTGACAAAGTCGGGGTGCTCTTTGATTCCCTCACTTCTGCTCTCCCTGCACCTCCAGCCCAGAGCCCTCCTCCCCGCAAACCTGGCTCTACTAAGACCTGCCTGTTGGAGAGGGATCTTTTCTCCATCTCTTTCCCTTCTTCTTATCTCCGGGATGAAGCCCCAGGACTCGGGCTGGTGAAGGAGAGCAATTGCCCCTGGCAGCTGAGAGTTCGGCAACAGGGCCTGTGACTTTGCCTTTAAATATCAACCCCACACACAGACAACACACTGGCAGCATGAGAGGTTTCCATGGTGACAGAATGCAGGCCGTGACCTCTGTAAATGTAATCAGAGCGCTGGGATTGGTATGTGAGACAGGTTTAATTTCTCCTCCGGTGGAGGCTCTGTGGTCTGGGCTGTACACAGGCTTCATACACCGACAGACAACCTGTTATCTTCGCCAGGCCAGCTCTGCACATGGCAACCCCCTCTGCCCCAGAGCTGCTTCCTCCCCCGTCTGAGCGGGCTGCAGGATGAGAAAGGTCACTGGGGACCGGAACAGCAGTCATCCCCGCCCAGCATCCTCAGGAGGTGTGACCGGCCCTTCACTGAGGAGCGGCTGTGGCATGGTCCGACGAGAGCTAAGGACGCAAAATGTTGGCTGAGGTTTTCATCTCTGCTTTGCTACCAACACCGTGACCTTGAGCGAGTCATTTGACCTCAAACTTTCAACATCTTCCCCCAAGAAAGAAATGCCCGAGGACGAGGAGGCTGAGGGCTACCAGAGTCCCCAGGAGAAGGTGGTACCCACTTACGCAATTCTGCAACTCCCAGGGGAGTTCTGCTCCCGGAAGTGAGTTTTTCATCTCACCAGCGCTAGTCACTACGCTGGCTGTCTAGCCCTAATTCCACGGCTGTCAACAGAAAGCATGGGGACTGCCATTGGGGGGCCTCAGCAGGACTTCCTCACCTCTATGTTGATTTGGAAACAAAACCAGGATGCGATTTTTTTCCGAGCGGGCCTGGAGTAGGAGTCCAGAGTTTTGACAGGAAACAGCCTCAGAGAAAATGTAGCAATCTCAGAGGAGGAGCCCACAGCCTCTCTCTCCTTGAATCCCACTCAGCCTCAGCAAAGAGCTACTCTGACCATTTCGATGCTGGCATCCTCTGATTCCATCTACCGATTCACATGAGACGCTGGCAGATTTCAGTTACAGGTCACCCTGCTCCTCCGATTTCCTTCACTGTTCCAATATAGTGCTCTGGAAACAACAACAACAACAAGGTTTGGGCTAAGAAGAGATTCATAGGGCTCTGTGACATATTTTTCTTCCCAAAGGGAGCAGACCATTAAGATTTTTCCTTCCAGAGTCTCCACAAAGAACCTCAGGATTTCAGAGCTGGAAGGGACTTTAGAAACCCCATAACTCACAGGGGAAAAACTGAGGCCCAGAATGGAGAGGCGTGATGCCCAAAGCATGGCAAATTAATGGCAGAGCCATAGGGGTGTCAGGGCCCCCGCTCTGCTCGGCTAAGTACGAATTTACCTCCGGGACGCTTTTGAACCTCAAACTGAAGCAGAGAGGAAGTGGGGGAGGATTCAAAAGTGGTTGTTGAACATTAGAATCAGGAAATGGTGATTTGGCTGAAACTACAGATAATAGCAGTACCACTTCCTGTGTTAGCCGATGCCCAAGAAGGGAAGATGGGGGAAGATTCCAGAGAAGAAAAGAGTTAAGGGACAGGACTGTGGGCTTCTGCACAATCACCCCCAACCACTCCACACTATTTCTCTCAGGCCACTGAGGGGAGCATGAATCTGATTGTTCGGGGGGTTTATTGGTTAGTGTCCAACAGAGTCATGAAGCCAAAGAATAATGGAGTTTATAAGAACTCCAGGAGAATATCTGGTTTGGCACTATGTCTCCTGGCAACTCAACTATCTAGGACAGGTAATTTGATTGTCTTTCCTTTTTATGAAAGGACCCAGCTCCTCCACTGTGAACGAGGAAATAAGGTTCCTTCCAGCTCTAACGTCCAGAATTCCATGATCCTAAAAGTGGAGACTTCCCTTGGGGCACCTGGGTGACGCAGTCGGTTAAGCGTCCGACTTCAGCCAGGTCACGATCTCGCGGTCCGTGAGTTCGAGCCCCGTGTCAGGCTCTGGGCTGATGGCTCAGAGCCTGGAGCCTGTTTCCGATTCTGTGTCTCCCTCTCTCTCTGCCCCTCCCCCGTTCATGCTCTGTCTCTCTCTGTCCCCCAAAAAATAAATAAACGTTGAAAAAAAAAAATTAAAAAAAAAAAAAAGTGGAGACTTCCCAGGCTTTTCCAGTATCCTGTTACAGTGTTTGATTACATAAATGGCAATGCACATAATGTAAGTGGCTTATTTCCTCTGCCCCAAGTTTAGCACCATCCGGGTGGTGAACACCAAAGGTATGTTCAACTCCCACACATTTACCATGGACTTCAGGCCAGAATTGGCACGTGCGGTGAAAATTCTTCTAGTGCTTTAAGAAGGAGGAGGCGGAAACCTGTTGCGTTCTACTCATGTCAGTCCCAGTTGATAATACTCCAGCTAACAGGACAGCTTGAGGCAGGGCAATCATGTGGTGTGGACTTGAGGTTTAGTCCTCAGTAGACCCAACGGCTTCACAAGAAGAAAACAGAAACAACCACCACTAAACACTTCTATTCCTTGGAACTTCTGTTAACATGAACTGCAAAAAGGCCTTGGGAATTCCTGGGGTGCCTCGGTGGGTCAGTCGGTTAAGTGTCCGACCCTTGATTTCTGCTCAGGTCAAGATCTCACAGTAATGAAATTGAGCCCCAAGTCGGGGCTGTACTGACAGCGTGGAGCCTGCTTGGGATTCTCTTTTTCCACTCTCATTCTCTCTGCCTCTCCCTTGCTCGCTTATGCATGTGCTCTCTCTCTCTCTCTCTAAAAAGAAAGAAAGAAAGAAAGAAAGAAAGAAAGAAAGAAAGAAAGAAAGAAAGAAAGAAACCCTTGTGTATTCCTTTAGTCACAAAGAGAATCAGGGCGCCTGGGTGGCTTAGTGGGTTAAATGTCTGAATTTGGCTCAGGTCATGATCTCACGGTTCATGAGTTCGAGCCCTGCATCGGGCTCTGTGCTCATAACTCAGAGCTTGGAGCCTGCTTCAGATTCTGTGTCTCCCTCTCTCTCTGGCCCTTCCCTGATAATGCGTGCTCTCTCTTTCTCTCTCTCAAAAATAAATAAACATCAAAAAAAATTTAGGGGTGACTGGGCGGCTCAGTTGGTTAAGCATCCGACTTCAGCTCAGGTCATGATCTTGCGGTTTGTGGGTTCGAGCCCCGCATCAGGCTCTGTGTTGACAGCTAGGGGGCCTGGAGCCTGCCTTAGATTCTGTGTCTCCCTCTCTCTCTGCCTCTCCCCCACTCGCGCTCTGTCTCTCTCTCTCTCTCTCTCTCAAGAATAAATAAAAACATTTTTAAACATTAAAAAAAAAAAAAGAGAGAACCAGGAATACTACTGTGGATTCTTTCTTTCCTTCTTCTTTTTCTTTAAAGTTTATTTGAGAGAGAGACAGAGAGAGGCAGAGAGAAAGGGAGAGAGAGAATCTCAAGCAGGCTCCACACCGTCAGGACAGAGCCCGATGAGGGGCTCGAACTCAGAAACTGTGAAATCATAACCTAAACAGAAGAAACCAAGGCTAGGATGCTTAACCGACTGAGCCACCCAGGCACCCCCTTCCTTCTTTATTAAGCTCCTACTATGTTCAAAGCAGTAGGACACAAACATGGAGACAGTATGGCTGCCCCTAAGAAGAAATACATGACCTGGTAGTTGTCAAATATTCCCATTCTCATGATTGGATCCAAACACATGACTTACAAGTGCTATATTAATGATATCACCTTTGTGTCAAATGACAATGCCATTCTCTGTAGAGACCAAAATACTTGTCTGTTTAATGCCTCCGTATTAACTGAGTCCCCCAAGATGTCTGGTTCTAAAACAGAGGCTCCCAAAACACATGCTCAATTAATGTTCCATGTGGACCACGAGATGCAAGCTAAGATCCATTCCATACAGAGCCAGGATGGGCAACGGACCTCATGATGTGGTTTGAGGAATGTCGAAAGGCCATCTGAACACCATCTATCTCCCCCACTCTGATGTGCCACATGCTTGAAATTCTTACCATGAGGGTCTTACCTTTGAGTAAGGTATTGTCTCCAGAAAGCCTGGGTGAAAAGGGGTGTACTCCATCAATTTCTTTTCAGCGGACATGAACTGAACACCCGGCATGTGCCGGGAACAGTGTCAGGTAGTGGAATTCATAAATAAATAAGACACGAATTACCTGGCAGGGCCAACATGTTGTTACATTCATACTCTTTATCCCATTAGTACACACTGATTTATCTGATTAGTAGCTGTCCTGAGGGGCTGATACCGGATACAGGCAGGTAAATTTTGATAGGACATGAAAGCAGGAAATGTCGGGACCACTGAGGATTACAGAAGACATATCAGGTCTGGGTGGATATTAAAAAATAATTAAATACAAATTTTAAAATCGCCCGAGGGCCTGGGTACCAAAGAAGGATGGAGAACAAAAGGGATCTGAAAGGCAAGCAATGCTTATTTCAGAAGTTTCTCCCTAGGACCTCTGATCATTGTCCTCTGGAATCTTCCATTTTTGCTCAGCCTTACAAAAGTCCTGGCTCGGCTATGGGCTTCCTCCGTGCCTTTCTTTGTGCTCGTAAAAGTTTTTTTGTGTGGGCCCCCAGGTATTACCAGGTGAGATCACTTTAACAATTTGTCCCTAAGGGCACCAGATCCATAGCCCCTGTGTCTCAAATGTAATTATCTCAGTCCTTCTTTCTGATATTTCCAGGGTCATTTCACAGCTTTGCATCATTTCTGCTTCTGTCAACCCATTGGGTTTTGTTTGTTCTCTTGACTCGTTTTGAAAGTCCTACTTCTGCTCTGCTACCCCTGAAATGTGACACTGTTTACCCTTCACCTGACAGAGAATTCAGCACTTGCAAGGGCTGGGTCAGGAGGACCTAGGAATAATCACATGCTGGGGTGCCTGGGTGGCTCAGTTGGTCAAGCATCTGACTCTTGGGTTCAGCTCTGCTCATGATCTCATGGTTTGTGAGATCGAGCCCCATGTTGGGTTCTGCGCTGACAGCATGGAGCCTGCTTGGGATTCTCTCTCTCTCTCTCTCTCTCTCTCTCTCTCTCTCTCTCTCTCTGTGTGTGTGTGTGTGTGTGTGTGTGTGTGTGTGTGTGTGTGTCTTCCCCTCACCTGCGTGCTCTCTCTCTCTCTCAAAATAATTAAATAAGCATTAAAATAAAAAAGAAGAAGAACCACATGCTGCCTTCCACTCAAATTTTGTCACTGCTGCTGGCCCATCTGCAGACTCTATCCTTACTTTTGTGATTATCTGGCTCTCATTGTCTTTCCAACCACCTGGCTTCTTTAAAGGGTCCCTTGTATGAATCAAGACTTTTGATTGAATGAGACAGAAGCCCAAATAAAAGCCTTAGGCAAAAAGGAAAATTAATTAGGACCAAGAATTCAAGGAAAAGTTGAATATTGAACGTGGAAGGGCAGGAATATAACTGCATCTTAAATGCAACTGTTCTGGAGTCTCTGATTCCATTGTTGCTTTGGCCATAGGGCAGGCTGTCATTGGCCCAACCTGGCTAGTGGTAGGGCCACGGAGGCAGTGTCACATCAGAACGCAGCAGATCCTACAGAATCCAAATGGGTGGAAATGGGAGAGAGAAGAAACTCCTAGACAGCATGGATCGTTGTTTCCAGAAGTGGGTAGAGTTGTTGAACAGAAAGAGCAACCTACCCATCATACCCCCTATTCTTCAGATCTACCCGTATCCTCCTCAGTCACTATGGAGAAGGTTCAAATTCTCTCTCACATGACTTCTGGGCCCCTGAAAATCAGGGATGTGGTCACATAGGGGCCTTAGATCCTTACTCTGCTCACTGGAGCCATAGAGTTCCAGCCTGACCGGGACTCTGAGCTTCTAGGTGTTATATTTTTGGCTGTGAAGTGTGTAAAGTAGACCCGGATTCCACAGAGATAACAGCTCACCTTTCCTTAGCCAATCCTCTTTCTTCTTCCAGCTTCCCTAGGTCAGTAAACGGGCAATCCAGTTGTCCAATCTAGAAACCTGGAAGCCATTCTTTCCTCTTCCTCTCTTTGCCGATTCTATATATCTTTCAAACTATCCACATCTCTCCAGCCCTGACGCCACCCTCCTGGTCCAGGCCACCATCTTGCTGGTGGTCTGAGTATAAGTAGGTCTTATACTCAGCAACCTATTCTCCACCTTATAGCCAGTGATCTCTCTCTCCCTCTCACTCTTTTCTAAAAATCTGCTCATGTCCCTCCTCCAATTAAAACATCAGTAGCTTCCCAATGTTATACTTCCAAATATGGCTAATAGGCACCCACCACCACCGTGCTTGATGTCCTGCTTAACTACCCTGCCCCACCCTCCGCATGGTCCCCTTATTCTATGTCATCTTCAGTAGCCAACTTCTTTCAGTTTCTCAATGAGTCACACCTTCTCCCACTGTCATTTTTTTTTTTTCACGTGTGCTGTTCTCTTTGTTCCCTGCGTTGCCCTCTCTGCAACACTCTTCTCCCTGACCTTCATTCAGCTAACCCCTACTCATGCTTCAGGTCTCGAACATCCTATTTCCTCTGGTCAGCACCCTTGGCTCCCCAGGTTGCCTTGTTTCCCTCTCACACATTCCTGGAGCGCTTAAGACCTGCCATTCAAAACTCCCCTTTCAGGAGCGCCTGGGTGGCTCAGTGGGTTGAACATCTGACTTCGGCTCCAGTCATGATCTCATGGTTCATGGGTTTGAGCCCCGAGTTGGGCTCTGTGCTGATAGCTTGGAGCCTGGAGCCTGCTTCGGATTCTGTGCCTCTCTCTCTCTGCCCCTAACCCACTCGCATTCTGTCTCTGTCTCAGAGATAAATAAACATTAAAAAAAATAATAAAAAATAAAAACCTCCCCTTCCATCTGTAATTACTTGTCTCCCACCCATCTTGTGAGCTCCCTGAGGGTCCAGACTCTTCCTATCTCATTTTTCAGTGTATCCCCAGCACCTACTGTGCCTGGCACCTAGTAGTGCTCAATAAATGCTTACTGGGGAAATGCTGTGAGGTTAAGTCTGTTGGGGTTTAATTATACTTTTACTTTGAATTAGTTACAAACTTACAGGAAATTTAGCAGAGTACCTAGAACTCTTATATACCATTTACCTAGATTCATCGATTGTTAGCTTTCGTCACATTGGCTTTACTATTTCCTACGTATGTAAATTTACATATTTTTTTCCAAACCATTTGAGAGCAAGTTGCAGACATCAGGGTCCTGTTCCCCTAAACACTTCAGTAGTATTTCCTTAAATAACACCAGTACAGTTATCAAAACGAGGCACGTTAACAAAGATAAATGAGTTCTAATTCAAACGTCTTTTTGTCTTTTTCTTTCTTGCTTTTTTAGACAAGTACAAGTACTGGGGAAGGGTGGCTGTCCCGGATTAAGCTCATGCGTTCACAAGGTCACATCCCTGTCTCTTTCCTCTGTCTCACTCTCTGCCCTTGTTCATGGGTTTCTTCAAAAACTGCAGCTGTGGTCAAAGAAGGGGCCTGTGGTGCCTGTTGGTCCCCCCACCCCCGTGCCCCCCACTTGCTCCAGTAACTTCTCTGCCCCCCTGTTCCATCTGGCCCCCACCCACAGTCCCCTGTGGTGAGACTGGGAGGGCCCCCACCCCGGGGGCAGGAGGCCTTTGTTCCACAGGCTCCGGAAACAGGAGGAAGCCCAGGCTACCGGAAGTGGAAGCTGGAAGGAAAGATGAGGCACAGGAAGTGGGAAAGATGGCTCCTGGGACCCACAATCGCGCATGGGCATTTCAGAGCCTCAGAGACGGGAAGAAGGCAAGCCGTGGGGGTAGAGTAAGATTTGCACACCTTGGGTCCTGGGACCATCCTGCTCGGCTGAGTGGAATACCAAACGAGGGTGTCTCGGAGCCGCACTTCACCTCAGCCAGGCAATCGACAGGAGAAGCAGCGAGCGAGACCGACAGACTGTCACTGGCAAAATGAACTGTCACCTCCCATTTTTCAGAGGCACGGCGGGATGAATTGCAGCCTTGAACCGTGCGGCCCGCTGCTGATTGAGTTCCGCTGTCTTAGAACCCCTTCGAACAAGGCGAGTTCATTTCAGACTGACGTCCCACCGCTTATCAATTTAGGAGCCAGTAAAATTAACCGCTTCGGAGCTGACTTGCTCCCTCCCCCTGCTTGGTTTCCGCATCCAGAAAGGTCACCAAATAAATCTCACTGGGTCCCGCTAGCGTAATACGCAGCTTGGAGCCCGGGGTCTCAGAAGAGGAGAGTAAGCGAAATGTAACCTGGGCCCGAAAGGTTGGGGCGCCGCCCCTCCCCACCCCCGCAGCTACTGACCCGTGGCAGTGGCTGTGAGAAGCCAGGCCTGGGCTCGCTCTACTTCTGTCCACCTCAACCTCTGCTCCGCAGACATACCACGGGTGGCTAGGGTTGGTGGTCAAGAATGGAGGTGCCACAAAAGTGGCCCGAGTCTTGTGGCAGAAACCTCTGTGCTCTGTTTAACTTCACATCCGATGGACTGAATGTTTGTATCTCCCCAAATGTGTTTGTTGGGGCTCTAATCCTCAGCGCCACTGGTATTTGGAGGTGGGGCATTTGGGAGATAATTAGGGCTAGATTAGGTCCGGAGGGCAGGGCCCTGGTGATGGGATTGATTAGTGTCTTTCTGATTAGAGTAAGAGACACAGATCTTTCTCGGTCGTGAGAGGATACAGTGAGGAAGGGAGGCAGCCATATGTAAACCAGAAAGAGGGCTCTCACGGGGAACCCAAACCATGCTGCCCCCCCCCCCCAGACCTCCAGCCTGCAGTACTGTGAGAAATATTTGTTGTTGAAGTTACCCAGTCTGTGGTATTCTGCTATGGCAGCCTAAACTAGGACAACATCCTCAGGGCCTTATACCTGGTAGGCACCCGATAAATATCCAGTAAACCAAGTAAGACTTGATATTCGCTTTAGCATCAATGATTAGATGGAAAAGTTCACACAAGATAGCATGGACACGGTCTTGGTGGGGGAAAGGAAAAAGAGATGTTTGTCTAGGGATGTCTTTACTGTCACAGCCATTGATTGGGCCCAAGTCCATGTTGGAAACCCACTGGCAAGTCAAAGTACAGCTCTTTGGAACACAGCAGAACAGAGTCCTCAGTCTCCAGAAGAAAAAGTGCCTTATGCCTCCCCCCCTCACATGTATACCCCGCTTCTGTTCACAAAGGCCTATCCAATAAGTCTAATTAGCAAATCTTAGGGCTTCTCTCCTCTGCATCTAGGGCACAAATGCTTTATTCAATACTCTTTGAACCTCTTCTCACCATAGACAGTGTGACAGTGTTTGTGGACATACAACTGAACCGCCCTCAGGATGATTTGAAGGTTTTAAAGTGATTTTAAGGGGCGCCTGGGTGGCTCAGCCGATTGAGCATCTGACCTCGGCTCAGGTCATGATCTCACAGTTTGTGAGTTTGAGCCCCGCATCGGGCTCACAGCTGTCGGTGCAGAGCCTGCTTCGGATCCTCTGCACCCCTCTCTCGCTCCTCCTCCTCTCTCTCTCTAAAATAAATATTTTAAAAAATGTGATTTTAAGTTGAAGGATGCCCCATTTACTATCCAGCAACAGGCCAAATGAATGGTATCCACAGCCCAAAGACAATGTACTCACATTCCTGTTCTCGTCCTAATGGTTTCTTTCTGTGTTCACACTGGGCACTTTTGGCCTACACCTAGAGTGAGAAGACCCAGTTTTCAAGTCTGGTCCTACCTTCCCTAGCTGTAAAACTTGAGTGGATTACTTAATTTACCTAAACCTCATCTTTCTTCATCTGCAAACACACAAGGCTGTCACAACGTGCAAAGAACTTTGCATATGTGAAAGCCTCAGTAAATTACAAAGTTGTGTGCAGATGCTAGGGTTCATTCATTTTAGCCTCAGCAACAAAAGAAAAACAATGAAGATGAAGCCGTACAGCATCTCAGAATTTGATCCAGCAACTCGACTTCCAGGGATTTATCCCACAAACACGCTCTGCGGGGCAGAAGGATGTATGCGTGAGGAATTTCACTGCAGCTTGTTGAAAACTCGGAGATAAACTGAATGTTGTCAATAGAAGGTTGGGTGAATAAATTATGATGCATGCATTGTAGGCAACACTGCGCAGTAGTAAAAAAAAATAAGATAAAGTAAGTAAAAAACCCTTACAGTTTGTTAGAGTCATGCATCAATGTCAACTTATATAAATTAACAGGTGTGGTTATCACATGTTTAGATGCTTAAGTGGAGTGATCGGAGAAAACTGCGTCCAGCTAAACCTTACAGAAATAACCTAAGCTTTACACAAAATGGGATCATCCTACATGTAATAGTTGCATTTTTTCATTTACTATATCACAGACGTCTTTTTATGTCAGTCCTTTTTTTTACTTTTATAATTTAAAATTTTACATACAAGGGGCACCTGGGTGGCTCGGTCAGTTGTGTCAGACTTCGGCTCAGGTCATGATCTCACGGTTTGTGAGTTCGAGCCCCGCGTTGGGCTCACAGCTTGTCAGCGCAGAGCCTGGAGCCTCCTTCGGTTTCTGTGTCTCCCTCTCTCTCTGCCCCTCTCCTGCTCTTTCACTCTCTCTCAAAATAATAAATAAACATCAAATATTTTTTAAAATTTACATACTAAAACATAGGCCATGGGTTATAAAGATAGTTCTCTGGGTTAACTATTGAGAAAAGGAAGGAGATTTGTAGGCAGCTTACCTGTGTTTTTAGGAATACAAATCTATAATATCCCAGTACTGTAAGAGCAGCCTCTGGTTATGAGTTGAAACACCCCTAACCCAGGAATCAGGCGTCCAGCACTCTTGTTCCAGCTCTATTATTAACTTACAACATGACATCAGCCAAATCACTTATCTGGGCCCCAATTTCCACATCCAGAAAATGAGAGTGTCCAAGTACATGTTCTCTAAGGTCCCTTCAAGCTGAAAATTCTCTGGTTCTATGAAATCACTTTTCAAAGATTCAATAAAGGATGTTTATATGTAATAATGGTCTCTGGTCATTTCTGGCACAGGAAGACTTTAACAAGGCCTTAAATGCTCAACGTACATTCAGACTAGTATACTGAGAATTTTTTTTTAAATTTAAATAAAAAAGGCACCAGCCCTCAAGAGACCTATAATTAAAAAGAGAGAGAATAAGACAGTTGAATGAATAGAAACACAGGAGCACCACGTTTTACAGAAGGAATGTACAAAGTAGGATCATTGAGGGAGATGGGTAGGACTCAAATTTGTGTTCCTGAAGCCCTACGAGTTCCTCAGAGGATTCCGAAGCTGCTTCAAGTATAGGGCAACAGAATCAGGAAGCGGGTGCTGCCTGCTCCCCATCCCTGGTTTAATCACATAGACCTGTGTTTCTCTGCATCGTGCATCTAAGAAATCCAAGAGAGACTCTTAGCGAAATAGGGCTGCTGCAATAAAAGTGTAAAAAACACCGGCCTGGATGATTCCTAGGCCGGTTGCATCTTTAAGGTTTCACATTCTATGATTCTCAGATGCATTGAAAATAGGTTTGTATATTCTGCGTTCAGTTTTGCATGTACCTAGGAAATTAACTTCATAAAGCCTAATTCTCCTGTAAAACAAATAATTATTTTGTAATATGAATAACGGACCCTAAGCGTATCTGTTTAACACACTCAGCTTTTCCTGTCCTGGTTTTTCTGAACGTAAGACACAGTTGTAATTACAAAAGAATTGGATGGGACCATGAGGCTGGCAAAGAGGTTATAAAAAAGATTCACAAGATCCCTGGGACACCATGGAAAAGCTGTTGGTTTCATCAATGAGACAAGACACCGAACTGGAGCTCCACCGTTGAATTAGGTAATTTCTGTTTTGCAGGACACAGCTCAGATAATACAGGGTAATCGCTGCACCTGCTAAGGGCTTTCCATGCATTATTTCACTGAATCCTCCCAACTTCATGAGACAGGTATTATTTTCTCCTCATTTTACGAAGAATAAAATGGAAACCAGGGTTGGCAGGTACACTGCATAAATAAGGTCACAGAGCCAGAGTTCAAACCCACGGAGGCTGCCAGCAAAGCCCATGCTCTCGGCCACCACAGGCGCTACTCCAAGTTGCCATTGGTCACCCGTAGATGCAGGGCAGTTTGCCCTCGGACCACTAAGGGAGTTCAATAGGACTCTGCCTCCGATTCTTCTATAAATTTATTTTGCTGCGTTATCCAATCACAAAGAAAGTTTTTCACTTCTGTTATCAAGGCTGACCCTAGATCAAAATTACGAGGTAACTATAGTTGGTTCTCTCCCGCTGAGCAACTCCTTCATCGTACCAGGAAGGAAAGCAATACTCCTTCTATGAAATTTGTTCTGATGCCTCCAAAAAGAATTGATCGCCCCTTCTTTCGTAAACGCACTGAGAGAGAGAAAGAGAGAGAGCGAGCGAGAAGGAGGAGGAGAGGAAAAAGAAAAAAAAAGAAAACTGTCCTGCTCATGTTACATTTCTCCCCAGAGAGATTGTACCTGCCCTAGGAAACAGGACTAATATTTATTTGTCTCTGGATCCATAACACCCAACGTTGTGGGTGCCCAGCACATAAGAAAAACTTAAGAAATATTTATTTGTTTGAAAGAATGAATGGATGAATGAGTACATTCGTGTTGCCCCCAACTTGCCCAGTGTGTCCCCTGTAGCACCTCACCTAGTCTCTTGAGATCTCCTTCTTCCAGGCAAACTCTGTCAGCCCTCTCTTTCTCTTCTCTCTGCCCTCCAGACTGATAGCTAGTTAGCTAACCCCGTGTGGAATGAGTGCTAATGAGGTTAGTAACTGTGGTTACCATATTAATGTATTCCTTCTCTTGACGATGTGTTTTCACTTTAACTGGAAACAATTCCTTGACCTAATGGAGCCATTTCTAGTGGTGATCACATCATGCCAGCATTCGGGGTGGATGAGTGTTGGGAAATAGTTGGCAGCAAGGTTGCAAGAACTCCTGTGTAAGGACTCCTAAAACCATGTCACCCACCCCACTTGTGTCAAAGAGTCACAGAAGTGGCACAGCCCATAGATACTAACACCGAGAGTGTTGTGTGAGGTCTCTGCCCTGACCCAGGAAATGAACTTGGATCCGCCCCAGGATTGGAGGTTCTCCCACTGACCTGCAAGCTAGCTTAGGGTCACCTGCCTGACAGACTCTCCCAAGGAGAAAGGACTCGGCACTGTGTTTGATTGGCATGAGGCTAGACTATCAAGGGGACCGGAGTCAGCTAATAAATCCCTTACCCTGTGCAGAAGGGGAACCTGTGACCTAGGGAAACAGGTGAGCTTTTCAAGGCTAGAAGTCAGAGCCAGAATTGGAACTAAATACTTTATTTCCTTGAGCTACTAATATATGGTAAACTTGTTTTCTCACTTCTTTGAAGCACAAACACACATCGGTGATTGTCAAGTCTCTTATTTGCCATGGGGCTCGGTACTCCAAAGGATCCAACCCAAAGGAAACGTGGCTAAGGCTTCTGGTCAGCAGCAGACAGCACCATTCAAATCTCAGGAAAGTGTTTTTAATCAGGGGAACCTAATTCCCATCCAGCATCTTAGGTGGAAAATGTAATATTTAGCTTTCCAGCCTCTGCAGGACAAGAATAGTACAGCAGAAACAGTGGAAATGGATCCTGAGGGCTAATTGATCTTATCCAGCACACTAGGTACTAAAATTTTTAAAACCTTTGTCAAGTTGACAGAATTGGTATCTTGTTTTTATTTATATTTATGTGATTATTGGTAAAGATGAACTTTTAAAAATGCATCTCTTGGCCTTTCTTTACTTCTTTTGTAAATTGCCAGTTCTACTCCTTACCTGTTTCCTTTGGGGGTATTTGTCCTTTTTTCCTTATAGATTTTTAAGAACTCTTTGTATATGAAAAAGGATTACCCCACTAACCAAAGACCATTTTCGAAATGTCAGATTTTGCCAGGAGCCAGCCGAGATCTGATTAACCCAGCGGATGGTTCCCTTGTTTGGCACCCCTTCGATACTTACGCATTTGGTCTGTTTCACAGATATTCAGCTTTATTCGGAGTGTGCACATCCCCCCACCCCTACAGTCCCAGCAGCAGAATTGAGTTTGTCCGTTGGAGAGACAGGACCTCGAGAGAGCTCTGCAGATGTCAAGGACAGACAAACACCAGTGGTATGGGACCTGGAGTCGAAGGTACAGATGCCAGAATGTGGGTGGTCTCCCTTGTTCAAGAGTATAATGAAGGTCTAAATGCCATGAGGTCAGTTAGCAAGATGGGGTAGGGGAATCAGATCCCAGATGACAGGAGTCTGCTCTTCAGGAAGACATTTAAAGTCACATCACAAGTTAACAAAACACATCGAAACGGCCTTGATCTTCTTTTATATTTCCTGCCTAGGTAGGAGGATGTGGTCTCAGGAGCCAGCCCTGCAGATATGAATAAAATGGCGTTAGCCGCTTAAGGAAATAGTACATGAAGTAGCTGCTACGTTGAAGGCCTTAACTGTTGTTGCAGATTTAATTGTCTTGTATGTCTTATCACACATACTTATTGCAGTTGGGCGGATTCTGTAAGTAGCTTACCTAATAGTCAGCATTCTTTATTTCTGGCAGAACTGCATCTCACGATAGAGGCTGAAAATACAAGATTCTCACTTCCCCAGGTTCCTTTGAAGCTAAAGATGGCCATATGACCCCGTTCTGGCCAATGAGAGGTAAAAGGAAGACTATATTTTTCTTGTAGGTGAAAGGCTGAGTGTGCGCGAGGCTCCTGCCCTTTCCTACCTGTCTATGAACGTAGTTGTGTGAGGACATGATTTCTTCAGCTATGGTGACCGTACCACAGCCAGCCTAAAGATGAAGAGCCAACACCGAGGGTAAAGAAACAAAAGGTTGAAAGAAGCCTGGTCAGTTGTAGTATTTTTCAGCTGACAAACCAAAATGGGACCTCAACACTTCCGGTTTTGTGAGACAGTAAAGAGTGCTATCCAGGCTTTTTGTTAATCTTGTTACCTGCTTCTGAAAGCATGTTCATACATTCAAAGTGCAACATGATACAGAAACTGGGATTGTAAGTACACAAAATATGTTAGGGTATGGACAAGGACAGGATGGATGGTAGAATGACTGATGGAAGAATATTCTGTAGAGAGGTGTTGGGGCAAAGGGGAGGCAGGTCTGGCTCCTGGACTTTCTGATTTAATTGACCCAGTGTAGGACCCAAATATTGGTATTTAAAAAGAAAAAAGGGCCCCAGGTGATTCTAATATGTAGAGATTTGAGAACCTCTGGTCTAGTCCAATTCTTTATTTAACAGTTGGGGAAACTGAGGCTCAAACAGTGTGACTGGCAGAAACCATATGATGCAAAGGTAAGCCCAAAGAGAATCATGCAAAAATGTCTTGGGGATCATCTCTTGCCCTTACCTCGGCCCCTCAGTGTTCCTCCTACTAGATATCCAGTGTCTTCTTTCTACCTCCTGTCTGCACTGAGCCCCTGAATATTGCACCCACCAGGGAAGGGGAGGCCCTTCATCCTTTCCTAGGCCCCCATCCAGGTCAAAACTCTCATTCTTTCAGGGATGTGTTGAGCAACAAAGTAATCTTAACTGAATGCTAGCCAAGGTGTTAATGACAGATAATGGCTGAATGCATTACTCCTCCCAGATAACATTTCCATTTTAATGGAAGCCTTTAAATGCCTTAACCCAAAGGAAACCACCTGAAAAGTGCACGGAGGGCAATTACCTAGCACCTTTGCCCTTCTCTGTCCCTAGAAGACATTTCCAAATTGTCACTGAGGCTTTCCCTACTAAGCTAGGACACAGCTGGAGAAGCCCTGGGCAGTCCCTATCAACCGGTGATGGGAGTTACTGGGCAAGAGGAAATCTATTGGCTAACCCTGTCGTGGAACAAATAATTTGTCCTTGAGTAAGGGGAGTTGAATCTTACTTAGAAGTTTTGACATTACCTGGATATGGGAGCTTGACCGAACTATTAAATATTTCCGGGTCTCAGTTTCCTTATCTGTCAAATGAGAGGATTGGCATCTTCGGTAAATAGTCCTCTGCTAGAGACTCTCAAAGCCTGACCCAATAGCTCTCAAAGCCAATTGCTGCTACCAGGTACCTCTTCCCATTTTTGCATCGCTTCCCACCAGGAAGGAAATTTACTCAAAACAGGAGGAACAGCTTTCCTGCTCTGTTTATAAAGGGACTTTCCTCCCTAAATAGGCCCTGGGGAAATAACGTAAACCAGCATTTGAGGTGACTACTAAGAAGCCAAGTCTTGTGACACTTGGAGCCCAATCGTGCGGTTCAAGGAGCCAAGAGTGCACGGCAGAGAGTGAGTACTCTATCGGTGGCGGGAGGGGCAGAGCCTCTGTGCCAGATGCGTCAGGAATGGGTGTGCCGGGCCCAGAAGACACATCAAGTGGGGAAAAATCAGGTGTGCAGATAACGTTTTGTAAATGCCTTTCTAATTCTCAATGCTCCAGGAAGGAATCTCAGAGATTAAATTAAGCTGTTAACCCTCTAGGCGCTCCTGTCGTTTATTGTTAAGGAATTAATAGGAATGCGGCAATGCAGATGGCCTGGCTGTCAGCTCCGAGAGGCGATTTTTCTGATCTTCACGGACGTTTCCAGCATCTTTCATTAAGCGCTCATGTACCAATTTGTCATTTTAACCGAGCAGGAAAGAAACTCCCACTGAACTCCCTAGCTCAGGTGCTGGGCGTTAAATCCTCCCACGACAAGGCCTGCATGGTTGCATCCGCAGGGGAGGCTGCAGGCCTTAGTGTGTGGCCTCTGCTGGGGGTGAGGGGAGGCGGAGCCATTCCGGGAAGGAAGTCGGCATCCCCAAACCTGGCTGTCCTGGGCACAGGTTTCAAGGGAGTGGGGGAGAGCCCACTCTGGTAATCCTAAACAGAGCAGAGAATTAAAGAAACTTCTTCCAGCTTCCTCAAGCGCTCCAGCACGCAGGTAGCGCGCTCAACGAGGGGAGGCGCCACCTACAGGAGAGAGGAGGACCTGCAACCTGATCTCGAAAGTTCAACCGCTGGTGGGTCTGGAACCGACAGGACACCGCCCCTCCTCCTCCTCGTAGCCTCTGACATTTATCCAATCCTTTCTCCTGCCAGACGCTCTCCCAAGCGCTTGATGTGTTATTAACTCCTCTAAACGTTACAACAACCCTATGTTATTGTCATCCCCGTTCCGTAGAATAGAAAACTACAAATCCAAGAGAGTAACTTGCACCTCAAAAAGTGGAAGGCTGAGGGGCGCCTGGGTGGCTCAGTCGGTGAGGCGTCCGTCTTTGGCCCAGGTCAGGGTCTCACAGTTCGTGAGTTCGAGCCCCGCGTGGGGCTCTGGGCTGACAGCTCGGAGCCTGGAACCTGCTTCGGATTCTGTGTCTCCCTCTGTCTCTGCCCCTCCCTGGCTCACGCTCGCTGGGTCAAAAAAAAAAAAAAAAAAAAAAAAAAAAAAAAGTGGACGGCTGGGATCTCAACCCTGAAAGCGTGTCTCAGAGCCTGGGTGCTCAGCATTACACTAAGGAGGGTGTGGTGGAAAGGTTGGATCAGTCCTAATTCCACTCATGATCCTCAGTGTAACTCAGGGTCAAGTATCGAGTTCAGTGGGCCCTCAGTTCTCCACCTCAGGGTTCCCTATTTTTGAGACTCCTTTACTCAGAGAGAAAATCATTGCTAAGATAATCATAGTTTTGTGTAATAAAAAGTTGGTAAGGGGGTTGAGAGTAGGGGTGGTAGAGATTGCATAACACTCATCTTCTTTGGTTTAGGAGGGACCCAACCATGGCTGATTCTCAGTGATAGGGCAAGAATAGAACCCAGGTCTCCCGACTCCCAGCCCCGTGCTTTCCCCCCATACAATGCTCATTCTTTAACTGTCCATAGCCAGGCTTTATACGAGAAAGAAAGTTAATCTCACACAATGTGGCTTCAGGAGGCTCAGGTCCATCCTCTGACCAAAACCTACCTTTTTTTTTTTTTTTAAATCTGGTGGCTTTTACCTGCAATCCTACCGTTAGTGACTTATTTCTTTCACTAAGACTTTGATACTATCCACCCAGGACCAGTAAGGCTTTCACTGTTGGCTGTCATTTCACGTGTATGTGGTTGAGGTCTAAACCAGCACCACTCAAAGTGTGGTCCATAAGCAGCAGCATCCATATCACTTGCATATTGTTAGAATTGCAAGTCGTGGGTTCTGCCCCAGACCTACTGAGTCAGAACTACCCTGATTCCCAGACTTCAGTGCGTGTGCTTATGTTGTCACCTACAGAGCTTATTAAAACACAATTTCCTGGAACAACCCCTCTCCACTCCATCCCCAGAGGTTCTGATTCAGCAAGTCTTGGGGAGTCACCCCCAATTGGCATTTCTAACAAGTTGTTCTCAGGTGGCGCCACTGCTGATGGTCTGGGGCCTATTCTTTTTTTTTAATTTTTTAAGTTTATTTATTTAAGTAAGCTCTACACGCAACGTGGGGCTCAAACTCACAACCCTGAGATCAAGGGTCACACGCTGTACTGACTAAGCCAGCCAGGCGCCCCAGTCTGGGCACTATTCTTTGAGTAGTACTTAAAAAGTTCCGGGGCGCCTGGGTGGTTCAGTCGGTTAAGCGTCCGACGTCGGCTCAGGTCATGATCTCACGGTCCCTGAGTTCGAGCCCCGCGTCGGGCTCTGTGCTGACAGCTCAGAGCCTGGAGCCTGCTTCAGATTCTGTGTCTCCCTCTCTCTCTGACCCTCTCCCATTCATGCTCTGTCTCTCTCTGTCTCAAAAATAAATAAACATTAAAAAAAAAAAAAGTTCCTAATAGCAGATACTGAGAGTGGAAAAGGAGGAAAAGCACCCTGGGGTAAAAAGAGAGAGGAAGGTCATTATTACGGATGAAAAGATACAGAATATGGAAATTTGGAGTCAAAGACTTCTGAAGGTGTGGGTTCACAATTATGCCTGTGTCTTTACCTTTGAATAAGTTCAAAAGTTATACCATTCAGTGATTTCACACACCGTATAAATGTTTGTGCCCTGCATTTATCTAGGGTGGTAAAATCCCCTCCTGCCTTCCCTTTGGCTGAGCCCTGCCCGTCTCTGTTACAAATGGAAGCCTTCCTGGTCCCCTCTGACCATCAGTTAGCTCTCCAATTTTATTCCAGAGTCAACTGCGCTGTAGCAGCAGACAAAGCTGGCCCGATGGCAGGAATACTGTTCCCCGATGGTATCAGAACCTCTTCTGTATTTATGTTTGCTGTGTGACTGTCACTTGTATACAGTCACATAGAGACTCTGATATTAAGACTTGGGCTGCAAATCACCCCCATGGCACAGCTCTGGCGGAAAAGGAAAAGGCACTTCAGTGGCAACCGGATATCAAACACGAATTACATTGCCCTTGTACCAAAATAGGCATCTTTAAGAACTCATGTCTTCTGGTCCTCCTTTGCTATACTTCAGGTAATGTGGTACCGAGAGACACCCAGATAAATGACAGTCTCTTCTATTCATAAAGAGGACTTATAAAGGAAAACTAGAACTTCCCTGTGGTGGAAGGTATTATTATTATTCAGCACATACCCCTCCATGGGGGAAGAAAACTTACCCCGCACCCTGGCTGGTGGGTTTAGCCATGTGACTTGCTTTAGTCAATGGAGTGTAAGCAGAGATTTTCACTCTGCTTGCTTGATTTGGCTTGGCCTCTTCCATTTCTGCCCTTGGCCGTGAGAACAGCATGGTTGTCGCCTCAGCCTGGGTCCCCCAATACGAAAGTACACGGTTGTTCCACGACCTGGGACAGAGCCACTGCAGCCAGCCCACACACCTGAAAGCAAGAAGTAAATGTTGGGGGTGCCTCAGTCGGTTGGGCAGCTGACTTCTGCTCAGGTCACGATCTCACAGTTTGTGGGTTCAAGCCGTGCTTCGGGCTCCATGCTGACAGTGTGGAGCCTGCTTGGGATTCTCTCTCTTTCTCTCTCTCTCTTTCAAAATAAATAAATAAACTTAAAAGAAATATTTGTTGAATAAATAAAGGAGTGTTCTAATAAATTCTAATAAAGCATGTCATGAGACCAGGTAAGGGGGAAATGGTGAAAAAAAAAGAAAGCCCGGGATATACAGTCTAAAACTCTTTTGCTCCAACACTAGGTGATCTTAGACAGTTCAAAGGGTACTTAGTTATGAAAAACAATCATCTGAGTAACAATAATAGTAAGTCAATGGGGAGCCACTGAAGAATTTTGACCTGAGGAAAACACGATCGAGATACCATCTTGGAATGGTGTCTCTAACTGCCGTGTCCAAGGGTGGTTTAGCAGAGAGAGACCAGTTAGGAGGCAACTTCCAAGTGAGGTGATAAGGACCTGAGGCATGAGGTGGCAGTGGAAGTAAAAGGGGTGAGGTTGGGATGGGGGCTCCAATAACCCTATCACCTGGTCGGAAAAGAAGGCAGCAGAGAGGGAGGGTCTAAGGTAGCACCCTGATTGTATACCTGTATCAACTGAGATATGGAAATTTGGCCAAGAGGCCAAACGTTTTGTTGAGATGATAAGTTAATTTAGAATTTTCGACAATGGACTGGGTATCAGGTGAAAACACGTTGCCCCAGGGCTCCTGGCCTGCAATCTCAGGACTGCCTCTTGAGAGAGAGGTCAGAAGAAAAGGACACATGGACATTAGATCCACGGAGGTGACAGGTATAGGAAGTGAGAAACCAAAGACTGAAGCCAGCCTTGTAGACTGCCTAATTAGAAGGGGCTTCTAGAAGGGGGAAGGGTGGCTGATGAAAGAGAACAAACAGGACCAGCAAAGGGTCTCTCAGAAGAGAAAAAAAAAAGGAAAGGGAGGAATTTTGATGTCCAGGCCTGTCTCTTGTGGGAACACTGTCAGCTGTCAGACTTCAGGCGGCCTCCTTGACGAGTAGAAGGGAACATCCTTTAACCTGACTCCCTGGCCTCTAACCACCTGGGTGGCTGGGGGCCCCAAGGCTTTGTGAGCCTTGAAGAGGAGACCGGAGAAGAGAAAATGGAAAAATGTAATCAATAACAAGAAGCCTTGTGTTGTGTTTCTCCCCCACCCCCCCACCCCCACTTCATATGCAGGAAGCAATCCAGGGCTATAGCTGGTGCTATGATGGGTGTATTCTGGATGTTCAAAAGGTCATCTGGCATGGAGACAGGCTAAATTATGGCTGGAGTGTATGAATCTGAGGAGGTTCTCCATTAACATTTATTAGGAATTGTCATCGCTTCAACCCGAATGGGCCCCAGATGTGGAAACCCCGGCTGCTCCAGACTTCTCTTCCGGGCTGCAATCTCTCCTCTGATTTATTGTTATTAAACATGACCAGATTTTGTAGAGGGGAAAATTGAAGAAAGCGACACACACATGGGGAGCTGTTAGGCGGAGGCTGCCAAGAGAAACAAACCATTTTATTATTTCTGGTGGCAGTGGGATTGTGTGGAGGTGCAGGCCGTTGTTACGAGACTCCATACATGGTGCCTGTCCCCTAAATCGAAAAGACGCAGCCTGAACTTCTGGACCGTCTGTCCCAAGGGCAGATGTCTTCACCCCAAGGGTGAGAGAGGGGCAAAGTTGAAGGTAATGAGAAATACTGAGAATAGAGAGTCAGTGCTTAGAATTCTAGAAGCTATGGGAGCCACTCTCTTTCCTCAAAATATATTACCTTCCAGGGCAGATGACTTCCTGTGCATCAGTCACACCCACTGGATATTAGGTCATTTTTCTTATCAGTAACATTTACTCTCCCACTGTGTAAATATCGGGAGGGATTCTAAGAAGTCAAAGTTAGAGCCCCACCTTCCGGCAGCTTGTCGTCTGTTTCATTTGTTCACGCATTCAACGTAATTTTATTAAGCACATACTACGCATAAGGCATTGTTGTAGGTGTTGGAGAAATATCGGTAAGGAAGAGAGACAAAGTCTATGCTGTCTGGGCGCTTACTTATCTGTAAGGGAACAAAGCCAGAAAATGCCCAACAATTAGCTACTAGACAAAAGAGCGTTTGCAAGGAAGGGAGTGTACAGAAAGGATCCTATATGAAGGCAGGAGTGAGGAAAACTGGATTCCAGTCCCGGCTCCACTACCCAAGAGTCTGGTGGCCTTAGGTAGATTATTGAACTCTTAGAACCTCAGCTTCTTGTTTGTAAAATGGTGATAAATCTGCCTTGCCTTATCTCATAGGTGTATTGTAAAAATTTAAGGAGGTAATGTATTTGAAGAGTTCCTTGTAAAGTGTAAGTTGCTCTATGGTGTCGGGTGTTTTATGACAAGCGCCAAATAAAGGGCACAGTGAGTTCAGTACTGTGAACCGAGACAGTACATTCACTGGCTGGGAGTCTGGGCCCTCATCCTCTCCCGCTTTCTCTTGGGAAAAGGAGCAAGCAGGACTATGCCTAGGCTGCTGGACACATGTCCCCTGGGGGGGCCTTTTCCAGTGGAATCTGGATATCTGTTGCTGATCTTAAGAACAGGCCACTTTTGGAAAATCCTCACTTGGCTAGGCCTTTTTCCTAGACTTTTGCATGGAAGTTATCCTATGTGGGAATAGTAGTGAATAAATATAGGTAATGGGGCACATCTTGAAAGTCGCTAGGTCTTTGTTGTTACATCGTCCCTCTTCCAGATTATCTAAATTCCCAGGGAGAAGGAATTGTGTTAAGCCATCTTGATCCAATTCCAGCCTTCCATTCCCTGCCCACCCCGGTGCACTTACCTCATATATATGTGTGTGTATCTTCCTGCGAGTGCACACACATGCATTGTGTCTGGAATTAATGGGGATACCCCTTAGGGCCAGCCTTTCTTATACCAGGCAACTGGACCCAGTGTCCAGGGGCTAAGCCCGCAGCTGCTTCCTCCTGCTGTAGAGGCGAAAACAAGGAGAGAAAAAGGAGACAGGGGAAATTGTAGGACTTAGGACTATTCCCTATGGATTTCCTCCAGTGGAGAGATCTGCCTTCCAGTTCTGGGGGTCTGCAAACCCACATCTTTCTAGTATGGCCTTGGAACAGGGTGGGGAGGAGAGAGAATCAAATTCTAGGTTGTCGTGGATCATTGGATTGCCCCAGCAGGGTATGTTGGCAGAAAGAAAGGAGGTGGGGGAGGTAGGAAGTGGGAAGGGAGAGACTAAGGGAGTTTTACGGCTCTGCTTTTCTCATAGCTGGACAAGCCCACTAGAGTTTGCAGTGGGGTGGGTATGGCCTAACACCCTCTTACCCAAAGGGTAGCCCACAGGCCAGCAGCATCTTAGGACTCAACCCAGGCCTACTGAGTCAGAAATTGCATTATAATCCCTAGATGGCTAGTATGCCTGTTAAAGTTTCAGAAGCATGCTGCTTTGGGAATGGCTTCTTGCAATGAGCCACTGAGGACGTGTGCTGGGTGATCTCTCTCGCCTTCCATATCCATTCTTCACCTTCTCCTCTCCTGCTCTTGGTGCTGGGAAATGTTCTTTATGAATTACTCCAAGAGGCTCCCTTGTCCTCTGACTTCTGGTTGGGGTCAGTCAATGGCCAATGCTCAAGAACCAGTGACTTTACCTGAAGTTTGTTTTTTTAAAGAAAAAATTGTTTTAATGTTTATTTATTTCTGAGACAGAGAGACAGAGCATGAGCGGAGAGAAGCAGAGAGAGAGGGAGACACAGAATCTGAAGCAGGCTCCAGCCTCTGAGCTTGTCAGCACAGAGCCCCACGCGGGGCTCAAACTCATCAATCACAAGATCATGACCTGAGCCAAAGTCAAACGCTCAACTGACTGAGCCACCCAGGTGCCCCGACCTGAAGTTTTTAAAGGAGAACAAGATAACACATTTACGTGTTATAGCAAGTCACTGGAAGTGACGGAAGGTAGAGAGAGCTTGAGGTCAGGGTCTTTATTCCCCCAGCTCCCCACCAGCCAGGCCTCCAGTTGACGATGCCTGTGTTCCTTAACGAAAAAGGCCATGGCCCCAGTGGGACACCCTCTGCTACACTCTCCAGATTTGGGGGAAGGCTCCTTCTTTAACCCTTTGAGCCTCGAGTGCCAATCATTCCCTGCTCTGGCTAACTTCACCAGCCCTTGTGGATGTCTCTGAACCCTGCCCAGAGCTTTGTACATATGCCTTTGTTAAACTCTTCTCCAGGGTACTATCTCTTTCCCAACAGGACCCTGATCCACACTGGATCCTGGAGAACAGACTCTTGCTCACGGTTAGGGAAAAGGACTAGATGAGTACTTCCAATTTAAGAATATTTGAGATTGGTGGCTCAGTCGGTTAAGCGGCCAACTTCGGCTCGGGTCATGATCTCATGGTTCATGAGTTAGCACCCCGCGTCGGGCTCTGTGCTGACAGCTCGGAGCCTGGAGCCTGCTTCGGATTCTGTGTCTCCCTCTCTCTCTGCCCCTCCCCCATTCATGCTGTCTCTCTCTGTCCCAAAAATAAATAAAAAACGTTGAAAAAAAAATTAAAAAAAAAAAACATTTTTAAAGAAGAAAAGAATCTTTGAGATCAAAATGGCCATTGTCAATCCAGCATACCATTTCTTGTGAGATTCTTGTTTCTGAAAGAGAAAAATATATCACAACGGGGCACCTGGGTGGTTCGGTCGGTTAAGTGTCCGACTTCACCTCAGGTCATGATCTCCCGGTCTGTGAGTTTGAGCCCCACATCGGGCTCTGTGCTGATGGCTTGGAGCCTGGAGCCTGCTTCGGATTCTGTGTCTCCCTCTCTCTCTGCCCTTCTCCCATTTGTGTTCTGTCTCTCTGTCTCTCTCTCTCTCTCCAAAAATAAACACATTAAAAAATCTTAAAAAAAAAAAAAAAAAGAAGAAGAAAAATATATGACAGGATCACTTGGTGCTTCCCCCCACATTCCTCAGCTTCCTAGCACATGGTGCCTGGAACGTAGCATTTGCTCATAACATCATACTTTCCTGCCTTTCCACTCTTCTTGCCCAAAGCTGTACAGCAAGCTAGGAAAGAAATCAGTGTCTCCTAACTCCTCATCCAGTGCCTGGTATCCATCCAGCTCAGGAATCTACCCACTCACTATGAGTTCTCGGTCTAGACACTAACTGAATGGCAGAGAGCAGCCCTCTAGGAGACAGACTAGGACATACCCATTCTTTTTTTAAAAATTATTTTTTTTTCAACGTTTTATTTATTTTTGGGACAGAGAGAGACAGAGCATGAACGGGGGAGGGGCAGAGAGACAGGGAGACACAGAATCGGAAACAGGCTCCAGGCTCTGAGCCATCAGCCCAGAGCCTGACGCGGGGCTCGAACTCACGGACCGCGAGATCGTGACCTGGCTGAAGTCAGACGCTTAACCGACTGCGCCACCCAGGCGCCCCAAAAAATTATTTTTAATGTTTATTTATTTTTGATAGACAGAAATAGAGCGTGAACGGGGAGGACTGTAGACTGTCTTCATGTGCACGTGTGGGTCACACAGGGGTGGTGTGGAACCTCCTTATGCTGGCTTGCGAGCACTGATTTTTAAGTTTTCAAGAATTTTGTTGAACAGTTACTCCAAAAAAACCCTAAAACCATGTGAAGTTACGATGAAATAAATTACATTTAAAAACAAAAATAATAAATAAGGGGCGCCTGGGTGGCTCAGTCGGTTGAGTGACCGACTTCGGCTCAGGTCATGATCTCGCAGTTTGTGAGTTCGAGCCCCGTGTCGGGCTCTGTGCTGACAGCTCAGAGCCTGGAGCCTACTTCAGATTCTATGTCTCCCCCTCTCTCTACCCCTCCCCTGCTCACGCTCTGTGTCTCTCTGTCTCTCAATAATAAATAAACATTAAAAAAAAAAATTAAAAAAAAAAAACAAAAATAATAAATAATAAAAACACATCCCTTCTTTATTTATTTAGTCTTTATTTCACTAGATCTTTTTAAAGGTTTTTTTTTTTGTGTGTGTTTATTTATTTTAGAAAGAGAGCACGCGAGTGGGGCAGGGGCGGGGGGGTGGGGGGCAGACGATAGGAAGCAGGCCCTGTGCTGACAGCACAGAGCCCGATGCGGGGCTCGAACTCACAAACCCATGAGATCACGATCTGAGCTGGCGTCGGACGCTCAACTGACTGAGCCACCCAGGCACTCCAAGATTTTACTTTTAAGTCATCTCTACATCCAACATGGGACTCAAACTCACAACCCTGAGATTAAGAGTCACATGCTCTATGACTGAGTTGGCCAGGTGCCCCTTCACCAGATTTTACTATAACCTTTTGGGGTTATTTCTTTTTTAAGTCTATTTTTAAGAGAGAGAGGGAGAGAGCAGGGAAGGGGCGGAGAGAGAGGGACAGAGGATCTGAAGTGGGCTCTTCGCTGACAACAGACGCGGGTCTGGGATCATGACCTGAGCCGAAGCCGGACGCTTAACCGACTGAGCCACCCAGGCATCCCTTCTGGGGTCATTGATACCTCTTGTACCTATATGGTGGAAATACTGTATAAGGGTGCGATACTGTCCATCTCTCCCCAATTCTGCACTCATATCATAATGATCGTGTGAAATCAGGCATGCTGGGAGTATTTACACCAAGGAAATTGGCAAATGCTACAAATCAAAATAGGCCTTTTTTCCCTGGAGGGCTGTATGTTAAATACCACGGGGCTAGTCCCTATTTTTGGAGGGGGCAGGAGAGATGCATGGGAGGAAGGGAATCCTTGGAGATGATCATGCTATTTGGACTTGGGTAGCTTCAGGGGAGAGCCATACGCTCTCTCCGATGAGAGAAAGGAACAAAGAACGCCCTTGGCACTTGGATAAACTAAACAGAGAGGAGAAATATCCTCTCTGGCTCCTTAGGGCAGGACGGATTAAGCGGACCTTTTAGCATGTGAGATGTGGTATTAATAATAGCTTACTTTCGCAACAGGGTTGTTTGTTTAAAAGCTCTCAAAGTACTTCACATCTATTACCTCTCCCATCTATCAAGTATTTGAGTGACCCAAGGAGAGGAGCAACAGAGACATTTCTTCTTAAAGCTAGAGAAACTGGGGCTTGGGGAGGTTACATGACCTTCTGAACCTCAGAAAACCAAGGTCCCGAGGGGCAACGGGGCACAGTCGCGGGGGCTAGGCACCCATTGGAATCCCTTCTCTGGCAGCTACGATTTACGTGACCTTGAGCAAGCTGTCCAAGGTTTCTGGGCCTCAAGGCTACATCCGTGGAAGGTTATAGAGGGATAAATGAAAGAATGTGTATAAATCACTACAGGCGTGTGATCAGTGCTCCAAAACGGGTGAGTTTAATGGAGAAACCCAAAGACTTTGCAGGGGCACAAGAGGACGAGCTTCTGTTACGTGGCACAAACAGCTTTAATGTCCACAGTGGGCACCACTGTTCTTAAAATGCCTCCCAGTCCATCTAACCAGTGTGGCATTCAGAAAGCCTGGCCTGTCTCTATCCTCTTGGAGCCTCCCCACCTCCTCTTTTCTCTCTTCTTTGTCTCTCTCATGCAGAGCAATGCTCTCCCTTCTCTAATATTTTGGTAACATCTGCCATATGATAGGCACATACCAACGTGTTCTTCTAAGCAGCGTTCCCTTCCCAAGAGAAATCTGGTTAATAAAATGATTAGCACCTCATTATCCATAAAGAATCATTTGCACAGGGTTTCCCCATCCACTATTTCCTTTGAACTCCAAGGCCACACTGTAGCAAGGATTGCAATCACAGCCACTTCACGTCGGGGAATCTGAGGCTCAAGGAATCGCCCAGGGTCACAACTTGCAGGTGGCTTGTAGTCAGGGCTTGAACCTGGCAGTGAATATGGCACAATACCATGCTGGGTGTGATTCTTCCTTCCTCAGAATGGGCATGTTCTAGGGGCACCTGGGTGGCCCCGTTGGTTGAGCGTCCGACTTCAGCTCAGGTCATGATCTCAGGGTTTGTGAGTTCGAGCCCCGCGTGAGGCTCTGTGCTGACAGCTCGGAGCCTGAAGCCTGCTTCGGATTCTGTGCCTCCCTCTCTCTCTGCTCCTCCACTGCTCATGCTCTGTATCTCTCTATCTCTCAAAAATAAATAAACATTAAAAATAATTAAAAAAAAAAAAGAATGGGTATGTTCTAGTCTGTCTCCTAGAGGGCTGCTCTCTGCCATTCAGTTAGTGTCTAGACCGAGAACTCATAGTGAGTGGGTAGATTCCTGAGCTAGACGGATACCAGGTACTGGATGAGGAGTTAGGAGACACTGATTTCTTTCCTAGCTTGCTGTACAGCCTTGGGCAAGAAGAGTGGAAAGGCAGGAAAGTATGATGTTATGAGCAAATGCTACGTTCCAGGCACCCCATGTGCTAGAAACTTGACATTAATTTGATTATTTCATATAGCCTTCACTACAGCTCTGTGAGATTAATAGCATTATTTTCATTTTATTTTTTAAATGTTTATTTACTTTTGAGAGAGAGAGAAAGAGACAGAGCACGAGTGGGGGAGGGGCAGAGAGAGGGAGTCACAGAATCTGAAGCAGGTTCCAGGCTCTGAGCTGTCAGCACAGAGCCCAACGTGGGGCTTGAACTCACGAGCCGTGAGACCGTGATCTGAACTGAAGTCCGATGCTCAACCGACAGAGCCACCCAGGCGCCCCTCATTATTTTCATTTTAAAGGCGTGGAGACTGAGGCTCACAGAGTTTGAGAAACTTGCACAGGGTCATCTAGGTGGTAAGTGATGGAGATGGGATTTGCACCTGTGTCTCTCTGATTCCCAATTCCACCTTCACTTCCCACACAACGTTGTCCCTCTGAGTCCCATTTTTAAAAATTTTTAAATTTTTTTTTTATTTGGGGAGAAAGAGAGAGCACACATATGTGAGTGGGGAAGGGGCAGAAAGCGAGGGAGAGAGAGAATTCCAAGCTTGCTCCGCACTGCCAGCGCAGGGCCCGATGGGGGCTCGAGCTCACCAACCGTGAAATCATGACCTGAGCCGAAATCCAGAGTCAGACTCTTAACCGACTGAGCCACCCAGGCGCCCCTGAGTCCCCGTTCTCTGAGGTGAAACACTGCATCTCAGCTCTCTGGTTCCCAGCTCACACTTCCATCAGTGGCTGGGTTATATGCTCCTCCTCTGGCAGGGGGCTCAGGGCTGGGAAACCTTCATGCCCGTTATCAATCTTCTCCCAAGTTCAGAGGTCAGAGTGAGGAGTTCTGATCACTGCAGCCCCCCTCCTCCACCTCTAGGGTGGTGCCGCATTTCACTTGGGTCAGCAGCCACTCGTCTCCTCTTCTGCAGCATTCTTCGGAATGTGGGCTCCCACCCACAACTCATCCCTGGCCCGGGGCGGACTGTTCATTAAGGAGCAGGCGGGGAGGAGACGAACCAAGACGGCACAGAGATCCATCAAGGGGCTGAGCGGACAGGTGCACACACTGTTTCCAGCCAGAGAAACTAGCAGACAGTGGGAACCTGCCTCATAGGAGAGGACTTTATCTGGAAAGGGGAGGAGGGGGGGGGGGGAAAGGAAAAAAAGAAAAAGAAAAAAAACGAGATCGGATCACTCTAATCACATGGCTCTAAATCACAGAGAAGAACCGTGGCTCAAACATCCAAGTGCTGGAGGACAGATTTCTACCTTGACTCCTGCTAATTTTCGTTGATTTATGTGGCTTGAAAGCATTTATTTTCTGCCTAGAAGCGGCCCGGAACCCTCTAAGAAGGCTCAGGACTCCCCTAAATGCTCTCACCGTGGAGAGGCAGGAGGCGTACGTGGGTTCCAGGACAAGGGCTGAGTTCTCTGTTTGGTTTCAGGCTGCCTGAGAGCCGGCAAGGCCTAAGGGGAGCCCCTGGCCTGCTGGAGCTGCCTCCCCACTCCTGTCCCCAGAGCCCGCCTGCTTCTGGTCACAGCTCCTTGAGTTTAACACTCCTGGCAGATTAGCACGCTGGCTTTTATGTGCTAGGCCGTAATATTTGGTGAGCTGTGAGATGAGGTTGGAACTTTCGCAACTGGTACTTCCCTTCCAGCCTTGCCCTGCGATTCGGGCCAGTGGTGTGGCAAGGCGAGGTTGCCCCTCCTCCCCGCTCTGGCTCCCACCTGTGGCTGTTTGGCACCGGCGTCCTTCCTCCGTTGTCTCCTCTTCCCCATGATCCCATGTCTGCTGGACTCCCATACCTCTTGGCTTTTGAAAGGAGGTATTCAGCGCTCACATTCCAAGCCATCTGCTCAGTTCAACATGTTAAAGAGCAATTCTGAGTCTGCCCAGGACCACATTCCGAAAGGGGAGGGGTGGGTGTCAGGAGGGAGGCTTTCTAAATGTCATAGGCTTTGAAAAAAATCTTGACTGATGATGACAAACTGGTGGGAAGCCAATGGGTCAGCCGGTGAGGGTCAAGTTTTCTCGGGGATTAGAAGCATAAGAAAGCAGTGCACAGGTTTTGAAAAGCCCACTTCCTCTACCGGCGGCTCATGACGAGTCATTTGGGCACCTCTGGTTTATTTCTCCAGCTCTGTGGTCCCTGAGCCCTCCCTGTCCCTTCACGTGGGCCGGGGTCAGAGTTCAGATTCCTATGGATCCCTCCAGGCATCCTCAATCTACAGTTGTCTGATTTTCTGCTTCTTCTTTCCCCCCATCAGTCTTCGAATTGCAGCTGCTTTCCAGGAATAGAGTAGACTTTGTTCTTGCAGGAAGAGTATGAGAAAATGGAGCTGATTGGGGCGCATGGGTGACTCAGTCGGTTAAGCGTCCGGCTTCAGCTCAGGTCACGATCTCATGGTTCGTGGGTTTGAGCCCTGCGTCAGGCTCTGTGCTGACAGCTCAGAACCTGGAGCCTGCTTCGGATTCTGTGTCTCCCTCTCTCTCTCTGCCCCTCCCTCGCTCATGCTCTGTCTCTCTCTCTCTCTCTCAAAAATAAATAAATGTTAAAAAAAAAAAAGAAAACGGAGTTTATTATTTTTTGGGGGGTTGTTTTGAGTAGAAATGGATGGAGGGTTTCTTAATAAAATTATTAGCAGAAGATGACTCTGAATGAGAGGCAGACCCAACCTTCAAATAGAGCAGAAGCGGTGGAATCTTCTATCGTGTCTTTTAAAATGGAGAGTGTCTCCCACGTTTGGCATTATAGCCTAAACATAGTGGGGTGGATAAGAAAATGGACTCCTAAAGAAAAAAAAGGGGGGGGCGCCTCGGCGGATCAGTCAGTTAAGCATCCGACTTCAGCTCAGGTCATGATCTCACGGTTCGTGGGTTCAAGCCCCACGTCAGGCTCTGTGCTGACAGCTCAGAGCCTGGAGCCTGCTTCAGATTCTGTGTCTCCCTCTCTCTGCCCCTCCCCTGCGTGCGCTCTCTCTCTCTCTCTCAATGAATAAACATTAAAAATTAAAAAAAAAAAAAGAAAATGGACTCCTGAGGGACACTCAGTGCAAAGAAGTAATTCCTCAAGATGAAAGATTAAACTTTATAATAAAGATCGCCAAATGCAACATCTCAACACAGTAGGAGTTTATGTTTTTTCTCACAGAACAGCCTGAACTCCAGGTTGGCAGGGGATTCTCCTCCATGTTGTCATCGGGGACCCAGGTTCCTTCTGCCTTGCTTTCCCACCACCCCCCATGGTGGCCTTTATCTGCCTGGTCCGAGCTGGATGGAGGGTACACTCATGTTCTGGGTCTCAGGAAGGATTAAAAGTGTAGAAGAGGCACACTCATTTCTTAAGGACCCAGCTCCTAATTGGCCCACATCACTTTTGCTTTCATTCCATTACCGAGAACTTAGTCATCTAGCCATCGTAAACGCAAGGGAGTCTGGGAAACAGATACATATGAGCAGCCATATGTTCAACAGTTCAATTATTACAGAAGAAGGAAAGAATGGATTTTGGATAGCGTCACCACATAAACCTGGATGTGCCCCAAACGCCACTAAATAGAGGATCTTTGTTTATTATAAGCAATTAAGTCAGAGAGTTTTTGTTAAAGCAGGAAATAGGAAAATGCAATTTATAGAAGACATAAAGCCCACAGGGTCCTTTCAAGCAATGGAGCACGTCCCAAGGGCTTGAGAAGAAATGTATTTCATTTGTTATTCCTAATGGGGGATTTGGGGCAGTCAGCAGCAGACAAAAGTGACTGATGCCCTGAATGTTGCTCATAAAATGCTGTTTAAAAAATTTTTTAGTGTTTATTTATTTTTGAGAGAGAGAGACAGAGTGTGAGTGGGAGAGGGGCAGAGAGAGGAGACACAGAATTCAAAGCAGGCTCCAGGCTCCCCACTGTCAGCACAGAGCCCAACGCAGGGCTCGAACTCACAGACTGCGAGATCATGACCTGAGCCGAAGTCAGACGCTTAACCAACTGAGCCACCCAGGGGCCCCAAAAGGCTTTATATTTAAATATGCTTGAATATGACTTACATTTTACAAGGATCATTTATACACATTATCTGATTGAACGCTGAAAACATTCCTGATTCAGGAAAGCAAGGCTCAGAAAGGTGAAAGATCTTACACAAAGTCACGTAACCCATAAGCTGCAAAGGTAAGATCAGAACCCAAGTCTTTAAGCTCAAGTCCAGTACCTTTTACACAAAATGTCATTTTACGCCCCAGGAGGGTGACTCGTTGGACATCCTGTGGGGGAATCAGGGCTTGATTTAAAAAATATTTTTTTTTTAATGTTTATTTTTTTTGAGAGAGAGAGAGAGAGAGAGCACGTGCGCACGAGAGAGGGAGGGGCAGAGAGAGAGGGAGACACAGAACTCGAAGCAGGCTCCAGGCTCCGAGCTGTCAGCACAGAACCCGACACGGGGCTCAAACTCATGAACCGTGAGATCATGACCTGAGCCGAAGGTGGATGCTTAACGGACTGAGCCACCCAGGCGCCCCAGGGCTTTACTTTTTTACGAGACTTTACTTTTTCAGTCTCCGTGTGAGTTAGATGCCATTTTTAAGATATCAAGAGTCATCTGAACAACAATAATACTAATTACTACTTGCTGACCACCTACTATGTGCCAGGCTCTGAGCTGAGCACATGACGTATATGTCCTACCGACTCCTCATAATGACCCTGCAAGGTAGATATTGTTATTTTGTTATCCCTATTATAGAGGAGAAAGCTGAGGAGGCTGGGTGATTTTCCCCAAACACACGGCAAATAAGCGGTTGAGGCAGGATGTGAATCCAAGGCAATCCATATCTTTTCTCTCTGTGCCACTTTAGAAAATGAAGGGTATTTGCTGCTTGCTTAGGCCTTGGGAAAGACACACAGGCAGTACTTGGTAATCTCAAGCCCGAGGCAGACCAGATTCCCTAAGCTTTTCCCCAACTCCTGGACCCCCCCCCCCTTTGGATATCCTAGGAATTGATCCTGGGATTAGGTCTTTACTGGCCATAACCCCCAAACATCCTTGTCCCTTGAGCTCCTAGATATTTATGGTGTCTGAACCGGAAGTAATCAAAGTTCCTCCGGTTCAAAACGTCCCTTTTACAGATGGTGAAACTGAGGCCTAGAAAAATAAACCAATAATGTGCCAGAGGTGTTGGGACCAATTCCTGGCCCTTGATGACCCCCCCGGACTGAGAACGGCCCCACCTGCCACCTGTCCGAGCCTCCTTCAAGTGAGTACACTGAGGGGCAGAACTCAGCTGGCTCCACGCTGTCACAGCTAGAACGGTCCCTTCTCCCCTTCCCTTCCCATCCAGCCGGGCCAGCTTGCAGTTTTTCCAAGGCAGGGCCAGCCTGTCCTGAGCTGCAAGATGTATTAATCAATTTGATGAGGATGTTAAAGCTTTCTCTTTGCAACTAATTATGGCCTGATTTATAGGCCTGGCCTTGGTTTGATAGAGCTCTCCTCATGACAGGGATGAATGCGGACCCCTTCATCTCTTCCATTTCTCTCCCTTCCTCCCTCCCTCCCTCCCCCCTCCCTCCCACGTCTCCTGCCTCCTGCCTCTGCTCTTGGTTCCCACAGGAACACCCTAATGACATGTTGACAAGCTGGTGAAGCATCGTTCCCTCTCTGTTGCGTCTGCCTCTGACACCACCATCCCTCCTGTATTTTCTGACATGGGCAGATGGACGCCTTGGCTGGCTCCAACCACCACGCGGGTGCTGGCCTAGAGGCTGTATGCACCCCTTTCTTCTGGAAACAGAATAATAAAATTACCGTGGGCCGACGCAGCACCTTCCTTCCCAAACAACTCAAGAGCTTGTTGAAATGAACCTCACCCTCAGTTGAATTGGAGAGGGATGGAGGGTTTCAGGTGAGTTCCATTCTGGTTATTCTACACAAGGGCAAACTAAGACAGGGCGACGAACTTGCCCGTGATTCCGCACACAGTAGAACAACAAAGGGGTGAACAATCGGTGTCCTGGCTTCCAGCTCCGAGATCTTCCCATTGCTCGGGTCCTTGAGTCATCCTGCTGTGCTGTTCTTGAAACCCTTGCCTTCAGGTGGGCTTCCTCGTACCTGTGACAAGGTGGCAAAAGGGGAGCCCTGCCATATATATTGGTTTCCTGACCTTAGGCATGAAGGTCTTTGTGTCTGCACTACGCAAATGACGTATGCAATAAAATGTAAATGGAGTCTCGGCACAGAGTATATATGCTGGTGCAGGTGGACATATGGGCTGTTTCCAGCTGTCTTTATCTTTATGTCACACATAGAGATGAGGAACAACCCCAAATAGTGACCTTCCTTAGACACGAAGGCTCTTAAGAAGTCACTCTCCACAGACACAGCGGGGTTCTACGGGGAGCTTCCCAGTGTGGGGCATCTCCTTGTATTCTGTTCCCCAAGAAATACAGCCACTTCCCAATAATGCCAATAATGCCAGAGGAAAGACACTAAATTCATGACATGATATTTCCACAATGCATCTGTAGCAAGGTACTAACCCTAAACATAACCAACATACAAATCCTCACCTGAACCTGAACCTGAGCCTTCACCTCACTCCTGACCCTAAATCTAAACATCTCCCCAACCCTCTCGACTAACCCCAATCTAAACACAAACCCAACTCTAAAATCTAAAACAACCTGACTCCAGACCATAATCCTAACATTAACCCTAACCCTGATGTTAACTCAGGGGTTCTCAACCAAGGGAGACTCCCACTGTTGCCACCCCAACCCCCACGCCCAAGGAAGCATTTGACGATGTCCGGAGATATTTTTGGTTCCTAGGATGTAGCAGATACTATAAGAATCTAGTGGGTAGAGGCCAGGGTTGCTTCTGAACATCCTAAAAATGACAGGGTGGCCCCCATGATGGAATTATCCAGCTTCAAATGGCCAGTCTCAGCCTGGACTGAGAAACATTGCCCTAACCTTGACCTAACCCTAATTCTAAATTAAATGAATACTGATCCTTGTTTTATTTTTATTTATTTTTAATTTTTTAGAAATGTTTTTATTTATTTTTGAGAGACAGAGCACACGCTGGGGACGGGCAGAGAGAGAGGGAGACACAGAATCCGAAGCAGGCTCCAGGCGCTGAGCTGTCAGCACAAAGCCCAATGCGGGGCTTGAACCCACGAACCGTGAGATCATGACCTGAGCTGAAGTCGGACGCTTAACCGACCGAGCCAAAAATAGGTGCCCCTATTTTATTTTTTCTTTATGTTTTTTAATTTATTTTTGAGAGAAAGAGAGAGAGAACAAGCAGGGATGGGGCAGACAGAGGGGGCTACAGGGGATCCCAAGCGGGCTCCACACTGACAGCAGCAGGCCCCATATGGGGCTCAAACTCACAAACTATAACTTCATGACCGAGCCGAAGTCAGATATTCAATCAGCTGAGTCACCCAGGCACCCTTATTTTTATTTTCTAAAGGCAATCTCTACACCCATCCTGGGGCTCAAACTTACAACCACGAGCTCAAGGGTCACACGCTATCTACTGACTGAACCAACCAGGTGCCCCAGACCCTAACTTTAAATATAACTTTAAATCTAATTTCCCACCCCTGACTCTAAACTAAACGTATACCCAAACTCAGAATCTAATCCTGACTGAAACCCCAACCCTAACCCTAATCCTCTCCTGGACCCTAATTATAAGTCAAACCCAATCGGAGCTCAACCCTAACAACAGCCAGATGGGAAAGGTTTGCTAGGATGAGACGGGTGAGGCCAGAGTCTGATCCTACTGCTTTTTCCCTTGGTTTTTCTTCACAATCAACACGAGATTGTTCAGACCCTTCTGGATTATGCAGGTCCTCTATTTCTCCTGACCGCTCATCAGCCCCTTTCCCCAGATGACAGGGTATTAAAGGAGATGAAATTCAGACTCAGTTTAGCCCTTAGCTGCTTATCAATATACCTCAGAGGACACTGGTAGAGAAGGGTAATTAAAAAAAATCGTGTGTGTGTGTGTGTGTGTATGTGTGTGTGTGTGTGTGTGTGTGATTTGGGGGGAAGTAAATCCTCAACGTGATGCTATTTAGGTGCAATTTTCTTTTTTTTCCCCTAATATTCTTTTAAATTAAGAAGAAGTTTAAATCTGCTCCCCTACTTTATCTGTAACATATCTTAGAGGTCGATAAGTCAGACAATATTATCCTCACCTGATAAATGAGACACGAAGGCACAGAGACGTTAAAGGCTTTGCCCAAAACCACACAGCAAGGTAGCAGAAGAGCCTCACCAGATGGTTTGATTCATAATCTATTTTCCACTCTTTTACCCTGCCTGTGATCTCAGTTACTATTATCTCCCATTTCCCTCCAGTCAGTGCCGATACCCAGGAATCCTCAGCATATTTTTAGAATTTGGAATGACATCAGGAGTGAATTCAGGGTTTGAGAAAAGGAAGCGGAACCAGTCACGAGTGTGGAATGAGAAAGATAAATTCAAATGCCCAAGTTCTCAATCACATAGACTTTTTTTTTTATTTTAAGATTTTTTGGGGGGTGCCTGGGTGGCTCAGTCGGTTAAGCGTCTGACCTCGGCTCAGGTCATGATCTCACAGTTTGTGAGTTCGAGCCCCGCGTCGGGCTCTGGGCTGACAGCTTAGAGCCTGGAGCCTGCTTTGAATTCTGTGTCTCCCTCTCTCTCTGCTCCTCCCCCGCTCATGCTCTGTCTCTCTCTCTCCTTCAAAAATAAATAAAAACATTAAAAAAATTTTTTTTTTATTTTTTTTTTCAACGTTTATTTATCTTTGGGACAGAGAGAGACAGAGCATCAACGGGGGAGGGGCAGAGAGAGAGGGAGACACAGAATCGGAAACAGGCTCCAGGCTCTGAGCCATCAGCCCAGAGCCCGACGCGGGGCTCGAACTCACGGACCGCGAGATCGTGACCTGGCTGAAGTCAGACGCTTAACCGACTGCGCCACCCAGGCGCCCCAATAAAAACATTTTAAAAATAAATTAATTAAATTTTAAAAAAAAAAGATTTTTTTTTTTTTAAGTAATCTCCATACCTCACGCAGGGCTCGAACTCACAACCCTTAAATCAAGAGTTGCAAGCCAGCCAGGCATCCCTCAATCACAAACACTTTTAAAAGTTCTGGTAGTTGGGGCCTGAGTGGCTCAGTCGGTTAAGCATCTGACTTCCGCTCAGGTCATGATCTCGAGGTTCGTGAGTTCAAGCCCTGCATTGGGCTCTGTGCTGGTAGCTCAGAGCCTGAAGCCCACTTCAGAGTCTGTCTCCCTCTCTCTCTGCCCCTCCCCCTCTCACGCTTTATCTCTGTCTCCCTCTCTCAAAAACATTAAAAAAAAAAAGTTCCTGTCCTTGGGGCACCTCGCCAGTAGAGCATGCGACTCTTGATCTTAAGGTTGTGAGTTCTAGCCCCACGTTGGAGGTAGAGATTACTAAAACGAAAACAAAAAACTTCCGGTCACAAAAAACTTCCGGTCCTGGAATGAATGAGGTGGGGTGGAAGGTGGGGTGGAAGGTGGGGTGGAAGGTGGAGAGAAGGTAGCCAGGTAGTGGGGCCAGGTAAAAGCCCTGGAGTATGGCACTGGATGTCAGGTTGAAGGGCTGACAGTGGACATTAGAGGCACCGGTCCAGAGCCTCGGGAAGAACTCAGTACTGTCCCGATTTCCCTACATCTTATAGAAGGTCAATGCCTCCTGCCAGGACTCTCCCATTCACATGCAACTTGGAGCATTACATTTAGCACCCACGAGCATTACAGAGGCTTGTGACAGAGCTGAGTTATGCAGGCGGGCATTAAAAAAAGACAGCAGTGTGCTGACGTAGCTGAGTTGTTGGGAGGGGCCTGAACGGGCACTTCAAGGACCAAGATTGTCTAAGCCACAGGGAAAATGGTGGAAAACTCACCCTCACCATTGCCAGAAAGAGTGACTAATGGCTTTGCTCTTTTCTTAAGCTCCCAATTTGACTTGATTCTTGAATCTTGGCTAAACTCCTTAGGCTGTACCTCTGGGCCCCAACAACATTGGGCAGAGGCCTTGCCTGCCTACCTCCTCATTAGTCTAGTAATCAATTATGTACCCTTATTTGGAATAAACATGATGAGTCCTCTCCACTCAATTCCATTCATACAATCACAGATAACTATGCTAAAAAATCAACAGCAGAAGAAATTCCAAGAAGAGGCCATCCCAGCACTAAGAGACATTCCTACGAGTGAAACAAACCAAATGTTCTTTCTTGCAGCCCAGGAACTTTATGCCAAAAAAGAAATTGTATATAGACTAACCCCAAGCGCCTATCATAAGTTTTTGACGTAATAATTTTGACCATGATCATTTTGACTATCGATACCGGAACGTAAGAAAAAGTAAGTTGAACTTCTCTTAGATTAAGTTCCATTAATATTATAAATGTTCTCGAATGTAGTTATTAACGGACAGAATAAATGAAATCCTGCATTACCAGTAAAAAGGGAAAGCAAGCAAGCAGTGAACTGTTTAAGGGGAAGGATGAGTGAGAGCTCAGAACAAAAAGGGCTAGAGAAGGAGCTAGCTGGGAAGTCATAGGGTTAGTGACACGTGAAGCCCTAAAATGTTGGAAAAAAACAGACATTTACAGATCAACTGTAGAGGAAAGTGCACTGGGCCAGGGCCAGAAAATGTATATTTGAATTTCATCTTCAATGCAGACTTTAGACGTGTCATTTCTCACAATTTTTCCATCTGGAAAGTAAGAGGGTTAGACCAGAACTTAAAGTCCCTCCCAAGGTTGACATTCTAGAATTCCTGACTCCCCCAGTCAAAACCACCCTGTGCAAGTCTTTTTCTAGTCCTAGCTCCCCTCTGCGTGACTGAACCAGCCCGGCCCTCCCCACCGGGCATTTGTTTGCATGTCACGTTGTATTTGTGTTCTGGTGGGTAGAAGTCTCTGGTTTCTCCTTCAAGACACAAGCCTCTGAAAGACGAAACTGTCTGGAACTCCGAGCTCTTGGAGCCTCCACTATAGTGCTTTGCTGGCCTAAGAGGCTCTGTGAGGTCCCCAGGCAGGGATGTCTGTCCTATCACGTGGCCTCCTCTGTGTCCCCGAAGCCGCCCCTGCCCTGTCCCCAGGACCCAGGGCCCGGCTGGCCAAGAGCAGAGCATGTCGGGAGCCCTCCACAACTGCACATTAATCCTCCTGGAGTTGGAGGCCCCAGCACCCCAAGGAGCTGATGTTTCTTGATGAGGAGCCTGGCTGCATTGAGTAGATGAAAAGCTGTCTTCGCAGTGGAATGAATTCCCTCAGACCCAAAGCAGCTGCTCCTCAAAGTCTCCAAAAACACAAAGTCCTCATGAATAAATATTAGGGGACGAAATGAGGTTTCCTAAGAACAAAAGCAGAGTTGAAGAAGTTACTGAAAGAAGCTGGGATCTTTCATCTCACAAAATATGTCGCTTACGTGTCGCCCCAGACTCTCCTTGCCAACCCCCGTCCCGTTCCACTGATCTGGAGCCACATCCTGCTTCTCCCTCACATGGAAACAGGCAGCACCTAGGAGATCATCTGCTCAGACTTTCCTTCAGAGGAGAAGAGAAACCGCAAACAGCTGCCCCATGAGCCGTCCTGCCAAATTCCAGCTCAGACCGGGGGATCTCGATGACCTCATCGGTATCTGAGCTGGAACTCACTTCTCCGGGGACAGGGGGGCTGCCAGCACCCGTGCAGAGTCCCTGGCAGAAGAGGCGGCATGGTGGGTTCACGTCTGTGCCACACTGGGAGAGGTGGGCCAAGATCTGCACCCAAGGACTGAGCCCTGGGCCAGGCCCTGCTTTGCCAGTTGGCAGCTTGGGGTGAATCCCTCCACCCCACCATGTCTGCCCTGCTCCTTCCAATCAAAAGAGAGCCTCAGTCTCTCTCATCTGGATGCCAACAGAAATGCAAATACCCTTGGGAGAAAATGTGTCTCTGCACTGATGGATTTATCAGAGCCTGTCCAGAACAGTTTTGCTGATCGCTTCTCGGCCTTTTGGCTAAGATCAAGTGCAGAACAGTTTTGCTGAAACAGAAGGTGTGAGAGAGAAGGAGGACCGATAGAGTCAAGGGGTCCAAAGGTTCAAATCTCCTGCAAGGCCAAGGCCAGAGGAGGAGCCTTAGAACTCATGTTAGAACAAACCCTACATGCCGCAGCTGGGGAAACCAAGGCCCAGAGAAGGAGACCATCTTTCCCGGCGTCTCATGGCAAGTCAGTAGCAGAAGCTAGATCTCCAGGCTCCAGACTCAGCCCTGCGCCAGCTGCAGACAAGGAGAGCCCAAGGCCTGAAAGCCAAACCTCGCCTGCTTCCCGGGTTTGCCAGCCGACCCCTCCCACGACTCCGCTCCGGAATACTTGATTCCCCCGGAGTGACCTCTGCTCTCAGCCCTGAGCCCCCGCAAAGCAGCATGAGCCGGCAGAAAGGGATTGGGTGAAATGGAAGACTGGGGCAGAGATCTTCCTGAAGAAAGACCTAGGGAAGTCTGCATCTTTAACTGCATCAGACTCTAATTGTTGTTAAATCTTGGGGTGCCTCAGTGGCTCAGTCGGTTAAGCGTCCGACTTCGGCTCAGGTCATGATCTCACGGTCCGTGAGTTCAAGACCCACGTCAGGCTCTGTGCTGACAGTGGGGAGCCTGGAGCCTGCTTCGGATTCTGTGTCTCCCTCTCTCTCTTTCCCTCCTGCCCCCGCCCCCTGTGCTCTCTCTCTCTTTCTCAAAACTGAATAAACATTAAAAAAGAATTAAAAAAAAAAAAAGATCTTAAATCTTGACTCGGAGTGGGGCTCGTGGCTAGTACTTGTCTTTCTGGCCCCAAATGCGCCCTCCAGAATAGTAAGGCTGTTATCTTTGGATGCAAAGATCGACATGCTAATAAATTATTCCTCGTCTGGACTCTTCGAATGATGCATTCCTTTCCCTCCTACCTGATAGTTGTTTTTGCAGTGGAAAAGAGTGGGACCTTAGAATCAGACCTAGGGTATATGGGTTAAACTTCAAAAATTATTTTTAACTGCGGTAAAATGTGCATAACAAAATTCACCGTCTTCATCATTTTTAAGGGTGCAGGTCAGTACATTCACGTCGCTGTGCAGCCAATCTCCGGGACTCTTTTCATCTTGAAAAACCGAAACTCTATACCCATGAAACCACCGACCCCCACTCTGCCCTCCTCCCAACCCCCGGCAGCCATCATTCCACTTCCGTCTCTTATGAACTCGACGACTTTGGGTATCTCACATAAGGGCAACCGCACAGAATTGGTCTTTTTGTGACTGGCTTATTTCACTTAGCATCATGTCCTTGAGGTTCATCGGAGTTGTAGCACGGGAAATGCAGAATTTCCTTTTTAAGGCTGAGTGAGACTCCGTGGATGCACACACCACATTTTGTTTATTCATTTGATCTGTTGACGTGCACCTAAGTTGCCTGCACCTTTAATAATGCTGCCGTGCGCAAGGGCGTGCTTTTCAGTTCTCTTGGGTATATACCCACAAGTGGAATTGTTGCTTCACAGGGTAATTCTATTTTACATTTTTCTATTTTATTTTTATTTATTTTTTTTTAATTTTTTTTTTCAACGTTTATTTATTTTTGGGACAGAGAGAGACAGAGCATGAATGGGGGAGGGGCAGAGAGAGAGGGAGACACAGAATCGGAAACAGACTCCAGGCTCTGAGCCATCAGCCCAGAGCCCGACGCGGGGCTCGAACTCACGGACCGCGAGATCGTGACCTGGCTGAAGTCGGACGCTTAACCGACTGCGCCACCCAGGCGCCCCTACATTTTTCTATTTTAAATTTAACTGCTATCTGATTGGCTTAAACTGTTGGGGCCTTTAGTTTGAGTATTGCAAAAACCATGTACATAAAGCTCTTGGCTTGAGGCTCGGTACATGGTAGGAATTTAAGAAATGGTTGCCCCTCCCCCACCACGAACTCTTGAGAAAAGGGCTGTGTTTTGTTTCTGTCCCCTAAGCGTGTAGCATGGTGCCACACATATACAGCAGGTGTTCAATATACGACTGTAAGCGAATGAATGAATAATGAATAGAATAATTTCTATACATTGTAAGCACCCGATAGATGTTGGTGGAATGAATGAATGCACGTAATATTTCCCATAAAAAACCCTCCTCTGTCTGCAGCCTACTACGTGAGAAAAGGAATCCGCTCACATCTCTAAAGTTCCTGGCAGAACAATGGAGAATCAGGTATCTGGCCGACTGCCGCTCATGCCAATGCTGACGAGAGCTCCCGCTTTCTGGGGCCCCTCCTTTTCCTTCACCCTTGGCAAGGGAATTCCACTGTGCAAGGTAGGTAAAGGTGGGGGTGCCTGGGTGGCTCAGTCGGTTAAGCGGCCAACTTCGGCCCAGGCCATGATCTCACAGTTTGTGAGTTCGAGCCCCGCGCCGGGCTCTATGATGACAGCTCAGAGCCTGGAACCTGCTTTGGATTCTGTGTCTCCCTCTCTCTCTGCTCCTCCCCTGCTCGCACTCTGTCTCTCTCTCTCTCTCTCTCAAAATAAATAAACATTAAAAAAAAAAAAAAAAAAAAAGGATGGGGCGCCTGGGTGGCTTGGTCGGTTAAGCGTCTGACTTCGGCTCAGGTCATAATCTCACGGTCCGTGAGTTCGAGCCCCGCGTCGGGCTCTGTGCTGACAGCTCGGAGCCTGGAGCCTGCTTCAGATTCTGTGTCTCTCCATCTCTCAGCCCCTCCCCTGCTCATGCTCTGTGTCTCTCTGTCTCTCAATAATAAATAAACGTTAAAAAATTAAAAAAAAAAGAAGGAGGTAACATGGATCTGCATGTGAAAATACGCAGAGCATTTCCAGGCTGCCCTGGGTTTGCCATGGTTTCTCTCTTCCTACCATACTCATACAACACAGACCATGAACTCCGAGGTGGATTGCAAAACGGAGCCATCCAGTTCCAATACTGTTGGCCCATGCAACTCAGATGGTTTTTTTTTTTTTAAAGATTTCATTTTTAAGTAATCTCAACACCCCACGCGGGGCTCGCACTCACGACCCTGAGATCAAGAGTCACATACTCCACCGACCGAGCCAGCCAGGCGCCCCGCAACTCCGAGAATTTCAATCACCCGGCCCGAGTCCCACAGCAATGACCAGGCCTCACCTCTCAGCAGCCTCCCCACTCTGGTCAAGCTCCCTCCTTGACCCAGGAGGCTTATCTGCTCTTATGTTGGAGCCCAGGCCCTTTTTCCTCCCCCCCAGTTTGGCTTCCACTTTTCTAAGCACTTCCCCCAATGCATCCAATGTAACTAACTACTCGGCTCCCTAGAACCTATTTATACTGCCTTCCTTCTGAAACGTCCTTTCCGTTCCCAAGTATATTGGTCAAAACTTGCCCACAGTGGTGACCGGAAACAGGACCAAAGGAAGGGAAACTCCCTTGCAGGTGCATAGATTGAGGACTCATTTAGGGCCTCCACCCATAGGACCTGGCATACAGTAGGAGCTTAATAAATATATGTTAAATGGATAAATACTGGTGTAATATATCATATTCCTATATGATTTTTTAGACTGTAAATTCCCCAAGTATGGGTTTAAGAACTAGGTCTCTCTTCTCAGATAGGAGGTCTCCTGACCCAGAGGCACTACCTATCTAACATACGTGAGGCTTCTGAGAGCAAATTCTTGCCACTTCTCCACACTCCGTGAACCCCGAAACTTCACCAAACACCTTGCTAAATGATGACTTGGACCAGGGTTCCTCGGCCTTCATATTATTGACATTCTGGGCCAGAGAATTCTTTGATGTAGGGGGCCGTCCAGTGCATCGTCATCCCCGGCCTCTACCCGCTAGATGCCAATAGCGACCCCCTCCCCATCGTGATAACCGAAAACCCTCCAAACAATACCAAAGATCTCCTGTGTTTGGGTGGGGGCGGGCCACAAAATCATTCCCACTCGAGAACCGCCAACCTAGACGGAAGCAAAAAGAGAAGCAGTCGCTCTACGTTTTATTGCCTGGTGGGAACAGAAGGTATTTTTCTGGTAGAGGGAAAGTTGCATATTTATTCGATTAAGAACTGATGAGTAACGTACTTCCAACCCCAGGGGGTTTCTCAGCATTGAAACGGCGGGCCCTCCAGGTGAGATCATTCCTGCCCGGGACAAAATTTCCATGTCAGGTCATTGGGGTACAGAATGGAATGACAGGAGAAGGAAGTGGAGAAGTATGAGGACGTGCCCCAGAAGTTACTAGAAATGAAAATTAAGTACTTATACTCCTCAGCTAGGACCAGCCAGGGCTCCAAACCTGGGGTCAAATACATAAGGGCCTGCTCCAGTTGGATCCTACCTGCTTGCAGAAACTGGCGCCCAGAGAGACTGAATGACTTTTCAGATATTGCACAGCACATGAGAGGAAAAAAAAAAAATCAGGGCTTGAACTCCTTTTGAAGTTAAGACATCTGAAAGTCAAGGGGATGGGGTACACCCTCAGCCGCCCAGGACCTGTTCTCTCGTCTGCCCTAATCTGACTCTGGAAACACAGACTAGACCAGGACGAGAGGGAAGAAGCGTCTACTGGTGATCTCTGCTGGGGGTAGGAATGGGGCGGGGGACCGGACAGTTCACAACACCAGGCCGTTTCCCAGGATGCTCTGGGTTGCTGGCTTCTGAGCCCACTATCTCACTTTCTTGTTGCTGCATGGAGATAAGCTATCGGCTTCTGCACAGGATCAACTGAGGAAGTCAGGAGGGAAGGGAGGCCTTGGTCGCTGGCAGGAAAAGGCTGGCAGAAAAAAAGAAAAAAAAAAAAAAAAAGCAAAGCAAAGTATCCTGGGGACAAAACTGCTGACTGGGCTAAGAAGGAGGGAAGAAGAGGCAGAGTTGAAGCAAAGGGGGAAAATGGGAAAGGGAAAAGGAGAGAAAAGCAGAGAGACCCACAAAAACTAAAATGACTCAGCAAAACAGAACATCAGGAGAGAGTTTTTCTCCTCTTTCTATTAAAATTTTCTCAGGGCGCCTGGGTGGCACAGTCGGTTAAGCGTCCGACTTCAGCCAGGTCACCATCTCGCAGTCCGTGAGTTCGAGCCCTGCGTCGGGCTCTGGGCTGATGGCTCGGAGCCTGGAGCCTGTTTCCGATTCTGTGTCTCCCTCTCTCTCTGCCCCTCCCCCGTTCATGCTCTGTCTCTCTCTGTCCCAAAAATAAATAAACGTTGAAAAAAAAAAATTTTAAAAAAATAAAATAAAATTTTCTCGGGGCGCCCAGGTGGCTCGGTTAGTTAAGCGTCCAACTCTTGGTTTGGGTTCAGGTCATGATCTCACAGTTTATGAGTTCGAGCCCTGCATCGGGCTCCACACTGAAAGCACGGGGCCTACTTGGGATTCTCTCTCTCTCTGCCCCTCCCCTGCTCGCTGTCTCTGTCTCTCTCAAAATAAATAAACTAAAAAAAAATTTTTTTAAAGATTTAAAACCAGGTGGCCTGAGTGGCTCAGTCAGTTAAGCATCCGACTTCAGCTCAGGTCATGATCTCGAAGTTGGTGAGTTCAAGCCCCGCGTCGGGCTCTGTGCTGACAGCTCAGAGCCTGGAGCCTGCTTCGGATTCTGTGTCTCCCTCTCCCTCTGCTCCTCCCCTGCTTGTGCTCTGTCTTCTCTGTTTCTCAAAAATAAATGTTAAAAAAAAAAAAAAAAAGATTTAAAACTGTGTTTTCTCATCAGTTTGCAGTGTGCCCTTTTAAAATGTGCTTTCCTGCTGTCTTGCCTTCAAAGAGTTAATGCAAAGCAAATATTCCTAAAACTCATTTGTGATCCCATAGAGAATCAAGCCTTTAAGAGTGATTTACTGTGTGACTTCAGGAAACTCCTTCAACTATTCTGAGGCTTTATGCTCCCCTCTTATTAAAAAAAAAAAAGAAAAAGAAAAAGAAAAAAGAATGCAGAGATTACCCCAGCCAGCTATAAGGAGAGGCCTCATGGTCTAACTCACTAGAAGTGCTAAAGAGCTGTTCTTTCATCTGGAACTACCTAGGGAGAGATTTTCTTACCAGGAGCTTTTACATCCTCATTCATTTGAATTGGCGCTCTGGGAGCCAGGCAGGGAACAGGTAGTTTTATCTTACTCTAATGGATAAGCAGTGGTATAACCAGTAAAAAAAAAAAAGGATCTCTCCTTTGCTACACTCCTCCGAATACTATGGAAAAGCCCCGGACTTTCTCCTTTGAGCAGGATTCCAAGACTTGGCTGAGCAGACTGGATTTAGGGGAAGGGGATCCTGCTCTTTGGAGAGGAGAGGTACCCACGGACTGGCAGAGAGACTGCTGTTAGCATCAAAAAGCTTGAATCAGGAGCCTCTCTCTTAAAGCCAGCTGCCTAAGCCTCTCGCAGTTACACGGGCCCTCGGTATGGACTGCCGTGACTCAGTTTCAATGTTGTAACACAGGCGACTACAGTCCGTAACGCTCTGATAGAACAAGTCACAGCTGGGCTGGGAAGCAAGGTTAGGGTTAAAACTTCCCAGGTCTGTGCTCTTATCGAGAAAGAAGAGTTGCTTCCTCTTCTTGTTCTGTCTTCCATGTTTGCTCTCCTTTTTACTTTCCTCCAGGCCCCTTCTCCTTTCCCATCCAACTATAGGCGGCAGCGCTTTATTTATCCTCTTTTCCAAAGCCCTCATCCTCCAGGGGGCCTACTCAGATTACACCTGCCCTTGAGGAATCCTTCCTTTACTTTGTTATTAGATCCCCAAATTTGTCTCTGAGAACAAGACCCTGCACACACAGAAAGACAGCAGTAAATTAGGGGTGAGTTATATGTCTAGTGTAATGTGCGTGCTCGTGTGTAAGTTAATACCACATGGATGAAATCTACAGCTGCCCCTGGTGATGCACTGCCTTGGGCTCTGAAATTCCCATTTTTATTTTATTTTATTTTTTATTTTTAAGTATTTTTTTAATGTTTATTTAGTTTTGAGAGAGAGAGAGAGAGAGAGACAGAGCGTGAGAGGGGGAGGGGCAGAAAGTGAGGGAGACACAGAATCTGAAGCAGGCTCCAGGCTCTGAGCTGTCAGCACAGAGCCCGATGCAGGGCTTGAACCCACAAACCTGACCTGATCATGACCTGAGTCGAAGTCACATGCTTAACCGACTGAGCTACCCAGGTGCCCCCGAAATTCCCATTTTTAGAGAACTGGTTTCTGAAGAGTGGAAGGGACTATGATTCCCCTTGGTTGTTATTCCTTTTCTAGGTCAAACACGGCCCTGGCCCTAAGCCCCACCGCCCAGGACAAAGACCAAGCTGGAGAAGGTACCCCAATGGATAAGGACTTCATCCAGAACCATCCTGTGATATCACTGTTCTGGTTGCTGTTGAAGTATCTGTCTCTCTGCTTTGAAGTCCAAGGCAGGAGAGTCTCCAAAGGCAGGAGGACTCCCACATGCAAAAGAGGAAGGGAAGTTCCAAGTTCAAGTCCAGGAACAGGAATGGAGAAGAAGAATCATCAAGCAAAAGGAGCCTTTCCCTCCTTCGTGGAAGGACACAAAATCACCAAGGCAGGAAAAGAATTTTCTCCTTTCTCTACCTACCTGAAACCCAAGACCCCTCCCCTTCTGCCTCTCCTGACCTGGTCAACCAGAGAATGTTCCCGTGACCTTGCAGGAGTCCCCTGAGCCAGGCTGAATCAAGGTGACTACAACCCGAGGAAGCTCCCAGGCCAGGGAAAGCGTGGGAACATCCTGGCCAGGGGTCCTCTCGGGCTCCTGCAGCCGCCGGATGGGTGCAGCAGGTGCGGGTACCCGGCGGGACGAACGGTGCCTCTGCTCTTGGCAAATTCTTTGCAGGGGTGTGTGCTGGTGGGAGCACGAGTGAGCCTGAGTGAGTCTGAGAAGGAGAGAGAAGCGGGAGGGAGGATGAGACGGGGCGCCTGGGAGAGGCAGGCCGCTAGGGTGCAGCTGTGTGCTGACCGGGCTCCGGGACCAGGGCGGAGCTGGGCAGGACAGGGGCTGGCAGCAGCCGAGGCGAGGCCGTTTGGGTGTTGTGTTTCCACTGTAACTATAATTAGGCAGATTCTGTGTTTATTTAGGCTGAGAGCTCTAAGATAAATGACAGCTTCGAAGATGCTTTTCAGCACTTCATAAATCACCCACCGGCCCAGGCAGTTGGCTTCTGCCACGTCTGGGGTCGTCCTCGCGCCCTGCCCCCCCCCCACCCTCGGGGACGAGGGCACACCCGGGGACGACCCCCGCGCTCCCGGCGCGACGGGCAAACGGTGCCCGTCCCTCCCAGAGCTCGCCGCCGCCTCCTGAGGTGGTCCCCGCGGCCGCGCGGGGCTCCGGTTGACAGGCAGGCTTGCCCTCCTCCGGGAGAATATGGTCTCTAATCGGCTCTAATTCAGGCTCTCTTCCCTGTGCCTGGCTGACACATCTGGAGATTTACAAGAGACATTTGAGAAGTATTTATAGCACAGGGGACTTCTCTTCCCCCTCCTATGTATGACTGTCTGAGCCTCTCTTGGGGGCTCAGGGTGGAAGCTTCCTCATCCTTTCCCATGGGAGAGCACATTCCTGGAGAGGGGTTGCGGACAGCAGGCCCTTTCCCAGTGGGACCTCGGAACTCCCTGGCCATGAGGAAGGGCGAAGAGCTGACGGTGGTGACCCACCCTGTCTAGCCAGGCCTGGGTCAGGTCAGTCCCCTTAGCAGGAAGAGGGAGCAGGATGTGGGGAGTCGAACACCGGGCCTATCGAGCTTTGACGAGCCGCATGCAAGCGGCCCGCGGAGGTGATAAACCCAACGGAGACGTGAACATGGTCTGGACCAGACACCTTCCCGTGCAGGGGTTTCGAACCAAAAAGGCACGCTGCAGAGCCTCCGGTCAGATCTCAGGGCCAGTGACGCGGACTCTTCTCCCAGTTTAGGAGCATGGGTTTGGAAACATTGGCCTTGGTTTAAAAAAAAAAAAAAAAAAAAAAGCAGACCAATGTGCAGTAGGCAATAAGCCACAATAATCTGATGAGACCCATGCTACCAGGCGTAGCTCAGTCATGGTCTGGGAGGTCCAACCAAACCCGCAAGGAGAGTAAAGGGATTCCCAGCTCCAGATGTCAAGGTACTGCTGAAGGAAGGAGGGGTGTCATACCAGCGGCTGCCCAGTCCCCCCAGCACAGTCTTCTCCCCAGGAGGGGTCTGCATTACACCAACCAACGAAGCCATCTTCCCATGCGGGGCACTGCACCGCCAGGAAACCAAGCAAAGAGAGCGGATGTACTGGATCCTGTGCCCAACTCGGGAGCTCTGTCTGAGTAGACGTGCTGAGCAATCGTGGAACCCTCTGATCTCTACCAGAATTGCGTTCCTCTGTTTATTTGGTATCGATTAGGCACCGTCTCTGAGCCAGGCCCTGGGCTAGGTGCTGGGCATGAAAAGATGAAGACGCAACCCTTTCACTCCTAGTCCAAGCGGGATTTGAAGTAGGCCCCATGCCCAACGTGGGGCTTGAACTCACAACCCTGAGGTGCTTGACTGACCGAGCCAGCCAGGTGCCCCACGTCCGAATTCCAATTCTGCCACTTACTAACTGTATGATCTGGGGCAAGTTCTTTAACTTCCCCGTGCCTCTTCTATCAAATGGGCACAATAATAATAATAACTGTGATGATTATTATTGGGCTTACCTCACGGAGTTGAAGATTGAATGAACGCATATCGAAGTGCCTGGAACGTAGTAAGCGATCAATAAATGTTAGCAATGGGGAGGGAGGGAGAGAGAGAGAGAATGAGAGACAGAGAGAAGGAGTAAGATTGAGAGACACTGAGAGACTTCCTGTTCCAGCAGGAAGGAAATCTGAAAAAGTGCTCAGGTCTCCTGAGTGAGAAGGAAGCAACTTTTACTCAGCCACTGCTATCTCCTCCGTACTTTCTAAGCATTTTCTCGTGACTTGGGAGGTTTTGGTTCTTGTCTCAGTTCTTCCACAGCTGCTGATATGTTCTTGGTCTCTGAGCTTCAATTCGTCCTTGGTAAAAAAAGCAGCAGGTGACTTTCCTTCTACAATCTTCACTTCTAACATTTTATTTTATTTTTTATTTTTTACATGTTTATTTACCTTTGAGAAAGAGTGTGGGGGGGGGGGCAGAGAGGCAGAGAGAGAGGGAAACACAGAATCTGAGGCTCCAGGTTCCGTGCTGTCAGCACAGAGCCCCGACGTGGGGCTTGAAACAGCAAGATCATGACCTGAACCAAAGTCAGACGCTGAACTGACTGAGCCACCCAGGCATCCCTACTTTTTTTTTTTTATTTTTTTAATGTTTTTACTTATTTTTGAGACAGAGAGAGACAGAGCATGAGCAGGGGAGGGGCAGAGAGAGAGGGAGACAGAATCTGAAGAAGGCTCCAGACTCTGAGCTGTCAGCATAGAGCCCGACGCGGGGCTAGAACTCACGGACTGTGAGATCATGACCTGAGCTGAAGTCGGGCGCCCAACCGACTGAGCCACCCAGGCGCCCCATGAAGTTTATGTTATTTATTTTGAGGGAGAGAGAGAGTGAGCGGGGGAGGGGCAGAAAGAGAGAGAATCCCAAGCAGGTTCTGTGCTGTCAGCAAGGAGCCTGACACAGGGCTCTATCTCATGAGCTGCAAACTCATGGTCAGAGTTGAACGCTTAAACCAACTGGCCACCCAGGCGCTCCACTTCTGACGTTTTACGGTTCTGTTCAAGAACGCACACAAAAATGAACATGAATGTATACATAGGTAATTTTACAAATCAATGGGAAGAGTGTATTGTTGCGAGAGTTTCCAATCAATGCTCTATCACTGATAAATGTCCTTTGTGGCACTCAAAATGATGATAAATTATCAGCCGTCCTCAGTCCTGACAAACATCTTTGTGACGTTATCAACAGCATAGCAACCACACTGAGGCTGTAGCAATGCCAAGGTTGAAAAGGTCAAATGTCCAAACCCAGGACCATTTTGGAAGTTTACCCCGGGTCCAGGCTACTCAGAAGAACTTAGACCTGCTGTTTTTCTGAGACCTGATCGCTCTGATTGATTCATCATTATCCTTTCCACTGCCCTGTTCATCCAATTTAATGAACGCTGCTGAATATCTCCCATGTGCTAGAAAACTTGGCTTAGGCTAAAAACAAATATGACAGGGTGCCTGGGTGGCACAGTGGGTTAGGCGTCGACTCAAGTTCGGCTTAGGTCATGATCTCACGGTTCCTGAGTTCGAGCCCCATGTCGGGCTCCACGCTGGTGGTGCAGAGCCTGGCTGGGATTTTCTCGCTCTCCCTCTCTCTCTGCCCCTCCCTCTGCAGAAAATAAATAAAGTTAAAAATACATATATATGACTCCTTCCCTTAAGACATTCATTGTCTTTTACGTGAAAATACATGCAAACAGAGCAAATAAAGGCAATGAAATGCTGTTCAATGTGGTGACAGAAGTCTGAATGGAGGCCACTGGGGGTGCAAGGAGGAAGTGGTCAGCCTATACAGCGTTCTACACGTTAATGCTTGTTGGATGAGTGAATCAACCAGCAAATAGCCTGGGGTAGGAGATTTCATTGAGGGGCGGTAGGGAGGGAAGAGCAGGAAGGAAAAGAAATCTACCTCCCCGCCAGCTGTGCTATGAAACAAACCAACCAACTCAGTTAAAGGAAGTAGGAAGGGGGCTACGCATCTCTGAGAACAACCACTTGAAGCCGGAAATAGACATAGCCTGAAGCTAGTGCTGTCTTTCTTTCTGCTCCAACTCTTCCAAAATCCCAAGGCAGCAGATTTCCTGGCCAAAACAAGTTGAGCAGGGTTGGGGCAAAGGGAGGGCTTTCTTCCACCCACACCAGAAGAGCTGAATCCCAGCCCTACCCACTGTTATGTGGAAGCCAAGTAGTCATTTTGCTGACAAAGGAGTTGGATGAGGAGGAACCAGCCTCTCTAATGTTCAGATGATCAAAGGCCACATTGCATCTTGTTGCATCTGGGGCTCACTCTGTAGCTTAGAATCCGACGCGTACAAAGGAAGACAGAGTTAACGGGTTTATCTGTCTTATGGCTCGCAGATTTCACCAGACACCAAGAGGGCTGGATGAGAACATGTGGGTTAAGCAGCACAACCAGCCCTACCCAGGTGGAAGAACCCCCAAGTATGTGTCCTGCTCAGAGAGGGTGAGGATTGACAGCTTCCTTGTAAAAGACAACATATTCCTTTCATGTATGTTTTGGTGTAAGATACTAAAATGCATGGAGAAGTGTTATAGCTGTCAAATTTACTAATGGGATCTGTCTTTATAGCCCAGATCTTCAGAAAACTTCTTACAGGATAACAATTCAGCCCTCCTCGGAGCTTCGCTTCATTTCTGCTCTCCTGGGGAAGCAAGCAAAAAAAAAAAAAAAAAAAAAAAAAAAAAACCTAGGCATTTCCTACTCAGCCCTGTGTCATTAGCTGCGCTGAAATCCTCTGTCTGGTTAACTTTAGGTTTTTCCCATTGTCAACAATCTCGGAGGAAGCCTCAAACTTCAGCCAACTTTTACAGGCAGATCGCAGTTCCTGTCACCCAGTAATATCTTTCTGCTGACCCCTGGCTTCAAACTTGGCTCAGTCGATGCTCTTGACTTTTCCCACACTCCATGCTTCCAGTCAAAGAAAATGCGGCAAAGCCTGTTTTCCAGTGTAAGCATGTAAATTCCACACTCATCAACTCCAGGCATTTGCAGCTCCTGGCTTGGTCCCTACTCAGGAGGCAGACACAGACAATGGAATTTGTTTTTAAGATCTGCCTTTCGGGTTAAGAAGGTGGTGCCCCTAATTCTTGTCAAGAGGCCCTGTAATTTGAATGTTTCTCTAGGACGAGAGAGAGGAGCCACAAAGACTCACAACACTCCTTCACCAATGCACCTTGGTAATCAGCAGCTGCAAGCTCTTGCTAATGCTAGGTAATTCTATTTGGCTCAACAAACATTTGTGGAGTGCCTACTAAATGCCAGGCACTGTGACAGGTGCTGGCAATTATTGCTAACAGCCTGCACTTGTGAAGCAGTTGGCCAGGGTTAGAGATGCTGTTAGATGGCTGCAGGATAGAGGACAGAAGGGACGACCGAGCTCATCAGCACAACGCTCCCTCCTTCAGAGAGCATCTTACGCGTGAGAAAAACAGACGCACGAAGGGGTCCCACGATAACTCATTTGCATTGCATCAACCGCTCGTCTGTCCTTCAGAATCATGGCGTAGTAGACAGAGCCAGGGATCTAGAGTCAAAAGATCTGGATTCAAATTCCAATTCCTCCGTGTAGTTGTGTGAGCGGGGGCAAGTAACGTCACCTCCGGGTCTCAGTTTCCACTGATAAAATGAAAATAATAATATCCACCCTGCCCACCTCACGGGTAGAAGAGAAAATCAGATGAGATAATGTAATATGAACCAGCACCTCTCAAACTTAAATGTGCATATGGATCATCTGGGGGTGCTGTTAAATTGCAGACTCTGAGTCAGATGTAGGTTGGTCTGAGAACCTACACTTCTCACCAGCTCCCCGGTGGTGCTGCAGACCCTGGTCCATGGATCACGCTTCGAGTTGAAGGCTATGGACTGTTTACTAGTCAAATGAAAAGGATGGTGCTACCAATGAGCATCGCCGTCTAAGTAAACATCCAGAACTCATTCAGAATTCAGTAGAGTCTTGCTAAGTGATTGGAGATGTATGAGCAGCCATGTTTGGGGCAATGGAAGAAACTTATAGCAGGGCTCCTGGGTGGCTCAGTGAGTTAAGTGGTCCAACTCTTGATCTCAGCTCAGGTCTTGATCTCAGGGTCGTGAGTTCAAGCCCTGTGTGGGGCTCCACACTCCCCTGCTCCCCACAAAAAGAAAGAAACTTATGGTATGTCTTTGCTTTCTTAGGTGAACCATTAGAGAATAATACCAATCCATCCAAACTCTGCAGCTAGGTGAGAAGAAAAGAGAGAGAGAGAGAGAGAGAGAGAGAGAGAGAGAAATCTCCTATCTCTTTCATTTAAAAACATTTACCCTGGATGTAAAACATTGAGATTAAAATCAGAAGGTCCTTGATCCTGCCAGATCATATCCTGTACGTTGTAACTATCTCCTGCCAAATTTCTATGGAATCTTAAAGCTGTTGGAACAGATATGCTTGAGGTTAGGCACCTCATGTCATCCCCAGTCCTGACTGGGCGTGGGCCTTATCCTAGTGTTTAAAGACCTTCCTGGGGTCATTTCAACCTGCTTCTGAGCACTGACATTACCCCAGATGAGAAACACATATCTGTTTTTCAAATACCTTCAGAAGAAGCTTCTTCATTTTCCTAATAAGAATGACGATTCACTCACACCCTCGGGAATATTAAGTGTTAGTTAACATGTGTGTATCTCTTGCAAGCTCATAGCGTAATCTTAGTAGTATGCAACTTAGAAGAAAGGAGCTTGAATCTGCTTGTCCTACTTACCTACAAAGAGATGACCCATTTCTTAGAATGTTCATGACCAGGTCTCCAAGGGCCAAACCAAAGCATCGGGTTGAGGGAATTACTGAGATAAATAGGAGGGGAGATATTATAATGAAATATTCTTGGTGGGAGGCAGGAGTCCCAGATTTTAGTCTTATCTTTACAACTGCTCTGCTGATCTGGGATGGGGCTTCCAACCACTCTAAACAGAATTGACCCATTTGTAATGTGCAAAGGAGATATGAAGGGAAAAAAGAGTAGTAAAAAGCAAGAAAGCAGAACACAGAAATTTATTTTCACACAATTCCGGAGGCTAGAAGTCCAAGATCAAGGTGTTGGCAGGGTTAATTTCTTCTGAGGTCTCTCTCTCCTCGGCTTGTAGATGGCCATCATTTTGCGTCTGCACATGGTCTCCCCCCACCCCCCACCTGGAACATGTCTGTGTCCTAATCTCCTCTTTCATATAAGAACACTAGCCATATTGGATTAGGACTCACGGTAACGGCCTCAGTTTACCTTAGTTACGTCTTTAGAAACATGTCCACATGGGTGCCTGACTGGTTCAGTCAGTAGAGTATGCGACTCTGGATCTGGGGGTCCTGAGGTCAAGCCCCACATGGGGGGTGGAGCTTTCTTAAATTAAAAAAAGAAAAGAACGTATCTGCAGATACTCTGAAGTACTGGGAAATATGTTTTTTTTAAGTTAACATTTCCCTAGTGGTTTTTACCTGTATTTTTCGGATGGTTGCTGGTTTCCTGCTTCTCTTCGGGCCTGAGAGTTGGATTCATTGAGAGCTAAGGGGAATCAGACAGGCTTCTCGTCGGAGGTAACTCCAGAGCTTCCCCGGTACTGGGGTAACTCCAGAACATTCCCCGGAAACCAAGTTTGCTGTGCAAAGTGGAGAGTCCTTCCTGGAGAAGGGAGGGCTGGGAGGAGTAAGTGGCGACAGTTTATCTGAAGCTGGCGCTGGGTTCATTAAGAGGCCTGGTGCAGTTTATCTGCTTCTTGTCCACAAGCCTCGAACGCAGAGTCCAGGCCCTGTCACCATCCCAGCCCAGGCGGCGTCGGGTTGGGAGAGTGCGAACCAGTGGGTCCCCTCCCCCCACCCCAATCTCCCCTTGTCTCCACCAGTCTGTCCTCAAGGGGTCAGATAGGAGCTGCAGTTGTGGAAACGAAGCTTGAAGGCCTTCTGTCAATGCTTCCTACCCCTCAGTGAGGTCCTGGGAGTTGAATTGGCTGCTCCAATAAAGAAGAGACCCAGAAAGCAGCGGAAAGAGGTAGAGAGAGAAGAGGCATGCACTTACCTTTATCAAAGCCACCTTGCCTTGTATGTAGCTGACACTTATTTTAAGGGGTCCCATTTGTCCTTGTCCTTGTCACATTTTAATGATAGGGAACGGGATAAACATCTTTGCTGTAGAAGAGGAGGCCCAGGGATTAAGTCAAGCCCCTTTCTTAATGTCTCGCAGCAACCCAGCAGTAGAATCAAAAATGGAACCCAGACCTCCTACGTCCTAGACCAGCCTTTCCTGGGACTGAGGCCCTGACCTGGCCTGATGTTCCTTCAATGCAGGGGAGGGTGGTGACTTAATCCAGACAACTCAAAACCTCCGTCCCAGGACGGAGGAGACGCCTTCCCGGAGGGACCACTCGTCATTCAACCATTTGGAGTAGACTCCACAACCTGAGATTATTAACTTCCTGCATCTACTATCAGAGTTCATTTTCAAAGAGTTACTGACTTTTTTCCAGGAAGGTGGAGGGCACCAAGTGGATTTGTCCAAGTGAAAAGGAAGCCGTTGTTTTGATGGGAATCTGCCTCATCAAAACCCCCAACGTTGTCAGCGGCCCCGTGGTCTCCTGCCCCCTCTCCAAATTCAGCTTCCTTGAGGGGCCCGTTTGCACTCCCCCTTTGCTACCTGCTTCTCCAAACTCCCCACCGACGTCTGTTTCCTCAGTCCAGGTTCAAGGACCAGGGTGTCACCGAGTAGAACCAGGCACCGGTGTTCCTAAACGCAGTGGCCACGATCTCTATACTCCCGACTCGGTGGCCCACTACACATGCTCGTTCAAGGTCAGCATGGTCGTTCAAGGCTTGGGACCCTGGAGCCAAGCTATCTTGTGTTTAATCTCAGCTCTTCTTACTGGCTGTATACTTAATCTCTCTAAACCCCTATTTCCTCAGCAGCTAAACGGATGCAATAAGAGTATTTACCTCTTGGGATTAAATGAGATCAAGGGCTTAGCACAGGGCTTGGGTGCATGGTAAGCACCCCATAAACGTTAGTTATTATCATGAATGTCTCTTTATCTTCAGGGACTTTTAGGGAGGGGGCTTCCAAGCCCTCGGCGCCCACCGCCATCCTTCCAGATGGCTATATCTTAGTGAGCCTTTCTCTACTTTGTCTGTCCCTGTCCTTCACAGACCTCACCCTTTGCCTAGTAGATGCCCTTCCTCTCTTACCCCCATGGAGGCAAAAAGAGCAGATGGGTCATTTGGCCTCCGATTTCCCAAATCGGTCAACTAGAGAAGGAGCACAATGCCCCACCCCCCAGGTAGCTGGAGTCAAGGCCACTTGACCTTCCATCTAAGCCCTCAGCAGCCTCTGCCCCATCCAGCCCTGCTGCCCCCAGACTGGGGTGGGGGTGGGGGCCGCGGCGAGGTACGCAGGCCTGTACGTGGCTCTCCCCAGCCCCTCAGCAAGCTGCTTTTCGGGGACTGAAACACCAGTCCAAGCTGCCTTAGGCCCAAGCTTGCATGACAGCAGGAGCTGCCTGAGAAGAGAGGCTGAGATAATGAAGGATCCTTCAGACCCGTCAGCGTGGGCCAGACAGAAACCAGGTGCGAGGCAGTGGGCCTTCATCTCTTGTAAACAACCTTCCATCGCCCACTGCAGCCGCCTGAGCCCGAGACGGGGATTAGAAAGCACAGCTTCTGCAGGCCTGGGGCCTCTCAGCTGGACAGCAAGTTAAAGGGCTCACAAGATAACTCGCTGCTGGGAAAGATGCTTGAGGAAACACAGCCATTCGTCAACAGGAGGTTTGCTTGACCTGGCAGGAGAGAATCTGATATCTAAACAGTTCCCCGCATCCCCAAAGCTCTGAAAGTTCTCCAGCTAAATATTTGATATCACACCGGATAACAGCCCAAGGCTCTTCCCACTAGTGCGAGAAGGCTCGACCTGAGAGAGGCCGCGCCAGCCCTGAATTTGGCTGAAATCAGGCAGGTCTCAAGGTGGACGCGTCCCAACTAGGATGGTTTTGATGTCCTTTAACCCAGGCCGGTCCAATCAGGGGACAAAGGGCGGTCTCCTGTGAACCCGCGAAGAGACATGGAACCTGGAATCTCTTCCAAAGACAGTCGTCCCCTTCCCGCCCCGAACCACTTGCTTCCCCACGTCTTTGGTAGAAGTTTCCGCTTGCAGGAACTGAAAAGCTAACCGTGACCCCTGTGCTCAGCTTCATCCACCTGAGATTACAAAGCAAAGTTAAGTGCTTGAACCCCCTACGGGAGGTGAGGACAGACAGGCCTGGCCAAATGAAAGAGTGCTTCTGTTTCCAAGTCCTATGTCTCCAGCATCGGGGCTAAGACAGTCTCCAGTCCATGTTCAGAGTTTCTCATAGGGGAGGAGAATGAAAGCACATTTCAAATAGTACTGCCTCCAAGAGGGTGCTCCACTGATGATGGTGTGACTCTTGATCTCAGGGTCATGAGTTCGAGCCCCACGTTGGGTATAGAGTTTACTTAAAAACAAAATCTTAAAAAGAAACAAAGAAGGTGGGGCACCTGGGTGGCTCAGTTGGTTAAGCATCTGATTCTTTTTTTTTTTTTTTAAAGCATCTGATTCTTGATGTGGGCTCAGGTCATGATCTCGAGGTCCTGGCATCAAGCCCCGAAACAGGCTCCACACTGAGCATGGAGCCTGCTTGGGATCTCCCTCTCTCCCTCTCTCTCTGCCCCTCCCCTGCTTGCACTCACTCTCTCAAAATAAATAAATAAACATTAAAAAAAAAAAGAATCGGGGCACCTGCGTGGCTGAGTCGGTTGAGTGTCTGACTTCGGCTCAGGTGATATCTCGGGGTTCATGAGTTTGAGCCCCGCATCGGGCTCTCTGCTGTCACCGCAGAGCCGGCTTCGGATCCCCCGTCCCCCTCTCCCTCTGCCCCTCCCCCACCGGCGCGCGTGCTCTCTCTCAAAAATGAACGTTAAAAAAAAAAAGAATGAAAGATATGGCTCTCAGGCTGGACAGATACAAGTTCAAACCTCAGGTGTGATATTTACTGAAGGTGTGGTCTTGGGCAAGTTCTGTGACCTCGCTAAGCTTCAGTTTCCTCATCTGCAAGATAGGGATAGTAGCACAGTCACAGGGTGGTTGTGAGGTTAGATGGTGAGACATGGAAAGAAAGCACCGACCAGAGTACCTCATACAATAAATACTAGATAAATGGCAGCCATTATCAGCAATGAGATCTCAGGCAATCAAGAAGACTTGGAGATGGGAAAGTGAGATTTACCTAAGAAGTGTTTCAAAGGGGTATGATTTGAGCACACAGCACAGGTTTATTCTTTTTTTAAAACTTTTTGAAATATAATTTATTGTTAAACTAGCTAACATACAGTGTATTTAGTGTGCTCTTGGGTTTGGGGGTAGATTCCCATGGTTCATCGCTTACACACAACACCCAGTGTTCATCCCAACAAGTGTCTTCCTCAACGCCCATCACCCATTTTCCCCCTCACCCCCAGCCCCCCATCTACCCTCAGTTTGTTCTCTGTATTTAAGAGTCTCTTATGGTTTGCCTCCCTCTCTGTTTGTAACTATTTTTTCCCCCTTCCCTTCCCCCATGGTCTTCTGTTAAGTTTCACAAGATCCACATAGGAGTGAAAACATATGACACCTGTCTTTCTCTGACTGACTTATTTCACTTAGCGTAATACCTTCCAGTTCCATCCACGTTGCTGCAAATGGCAAGATTTCATTCTTTCTCATTACCAAGTAGTATTCCATTGTGTATATAAACCACATCTTCTTTATCCATTCGTCAATTGATGGACATTTAGGCTCTTTCCATAATTTGGCTATTGTTGAAAGCGCTGCTATAAACATTGGGGTACAAGTGCCCCTATGCATCCGCACTCCTGTATCCCTTGGATAAATGCCTAGTAGTGCTATCGCTTTTTTTCAAGTAATTTTATATTATTGTTATTATTTTTTAAGTAGGCTTCATGCCCAGTATGGAACCCCCTGCAGGGCTTGGATTCCCAACGCTGAGCTCTACACCTCAGCTTAAATCAAGAGCTGGATGCTCAATCAACTGAGCCACCCAGGTGCCCCTAAAACCTTTCATTATAGAAAATTTCAAACAGATACATAAATGACAGGATATAACGGACTCTCATATGCCCAACAATACCCCATTTCGACAACTTGATCGATCAAGGCCAATCTTCTAACGTCCTTGTCTCCCTAGGCAGTTATAGTCTCTTTCAAGCTAGCTCTTTGGGCCACAAATCTAGGGTTTTTTTTATAGGGGAGGGAACAGGGGATTTAGAGCCTGAAGACGTGTCCCACTCTTGATTCGCTGTATGACCTTGGGTGGGTCACTTAATTCATTAAATTCTCAGATTCTTCACCTATACAATAATAATGATAATAGGTTCGTCACAGAACTCTTGTGGGAATGAGACGTCTTGAAGGGGCCTTGTAAAAGGAAGTGCTATGCAAACACGGGTTAATGCCTCACCTCTCACTGTGTGTGATACCATTTATGCTGTCAACAAACATTTACTGAGGCTGTTGTGAAGTGCGAGGCCATGCCAAAGAAAAACCTGTTCTTCGATCTTAGGTTGTGCCCCTGAGCCCAGCTGGTCACACTACAAATGCCGTCACGAAGTCACCTAGGCCAGACAGAAAGGATTCCCCCGGGTGTCTCAGCCCCCACCTCGGGGAAGCCCCTCAGTGTGTCCTGCTGGACCAAGAGAGTCACTTCTCATACCACACGTCCCGGTTCAATGTCAAGGCCTGGAAAATGTCAAACCACGTCAAGTCTCCAGGGCTGTATCTCCGTTAAGGTTCAGAGTGAGAATCGCAGAGACAGTGGGACCTCAAAGGTTAAAAACCTCAAAATCACATCTTGAAAAAAGAAGCTGTTGAGGACATAACCCAAATCACCCTTTCAAAAATTATTTGGAGAAAAGTCTTACTCCCAGAATTTAAAGGTGTGAGGGGAAACTAGGAGCGGATGCCTGACCCAAAGGTTGGCCTGGCCTTAAAGCTATTTGGGCGGCAGCTACAGAAGATGCTATTTCTCTCTTGTTTTTCTTCCCTTCAAAAGAAGAGAATTCAGGGCGCCTGGGTGGCGCAGTCGGTTAAGCGTCCGACTTCAGCCAGGTCACGATCTCGCGGTCCGTGAGTTCGAGCCCCGCGTCGGGCTCTGGGCTGCCGGCTCGGAGCCTGGAGCCTGCTTCCGATTCTGTGTCTCCCTCTCTCTCTGCCCCTCCCCCGTTCATGCTCTGTCTCTCTGTGTCCCAAAAATAAATAAGCGTTGAAAAAAAAATTTAAAAAAAAAAAAAAAAAAGAAGAGAATTCAAAATTTCATCTTGGCCCCAATCCCTGCCTCCTGGTGGCCCATGAAAACAATATTTTCCTGCTCAGCAGGGCAAAACCTCTTATTTCCCGCTGTCCCTTTCCCATCTCCTAGCTCCACACTGGACTCCTCGCTGCAGACAGATTTCTCTAGCAAGTGATTCTCCCGCCACTGAGCCCTGGCTGTTCAGCATCCCTAGAGCACGTCAGGGCCAGAGCAGAAATGAAAGGACTGAGGCAGTGTCAGCTGCACTGGGGCCCAGGTCACTGGTGATCAAATTTTTTAATGAACATGGAGGCCAGGGACTTGAAAGGAAGGTTGGGGTTCACCGAAAGGCGAGCACAATATGCTTCTGGATTATTAAATCCTGAACGTGCAGACATCAATGTCCTTCCAACACCCATTACTCCCAGGAGCTCAGTGCTGCACTGAGCAGCCAGGCCCCCAGATCTCCTGGGAAGCCTTTGACTTCATGCTGTCAGAGAAGTATGAAGGACATTTGACAATAGGGATAGGCCCCAAGAGTCAGTATCTTGAAGAGATGTCTGCATTCCCATGTTCATTGTGCATTACACACAGTAGTCAAGATATGGACACAACTCAAGTGTTCGTTGACAGGTATGTGACAAAGATGTGGTTTGTACATGCAATGGAATATTACCTAGCCATACAAAAGAATGAGATCCTGCCATTTGTAATAACATGGGTGGATCTTGGGGGTATAATGTTAAGGGAAATAAGTGAGACAGAGAAAAACAGGCCCTGTGTGATTTCACTCCTATGTAGAATCTAAAAAACCAAACCCAGGGGCGCCTGGGTGGCTCAGTCGGTTAGGCGTCCGACTTCGGCTCAGGTCACGATCTCGCGGTCCGTGAGTTCGAGCCCCGCGTCGGGCTCTGGGCTGACGGCTCAGAGCCTGGAGCCTGTTCCCGATTCTGTGTCTCCCTCTCTCTCTGCCCCTCCCCCGTTCATGCTCTGTCTCTCTCTGTCCCAAAAAATAAATAAATGTTGAAAAAATAAATAAATAAATATTGATCTATAAAAAAAAAAAAAAAAAAAAGGCACAAACTCCCAGGTCTTAAATAAATAAACCGTGGGGATGAAAAGCATAGGAAATATCGTCTGTGATATTGTAACAGCCTTGTATGGTGACAGATGGTAGCCACACTTATCATGGTGAGCATAGAATAACGTATAGAGTTGTCAAATCACTAAGCTATACACCTGGAACTAATAGGACATTGTACGTCAACTGTGCTTTAATTTTAAGAATAGTAAAATAATTTTTAAGTTATATATAGATTGCGATGGTATTAAGCCATAAAAAAGAAAGAAAGAACTGCCATTTGCAGTTCTGGAAAAACCTGGAGGACATTACGCTAAGTGAAATAAGCCCGATACAGGCAGACAGATGTTGCATGATCTCACTGATATGTGGAGACTAAAAAAGTTGAATTCACGGAACCAGAGGGGAGAGTGGAGGTTGTTAGGCACTGAGAGGTAGGGGGCAGGGGGAGACAGTGCTCATAGGATAGTAACCTTCAGATCTAAGACGAATAAGTTCTGGGCAACTAATGTACAGCATAGTGATTATATATAATTAATAACATTGTATTGTATACTTGAAATTTGCTAAGAGAGTAGATCTGAGTGTTCTCACCACACGCGTGCACGCGCATGCACTCACACGCACGCGCGCGCGCACACACACACACACACACACAATGTGAGGTAATAGATGTGTTAATTAACTTGACTGTGGTAATAATTTCACAACGTATATGTATATGACATCATCACATTGTACACCCTAGAAAATCACGCTGGGCTACCTAAATTCCTACAATCTTTATTCGTCAATCATACCTCAATAAAGCTGGGGGGGGCAGAGAGAATGAGATAATATATGCCTACATTATCTGATGATTATAAAACATTGTACACACGTTTTCTAATCATCATCGCTCTCCTTCTTCTTGGTCGACCTCCTCTGGATCGCTTCAGAATATTCGGCTACATTTAATATTTGTTAGTTCAGTCAGAACCTGTGAGCCAAACACAGGAAAACAAGGACTAACAAGATGATCCCTGCCTTAGAATTAGATCTCTGGGGTGACTGGGTGGCTCAGTCGGTGGAGCGTCTGACTTCAGCTCAGGTCATGATCTCACGGCCCAAGAGTTCGAACCCCGCATCGGGCTCTGTGCTGACAGCTCGGAGCCTGGAGCCTGCTTCGGGTTCTGTGTCTCCCTCTGTCTCTGCCCCTCCCCTGCTCATGCTCTGTCTCTCTCTGTCTCAAAAATAAATAAAAACATTAAAAAAATAAATTAAAAAAAAAAGAATTAGATCTATGCCGTTAGAATGCATCGCACTAAGGGCTATAGGGGAGGCACATGCAGAAAATAAGGATGTAGGAGAAGAGCTCCTAACTCAGAGTGGAGGAAGTGACAACAGGGCTGAGTCTTAGAGGAGGCATAGGAGTCAAACAGACAAAGGAAACTAGGGGGGCTTTGTAGGCAGGGATGAGACCATGCAAAGCCATGAAGTTTAACTAAGATAAAGGTAAGCTATTTTGAATTTAAAAGTCACTGTTGGGGGCGCCTGGGTGGCGCAGTGGTTAAGTGTCCGACTTCAGCCAGGTCACGATCTCGATCTCGCGGTCCGTGAGTTCGAGCCCCCCGTCGGGCTCTGGGCTGATGGCTCGGAGCCTGGAGCCTGTTTCCGATTCTGTGTCTCCCTCTCTCTCTGCCCCTCCCCCGTTCATGCTCTGTCTCTCTCTGTCCCACAAATAAATAAACGTTGAAAAAAAAAAATTAAAAAAAAAAAGTCACTGTTGCATCAAAGGACACAATCAGCAAGAGTGATATCATCATATATCTGAGAAGGATTTAATAACCAGAATATATAAAGATCCCCTACAACTCTACCACAAAAAGGGAACAGCCCTGTTAAAAGTGGACAAAGGACTTGAACAGACATTTCCCCAAAGAAGATGTACAAATGACCAATGAGCACAAGAAAAGTTGCTTAACATCACTAATCATTAGGGAAGTATAAATCAAAACCACAGTTTTTGGTTTCCTGGTTGCCCATTTCGTATATTTGACCCCTCCTGCTTACTTTACATTTTGATGGGCTTGTGTTGGATCCTACATTAGATCCAATGTACAAGGTTGCCATGTGCAGAGTGCTTAGTTTCTTCCAAGATCACCTCCAATTAAATGAAATTCTTTGGCCTCCATTGCTTTAGTTAACAAGCAACGCTGATGATGGGGGAGATGAAAGTAAGAGTGGAAAGACTCATGAAGCCATCACGGGACCTTATAAAAAGGAGTGCTAACTGCCTCTCCCCCTCCAGACTCCCACTGCTGTCTAATGATTTTTACTGATTCTCAGCAAAAATTGATATTCCCTTTGGTTAGGGGGCTAAGTGCCTATCCGCAAAGTAAGTGAAATATGGTGTCCTTGGAGCCCCTTAGCTTGTGAAATTACCAAGACCCATTATTTCAGCATGGTTGTCTCCAGGCCGGCTCCAACACATGACAAAAGAACCGGTAAGATGCCTGGTTCCTGCCTTCCCAGAAACTCTTTAATTTGTTTGACACCCCTTACTGGGAAAAGCTCAGGTGGAAAAGATTCTGAAGCCGGACGAGGGCTGGGATCTCTAAATATGTTGAAAATGTTATCTGTCTTTTCTCAAATATGTCTCTCTCATTCAGGTATTTGCTCTGTGATAGCCTTTTACCTTGACAGCCACTGGGTCTCTGTGGCTTGTATTTCAGAACCGATAAGGAAAGGCAAGATCCCCCCATACCGCTTGCTGGGAGCACCTGGTGAGGAGAAGCCATATGTGACTGGGGCTGTGTGGCCTCACAACCAATGCTGACCCACCTCCCCCTTGTCGTGCGTGCCTCACTCATCTAGAAAGAAGGTAACAGGAGAAAATAAATGGACTCTCTCTGAAGGACTCACACACGCACTCTCTCTAGTGATCTTCTCATCTGCAGACTTGGCAAATTCTTTACAACTTCTGATCAAGGAAGGGTTTTTTTAATCTGTTTTGTTTTGTTTTGTTTCTGCACCTTCTCGATTTACTGCCCTGCTGCTGGGCTATATGTATGACGAGATGCCCCTATCAGGAGCCCCTTCAGAACTCTTCAAAGTCTGCGTCCTTTGAAATAAACAGCGAGCCAGTCTCAGAATGTAGCTTCTTTGGGGCTAAAGCAACATTTGCGTAAAGCGAGAGAGTAGATGCCAGACCCAAGTGATCTACTGCCCCTAATCTGGCTCTGTGTGCCTCATGTACCTCACCCCTCCTCTTCCTGTCTCACCCCAGCCTCCCCATCATTCCATCGTCAGGACCCCTGACAATAGGTCCCCAGGACCTGGGCTGAGTTATAGGATAGGAAGCTGCTTATGGCCTCCAGGTTTCTGCCTCCCATCTGCTTTGTGCCTGGCTCTCCAGACCAGTGCCAGGAGGCTCACAGGTGGAAGGGGTTGGAGATTTGGACTTTTGATCTGCTTATTCCTCAAAGTCTTCAAAGCCCTGACTATATGTCTGCCATGACCAGGATCTCGAACAAGGCCTGGGGGAGGAGGATGGCGGGGAATGGAGAATGTAGAAGAAGGCTGATTCCAATGAGAGTAGGCACCTGGGCAGTGCTATCGTCTCTAACTCCAGGGCTAAAACCCCCTACTTCTTGACTATCCGTGTGTTATGACTCCCATCTCCTGTGAAGTCCCAGCACCCACACACCCATCATAAGAATTTGGCAAGATACGTCCTCAAAAAGACGCTTTCCCAAATTCACGTTAAAAGCCCCCTTTCCAGTTTCCCCAGGCTTTCTATAATATACCAGACTTGAGCCTTTCAGCTTCAAGATCGGTCATGTTCAAAGTGCCTGCGTCTTTCCAAACTGGGAGAAGATCATTCCAAGGGGAGGATCCCTAAAGCCAGACCTCCCATCACGGCCAAACTCTGGACCATTAGAGGTTTTCACAGAATCTAGGAGTCAACCGAGATTTGATTTGGACTCTATTTGCAGAATTCTCCATCTTTAAAGGTTATACAGAGGGAGAGATTCCCTAGTTGAAGCTGGTGATCTTGGATATTTGGGTAGTCTGCTTGATATCTGTTCCCTAAAAGGAAAAAGGCAATGACCTAAGACCTTGAACAATAGCTAGGGGTACAGTTGGGGCAGGTGGAATAAAAGCCATCATCCTAAATGCATTGCATATGCCAAATATGTGGACCAACATATAGATTCTTTAGGGCCAGGGACAGAAAAAGAAAATCACATGTTGCTTTTCATATATGCAATCTTGGGTACCTTACTTCTCTGAGCCTCGGGCTCCCCTGCTGTGAGGATAAGGATCATACTAACCAGGTTTCTGGGTGGCTCAGATGGTTGGGCGTCCGACTTCAGCTCAGGTCATGATCTCCCGGTCTGTGGGTTTGAGCCCACATCGGGCTCTGTGCTGACAGCTTGGAGCCTGGAACCTGCTTCAGAGTCTGTGTCTCCCTTTCTCTCTCTCCTTTTTTTTTTTTTTTTAATTTTTTTTTTAATTTTTTACATTTTTATTTTTGAGAAACAGAGTGAGACAAAGCGTGAACGGGGGAGGGGCAGAGAGAGTAGGAGACACAGAATCTGAAGCAGGCTCCAGGCTCTGAGCAAGTGGTCAGCCCAGAGCCTGATGCGGGGCTCAAACCCACGAACTGTGAGACATGACCTGAGCCGAAGTCGGACGCTCAACCGACTGAGCCACCCAGGCGCCCCTCCCTCTCTCTCTCTCTGACCCTCCCTCACTTGTACTCTGTCTCTCTCTCTCTCAAAAATAAATATCAAAAAAAATTCTTTTTAAAGGATTATACTAACCTCCCAGGGATGTGATGAAAACCAAAGGCTAACAGCAAAGTGCTGTCTACAGGTCAATAACAACAACAATTGATCGCAAGAAAGTAACTGCTGCCCTCAAGAAGGGGGGTCAGGGTGAAGCACTGTGAAAGAAGTAGAGTTACCCGGACAGCGAGTGATAAGGACATGCAGACCCTGAGCAGCTGGCTTAGCCCAGGTCACCTGTGCTTCCTGCCCTTGACATAATAGAGCCTCTCCTTCCCACCTGTCCATGTGGTTTCTCTACTCTAACGCTCCTTTCCCTTCTCACAAATTACACAGACGCCGCTCAGCAAATGTTTGTTCCCCACAAATGACTGCCAGTGTGATAGTACTGTCCTGGAGCTTGGGGATCTGTATGGATTATGGTACAGATGCCTGATGCAGCCCTAGAGGTCAAGTAGATGGACACAATTTGCAAGAGATAAAGAGTTCCTCTAATTTCTCACCAGCCACCAGCCTGCCCTGTTACCCTCTCCTGCCCAAGCCATGCTGCCTGCATCAACAGAAATATAGTGGCCAGCCCAAGGGTTAAGATATTCTCACTCTACTTAGAACTGACGCAGTCACACTGTGGATTTTCCGGACACTTCGTTGTATAGAAACTATTAACTAAGGAAAGAGGAGCAGGATGGGGAAAGTTGTGGAAATGAGGTCTTAGGAGAAACAAATGAAGGAATCAGGAATGTGTATCACTCTGGAGAAGGAAAGACCCAGGGGCACACATGAAAGCTGTCTTCAAATATTTGGAGAGGTAGCACGTGGCAAAGGAATTCAGAGTCATTCTGTTGGCTCCAGAGGCAGCAAAGAAGTAAGGTCAGCGGGCGTGAGACCTAAAGAGTCAAATTCCTATTCCATATACAGAAATATTTCCTATCATTTAGAGCAGTCCAAATTGGAGGAATCTTCCTTTACAAATAGCAATTTCCCTATTGCTAGAGGCGTGGGAGCCCAGCACGCAGTCGTGAAGACTGGGTGAGGGTGTAAAGTCTATACAGTCTTTTCCATCTCCACGTTTTTCATTGTCCTTTTGCTTTGATTTGCCCCACCCTCATTCGCTAAGGCCATGTCAGTGGGGTACAAAGCGGAGAATTCCCAGCAATTGACTTTAGCACTGTAATGTCCCGGGAAATTCACTCACCGGAAGGAGAAATAAAAAGACTCTTGGGCTATGTTGAGGGGGTGCGTGGGGAAAGAGAGAAGGGAACAGAAGAGAGCTAGGCAATGAAGATTCCTCAGTTCTATGAGCTAGGAAGCAGCTAGATGGTCAACCAAAGGCAACATTGATCTGAAAGCCAGAGTTGTATCTCATTTGGGGGCAGGAACTTCTCTTCACATCTGCCAAAGGCCAGGAGAAAAACACTTCTCCCTGTTGCTAGAAGCAGATTTACAAGTAGCTTACTCCTCTTCTGTCTCCATTCCCATAAACAACAAAACTCCTCCATTAAGTTTACAGAGTTGGGGAGTGTGTGTGTGTGTGTGTGTGTGTGTGTGTGTGTGTATTGGGAGGAAGGGAGAGTCCTTTCTCTCCAGGCACACTTAGTATGGAAACACCTGCTATTCAGACCTTCGGGGACCTGTGAGCTTTTCTCTCTCCTCTCCCAAACAAGGGCTTCAGACTCCCCTGGGAACCACACCCTGTAACTCAGGAAACTGCTCCCAGAATGAAGTGGGAAGGAGGGACTCTGGGGGTGCTGAGTTAGATCCCCTGTGATGGCAGGAAAATTCTTGGCATCTTAAACCTTGCCTCAGTTGAAAGGAGAGGTTGGGAAAGGACTCCCCCAGGCTTCAACTGACCTGAGAGAAGAATCTGAGTTATGCCTCGGCAACTGAGCAAACATTTACACTTGTCACCAAAAATAAATTTGAAAACTAAATTTAAAAGATCTAGGGGGGAGAAAGAGAGAGAGAATCAGGGCTTCTCTTGTTTTCCAAGGGAAGAATCTGACATTCAGTTCAGCTCAGCACCTGGCAAATGCAGAGGACAGAAGAGCAAGAGGTTTGTGTACTGATCAAATTAAATTCAAACCTAGGATCCTGTTTTTCTGCTCCGCCTTGGAGATTTGTGAACAAGAGAGCTGGAGGCAGAGAAGGAAAAAGAGCAAAATTTGCTTTAATTTTTTTCCAGTCTCCTGTATTCCTTTGACTTAGAAAATCATAAAGAGGTAAAAGGAAGACCCGTAGCTATTGTATGGGTCTTTTCTTATTCAAACAGAGGGATTTTTAAAAACGGGGTTTTCTCTAGTGAAATAGAGGGGAGTTTTCATAAAGGCAGGACTTAGGGACACACTGAGGTTATTTTTGTTAGATTACTATAACTCACATTTGATTATCTTGATTTTTTTTTAAATTTTTTTTTCAACGTTTATTTATTTTTGGGACAGAGAGAGACAGAGCATGAACGGGGGAGGGGCAGAGAGAGAGGGAGACACAGAATCGGAAACAGGCTCCAGGCTCTGCGCCATCAGCCCAGAGCCCGACGCGGGGCTCGAACTCACGGACCGCGAGATCGTGACCTGGCTGAAGCCGGACGCTTAACCGACTGCGCCACCCAGGCGCCCCTTGATTTTTTTTTGATGTGATAAGTTTGATTTTTTTTTTTTCCCAAATAGATTAGGATGTTGAAGAACCCGAAACTGGGGTTGGTAATAGGCACTAACCGGATGCTATTTATCTTGTATTTTTGTATCCGTGCCTTTGTTCTTCATCATTAAATTCTAGGGATAAACACAAGGTCTTGCTCTTTTCCCTGGTCAAGGCAGGAAGACACAGGCAGAGCCTCCTAAACTGTGGGTCCAAAGACCCAAATGAAAACCAAGGGGAAGAAAATCAGCTTTGCAGATCTTTGGTATTTGATGAAGCTATTGTAGGAGATCAGCCATGTTTGGGACTTTTTGTTTGTTTATCTGTTTTGCTTTGTCTTCATTTTTGCTTTCCCTCTGAGCGCTTAGCCACACATCACCAAACTTGGTGAGCTGATTAATTTCCCACCGATTTCCTTTTCATTTCCATTCTGGGAGTTCGGTAGAGATAAACTCCACCCAGGGATTTTTCAGCAAAAGGCCCTCTTCCTTTTCACCTGTATGCCTAGAACGCTTCGTTTTCCACTCACACTTCTCAGAAGTTTTGCTTTGCACCACTTACAGTCAAAGTAGAAACTCAAAGAGTGGGAGAGAAAGAGGACATTTTCATGCAGGCAACATTGGCTGTCTCCCCGGGAGCCCGCTTTCTCCAGCTTTTGCAGCCACGTCTGCAAAGCTGTGTACTCGATTTTTGGTCGAGAACACAAGTAACAATGCTTGTTTAAGCGTGAGGGAGGCCAGCATATCTGTGGGAATGTGTCAAGGTGTGGATTTCAATAGGTTTTGAAATGTTCCCACTGTAGGTGGGGGAGCCTGTGAGCATGCAGGCACTTTCAAAGGCATCTTCGCAATTCTCCGTTTCCAACACACCTAAATTGCTGGATTTGAATTGCTGAATAGAGACCCCATGCCGGATTCAGCACCCCACCCCCACCATCCTCCGGCTGGCAAAGCCGTTGCCTTCCTGCCCGCCTCGGGCTCTTGGTAGCTTCAGCCCCCTGGGTCAGATCTCTCCTGCCAAACCCCAAAGGTGGGGATTGAACACTGAGTTCTGGAAAATGACTGAGTGTAAATGGGAGACACCGTGGAATAACTGGAGGTGGTGGAAGGGGCGCGGGGGGGGGGGGGAAGAAGTTTGGAACCGAAGAACAATGTGGGATAGCTCGTCCACCATCTACTGGCCTGTGTTTGCTTACATATACTCTGAAGACTCTTCTCCTGAACAGCATGTTGTCCAGATTTTGCCTCTTCAGACTCCCCGTCCTAAAAAACAACAGCAGCTGGCAGAGGCTGTGGCCTGTTTGAAGTGGGGAATCCGAGAACCCTGGCCAAAGGCATTAAAGCCATGCCCAGGACCCGTGGCCCTTGACGAATCCGCAGGTTGCTGCTGAGGCATTCTTTCCCCCAACTTTGTTCCTCCTAAGGGACCCCCGATCTAGAAATCTAGCCCCAGGGTGGAACAGAGGGTGCAGGGGACTATTGCTTTTCCTAGACGGTTTTCCCTTCCCTTTCCCTTTTCTGTTCCAGGGTGGAACAGAGGGTGCAGGTGCCTGTTTCTGTGATCAGGATCCATGTGTATGCCTCGGTGGTAGGAATGATCAAAAGGATGCCATCAATAGCCAACAATTTCCAATGATAGCAACTGACCAGGCTAGGCTGGGTGATCTTCCCGAGAGCGGGGAACTTCCAACAGGCGGCCATCTTTGCCCGAGTTCCGTTAAGCAGTGAAAGTAATGCTTTCCCTTGTTGTTCCCTTTCAGACCCAACAAGCCCATCATCCCCTGCTCTGTGCCTATTGGCCCCAGAAAGGGAAGATAGCCCAAGTATTTTTAGAAAAGATAAAAGGAAACCTTAGTCTATCCATGTCTGAGTGACCTTAGACTCTGTGGGGTTGAGTTGGGAGATGGAGAAGGAAAAGAAAGGCTTATTTGCGCCAGGAGTGACTCACTGGGATCTCCTCACCTGGATCTCTCTGCAGAAGGACAACCATTCCATCCCTTTTCTACCAACGTTTCTACAAATCTAAACACCCAGGGGCCCCTGGCTGGCTCAGTCCCTAAAGCATACTCTTGACCTCAGGGTTGTGAGTTCGAGCGCCATGCTGGGGGTAGAGCTTACTTAAAAAGACATCCAGCTGGGCCTTCAAATCCCTTACATTTCCAAAGTTGAGTCTTTTCTTGAGTTTGCTAAACTAAAGGAAGCCCAAATAAAACCTCTGCGGGTGAACCCTGGGAACAGACTAACCCTGAAGCTACAGAAATCAACTCTCTCTGTCATTTGCCAGAGAAAGACACCTTTAACGTACAAACGTACGAGAAGAAGAAAATGCCTCCCGAGTCCCCTCCCATCCGCAACCTTACTTTAATTACCTTCATGGTAACACGTCGATTATGTTAACAAGCTTGCACTAATCAAACACCTGAAACTGACATCCTTTGAGAGCACCATTTTGGGGGTACCTGCCTTCTAGACAGGAGCATTTTGCTTCACTAGTCACTTTATCAACAAATACAGCATCTACTCTGTGCCAGGCACTAGAAACGGAGCCAGGAACAAAACAGACAAAAACCTCAGCCTTCGTGGACCGTAAAATCTAGAACGTTAGGAGATAAGAGACTGTTCTCATATGTGGCTGCTGGAAACTGTGTGTCGCCTCATTATGTACAAGCGCTTTTAGTGTCTTTGGAAAAAGAGCCCAGACTGTTACGAGTTTACCGAGTGTCTCTACGATTAAACATAGCCCATGATACTAATCACGTGCAGAGACATGACCCTTTGTAGCCCTGGACCGGCTCCCCAACCCAACGGGTCCATTTTAGTCCAAAAAGACCATCGTTTGCTGAGTCGTCTCTCCTCTGGGAGGCCCCGGTTGCTTGCCGGTCCAGCAAGAGTGGAGAGACCAGGGCATGACCCCACGACCGGGGCCCTTCCCCTCCCCTCTTCTGGCCTCAGCAATCCCCTGGACAGGCAGCTCCGCCAGGGCTGGGGGTGGGGGGCTGCTAGCCATTTTAGGGCTGAACTCTCCATGAACCAGGAAAGGAAGGGGGGGTGCCGCAAAGCAGAGCCAGCAGGAGCAGGCTAGGGAGGCCAGGCTTCTGGGCAAACCTCTCTGGCTGGGTAAATATTGAGCTGCCTCATCTCCAAGGTGGGGGTTGAAATGGAGCTGTCAGACCAGAGTAAACTGAAGGGAGCTTCAGGCCCCAAAGGAGCAGAGAGCACATGCTTTGTGGGGCTCCTTCCCTCCTAGGTCCTCTTGCAGGCAGAAAGGGCTGCAGGACTGAAAATTGTCTGGACTCAGGCCAGTGATCTTGAGAGCCTGGAGGAAATGGACTGGGGGTAGGAAGAGAAAGAGTGATTTTAATTAGCTCTAACTAGGCCAGTAGACTATATCCAACAGGATGATTCCTCCACCCACCCTCCCACCCTCCGATCCCCCCACTAAGCTTAACATTCTTTCTTACTTATGTCTTCTTCTGTCCTCAGATGAAAGGATGAGTCAAGCTGCAGTGGGATAATCCAATTTACATCAAAGACTGGGAAAGCAGGCCCAGAGAGACTGGGTGACTTCCCTGAGGACGCACAGGAGCCTCTCGATAGAGTAAACTTGCGTCTCCCGACTTCTTACAAAATTCTTTCTTTCTCTGAAGTATCTGACCCGTTCATTTTCCTAATGAAGAGAACAACCGTGGACAAGGGCCAGGAGGCCTTTGAGCTAAAGTCTACAGCTGCTCGAGCCTCTCTGTTCTCCCAAGAAGGGACATTAAATAGCTTGCATCTCCAACTCCTGTCCCACCCAGGACTCACTCTGATTATTGAAAGCATTGAGAAAGCCAGGGAAACAACAAAGCTGAAGCCTCTGGAATATTGCGATTGAGTCATGCAAAGGAGGTCATTCAAGGAAGTCCTGAGACTCCGGACTGAGTCATCAGACAAAAAAAAAAAAAAAAAAAAAAAATCTAGTACAACTGGAGAGGGTGCCAATGTCGTGGAGTATAGTGAAAATGTGCTCCCAGAGTTCTGCAAGAAGGCTATCCTGCCAAGAGCATGACTCATCGTGACACTGGACCAGTATTCTGTGGGGCTACCCTGAATCCTTTTGTTCATAATCATTCTATTCCCTCACAGCAAGTCCCATGGTCATGGTACCAGGTGGGTCTGTGGGTGCAATGCAGGAGGACCACGGCTGGAGGACGTCTGCTGCCATCATGCCAAGACCAAGAACAACTCAGCGCAAGAAAGTAAGAGGAAGGTCTTATGCGAATAGAAACATAACACAGAAAATCTCTACTGAATCCACTACCAGGCAGTGTTCTTTTTTATTATTATTTTACTTGAGAGAGAGAGAAAGAGAGAGCTGGGAGAGGGAGAGAGAGAGAATCTTAAGCTGGCTCCATGCTCAGCGGGGAACCCGACGCGGGGCTCAGTCCCAGGACTTGTGAGACCCCAACCTGAGCTGAAATCAAGACTCGAGACGTTTAATGGACTGAATCACCCAGACGCCCCCTACCAGGCGGTGTTCTAAGTAGGTCTCATATACCTCCTTTATTCCTCAACAGCCTCCATTTTATATCTGAAGAAATGGAAGCACAGGGAAATTGAGTGACCAGCAATAGCTCACCCCGCTAATAAGGGGGGGAGGGGGGGACCGCATTGAAAATGAAGTGACACTTTAGAACCCTTGCCCTCCACCAGTGTAAGTCGGGAACTCAAAATGTCTGCCTTCTTCTTGCCCAGCCTCCCATAATGGGAGGGAGAAAGGTGCGGAGGCCCTGAGAACTGTCCCCCTCCATGGGGGAGTGCCCTGAGACCTGAAGGAAATGAGAGGGTCTTAGTCAGACCTGCTTGAGCTGTTCTCAGCTGCTAAGGAGGGAATCCCTTCTATGGACCCATAACTTGCCCTTAGACCCCTAGACGTATCAGGGATCCAACAAGATCCGAGTGTGACAAGAAAGCGTATGTGTGTGCAGTCCTGAAGGTCCAGATGTGCCCTGGAATAGATTAAGGACCATAGAAGTGGGAGAGGACATGTCCCTTATCATGATGACAATTACTATTAGAGCTCACGTTTATTTATTAGGGACTATTCCAAGTATTTTTCACATATGAACTAATTTAATCCTAACATCAACCCTATGCGATAGGTACAATTACAATCCCCATTTTGTAGGCAGGGAAACTGGTCGCAGGGAATTAGACAACTGGCCCAAGGCCACCAGGCTATGACAGGCGAGGTTTGAAGGAGTTGAACCCAGGTATCCCAGACACTTCCCCAAATCCTCAGCCTTCCTTCCAGACTCATCTGGATCCCCACCCACCCCCATCTGAATCATCCCGAGATGCCCCCAGCCTCCCCATCCCAACTCCCCTCCAGCAGCCCAGCGGTTTGGGTGCAAAGGAATGTTCGTAACAAAGAAACTAACTTAAAAGTAAGAACTTCAGGGTTTTTTAAATCTCCTTTTCTTGTCTCTCTTGTGCAGGAGATCAAAGGGCCTCACGTTGGGAGAACAAACGCTGAAGAAGAAGGCAAATGAAAGAAGAAAAGTTAACACTTCGGGCTGAGAAACAGATGGTGTGGAGGGAGGCTTGGGTGGAGTGGGAAGGCTCCACCGCCCCCCTCCCCCGACAGTGGGGGAGGGGTGCGGAGATGCTCCTCCGAAGCCTTAACAGACTTGCAACCAGCCCTGAGAAGAATTCTGTCTCCGGTGAGGAATCAAGGGGAAAAAATTCTCTTAACATTTTAATTTTCGGGGCGCCTGGGTGGCTCAGTAAGTTAAGCGTCTGACTTCGGCTCAGGTCATGATCTCGTGGTCTGTGAGTTCAAGCCCCGCGTCAGGCTCTGCGCTGACAGCTCAGAGCCTGGAGCCTGCTTCAGATTCTGTGTCTCCCTCTCTCTCTCTGCCCCTCCCCTGCTTGCGCTCCATCTCTCTCTCTCTCTCTCTCTCTCTCTCTCTCTCTCTCTCTCTCTCTCTCTCAAAAATAAAGGAACATTAAAAAAATTTTTTTTAAGATTTATATTTTCAAAACAGGAGATTTTTCTCGAGTTGGTCGTGGTAAATGGAGGTGTGGGGGTGGAGGGCTTTCCAGTTCTGCAGAAAATGCACTTTCAGATCTCCTGGTGAATATAATTCTCCTCGCCCCCTCGAGGGCTGTGAAAAACCCACCTTTCTGAAAGCCACAGAGGAATCCATGAGTAAAGCAGTTTGGCATCTATTCTGGAAAGTTTAACAGTGAAAGCCATCAACATACTTCAATAGCGGAAAAATGTGTTTCTGTTTGTGTTGCCGTCCTCCTCCTCTGTCAGTTTTGATAGGAAAATGCACAGCGACCTTTTCTTTACCCAACTAACTGCCTTCTGTGTAGACCAGTCTGGAGTCCGAGTGGGATTTAGGGGAGCGCAAAGTGGGAACGATGTTTGCATCTAAGGAGATAGGAGACTCAGGCTCATTGTGGATTATTTTGAGGCGCCCCGCTGTTAACAGAGAATCAATTTGCCCCTCACCCTTCCCCGGGGGAATCTGAGGGTTCCTTCTGCTATGACCAAAATCAAATGGGCCGGCCTTCGCCTTCCCTCCTGTCTCCTCCATCACGCTTCCCTCAGGACCTGTCAGCCCCAGTCTGAGGTCCAGCTCCACCACCCCTGTGGTCCTGCTCTAACCACTGCTCCTTCTCCTTCCCTGCATCCTTGCCCATTTGCTGGCCCCAAGGTCGGAGGGTCCACAAATCCCTCCACCAGAAGGCTCTACCGGCTTACAGTAAATGGCTCCAAGCAAGGGGAGTTTTGTTTCCACAGACACTTGCTCTGTCCCCTCGGTCAAGGTGACCCCCTTTGGGGAAGCCCACCTTGGTGGCAATTTCAATTCAATGCAGAAAAGCAGTTAATAGATTTTTTTTAAGGACAGAGGGCAAGACAGCAGCCTCTGGGAAAGCTAAGCACACACTTCCCTTCCCCTCCGGCTGGGCTGTGCGACTCTCGATAACGTTGCCGCTACTGCAATGGCATCGTTTTCATTAGGAAGCAAATGCTCAGCGTGTCTTACGAACGCTCCTAGTTCCTTTTCGCAGCCTCTCTTCCTTTGAGGTCAGAATTAAGTAGATGGGGTGGATAAGACAACCCCTTGGTCCCGCGCCCCCACCCCCATGCCCAGCTGTCCGCGCTCCGGGGCCTTTGGACTCCCCGGGTCACCGGAATCAATAAACCGGGCCGGAACCCGCAGGCCGATGTCAGCTCGACGGCACTGCGGGGCGAGTGAGCGATGGCGGTTTGGTGGCCGTCGCGGAGCTTCCAGATCCCCGGCCCCCCGCCTCCGCCGACCAAAGGTTTGTCAGTGGGACCGGCCAGGAGACAATAGCTGCCCCCGCGGGCTTGCTGTTGGCTTGTTTGGAAAAGCCCAGAGGCGCTTCGAGGTAAAAAGGTCAGCGCGGGATTGGGATTTACCTCGGGGGGGGGGGGGGGGGAGGGCTCTGCTCCCCGCCCCCAGGCCCTCCCACATCCTCCAACAGGCCCGCTGGGCGCTGGGCGGGCTACCTGCCCTTCTCCCGAGCCCCACCCCTCCCGCCCCGGTCGTGGCCGCCTCCCCTCTGCCGTCCAGCGGCCTGGAGACCCAGGACGTTCACCTTGAGCCAGGGAAGGGCCCTTCGGAGGCGGGCCGGCTAGGGCCAGAGTCTCCCAGCTACCCTGGCTTCCTTTGTCCCGATGTCCCCATCCCCGTTGGTTGGGGGCTTGCGGGTGGGAACTGCGGGCGTTCGGGGGTAACCCGTGTGCCCTTCTGGAGTTTGTCATCCTCTTCCTCTGAGCAAGAATTGGTTGGGAGGGGGCACCTTACACAGCCTCCCCACCCCCACCTCACTCCTTCAGCAAACTCAGTGTGAAGGCCCACGCCATGCCAGGCCTCCCTCTGGGCCTGGGGGAGAGAGCAGGGGGGAGGGGGTAGAGGGCCTTTGCTTTCCCCCACACGGCCTCCTCTTTTTTTTTTTTTTTTTTTTTTTTTTTAGCACCTTTTCTGTTCTCTCCAAATAATGTTTCTCCCTCTTCCTGCCTCCCTCCCTCTCAGGACCCTCTCCCGGCGGGCGATTTCCTTCCCACTCTCTTTTTCCCACCTCTTTCCTGGCTGCTCCAGTGACCCAAGGACTGACCACAGTCAGACCTGGAGGCTGGGGCCCAGTTCTGCTTTGGTCCCACCCAGCAAGTCCTCTTTATCCAGCTGAGGTCTTCCAGCTCAAATCTTTCCAGCCCAACCAGCATTCACCAAATCTTCCCCCATGTCTCCTCAGGGCTCTTGGAGTGTGACGCCTCTTCCACCCCGGGAGGGGGGGGGGGGAGCAGACGGAGCCGGGAAGAGGGAAAAACACAGACTTTATTGAAATGAGGTAGCTGGAGGTACAGAGAGAACCCCGCTCGCTTGGGGCTCAGGTTTCCAGAAACTCCCGTGGCACCTCCACTGTTTCTAAGGTTCAGAGAAATGCTTGCTGCTTTTGGGAGCTCTCACTGCACCTGGGCCTCCCTAGGCTGCCCCAGGGGTAGAGGTGGATGGGGAGGAGGGTCCTGGGTTTTTCCAGGAGGCAATAAATAGGGGAGGAACTAGTGGGGGCGTGCCTGCGCCTTCCTGGTAGAGGCTTGCTGGGGGCAGGCCTCGAACAACGTTCCAGAAGTCTCCGGAGTACCAAGTTCCAAATCACTTTGGTGGCTTAGAGATGAGGTAGCCGGTGGAAGGAGGCAGGTCTCAGAAAACAACTTCTGGAGGCTGAGTTAGTGCAATACAAATGTGCCAGGAGGGGGTTAATAAGGTTGGGGGGGGCAGTTTTTTGGTCTGTCACAAGGCAGCTGGTGCTGTTGTAAGGTCTGTGGTGACTGGAGAGATTAAGCATCGGTAACAGGCCTGCACCCAAAAACCTCCCTCAGGAGAAACTTCAAGGCCTTCCCTCTGTCCCGGCCTAGAAGGGAGAGTTAGGAACCGAGGGCTCCGGAAGAGTCCTTGAGATTCAAAGGCACTGACTGAACACACGGAAGTTGGAAAGAAGGGAGAATTCAGGAGGGTGTGGCTGGCTCCTACCCCACCCACGTGCTGGTCCCCAGATGAAAGGCGGAAGGAAGCCCTTCCCTCCACAGTTGACACGTTCCGTGTCTCCCATGCCTCCGGTCCTGTAGGGTCCCCAGCCATCAACACCCCGCCCGGACCAGAGAAAAGCGTTTCCCCAGTCTCCCCAAAAGCAGCTGTAAACGAGCGCCCGGCCTTGGTGACGGGTGGCTGGAACGATGAAGTCGAGGCCTGGCTTAGGGAGAGCGGAGGAGAGGGGCTGGACTGAGGCGCTCCAGAGCGGAGGAGCCCCGACGGTCGGTCGGAAGGTTTCATTCAGGAGGTGATAGAGCTGGGCGAGGCCTCCGGGGAGGTGCACGTCGACTGGTCGGAGGCGTCTCCAGCCGCCTCCTTGGGACAACCCGGAGGGGCTGGGGGCACCCGGCCTCCCTCCCGCTCGCGCTTCTTTTGCTTCATGCGCCGGTTCTGGAACCAAATCTTGACCTGCGTCTCGTTGAGCTCTAGGGTGGCGGCGATCTCCACCCTCCGGGCCCGGCTCAGGTACTTGTTGAAATGGAACTCCTTCTCCAGCTCGGTCAGCTGCCGCGTGGTGAAGTTGGTGCGGAGGCCGCCGGGCGCGCCAAGGCCCAGCTCAGACACCTTCGCTAGGGGGGGCGGGGCGGGAGAGAGAGGGGGCCACGTCAGTTCTCTCACCTCTTTCTCCTTCCCCTCTCCTCCTCCTGGGTCAGCTCTAGCTAACCACCACCCCCCCCCCCCCCACCGCTTCCTTCCAACTTCAGCTCTCAATGTGCCCTTGGATCACCAGACACCCCCAAATTCAGACCAAGCCCCCTTCTACCTCCCCCATCTCCCCCCCCCCCAACATAAGCAGGTCCTGGGTCTGTGCTGGGCACACAGATCGAGAAGCAGGGGAGTGCGGGGGGGAGGGGGGCGGTGTGGAGACTTACTCCTAAACGTAACCGGGCACTCGCTGGGCACTCGCTGGGCAGGGAAACCCCAAGTGACCTGAAACTGGGCGGAGCGCTCTTACCTGCCTCTACTGGACTGCTCCACCTGTCCTGCCGTCCCAGGCCTAGGACACCGTCAGTGCAGGAGAAGCAGAGCTGTTTGGGGCCCCGGAGAAGGGGTGGCCACGCCTGTCTCATACCTGTCTTGGGTGGGTTCCTCTTAACCTTCATCCAGTCGAAGGTCCGGGCTGTGGGGGTGCTGGGTTCTGACGGGCAGGGCGATTCCTTGTCCTCGGAGAGGAGATCAGCATAGGCCGATGCAAAGCTCGCCGTCTGCTCGCTCCCAAAAGAGGGCTGCGGGGGAGGGTAGGGCCCCGGGCCCGCTCCACCGGTTCCGTAGCCGTCCGACAAGCCCCCTAGCTGGGCCCCGTAACTCGAAGGATGGTAATAGCCTCCGTCTCCTTCGGGTTGGCCCAGAGGGTAGTACTGAGAGGGCCCGTAGCTGGGGCTGCAGGCGGCCGGGGCGTACCCCGAGGTCGCCGAGCTGGAGAAGGGCACCCCGAGCGCAGAAGGCGGCTGCTGGGGGGGGATAGCCTGAGTTCTGCTGGAGCGCGGGGCTGGGCAGTCCCCCGCCATAGCGGGTCTCCCCTGCGTAGCTGTCAACAGCCGGAGCCGAGCTGGGGGGGAAGGAGGTAGGGGCGCTGTGGGCGCTGTGGGCGCTGTAGGCGCTGGGTCCCCGGTTACAGAGTGGGTACTCTAAGAAGGAGTTCATCCTATTACAGTCCATGCGTGGAGGCCGCAGGAGGGTCGGCCCGTCTGGGGGAAACACCCTCTTGCCCTACAACCTTTCCGCAGTATGTCACAACGCTGAAGCTTGCATCCATGGCCTGGCCCAGCTCGCCTGGGCCGGGCTCCCCCAGGAAGGGGGTAGGGAGTGGGGGTGGAGGGGCGCATGTGATCTCTCCCAGGCCAATGGGCGCAGCGGGCCAGAGTTTGGCAGCCCCAGCGCCCATCCATCACCCCCCAAACATTAGCATGACAAAGACACTTCAATCACCCGCAGCCCATCCATCTGAGAGCGACGTGGAAGCGTCAAAAACATCTTTCTTCAAAGACTTTTGGAAAGAAGGGACCAGAGGGAGAGGGGGTAAAAGTTAGAGGAATATTCAAGACTTTCCTCCCCTCCCAACCCCCAAGGCCTTCAATAGGCTCCTGGGTTATTAGATTTGGACAAATTCAACCCAGCTGCCCCTCACTCTTTCCACCCCCCCAAAGGACTCTTCCCCCCCCCCCAAGGCTGTAGACTGGGAGGTGGGGTATCTAGCCTCCTTACTTTGCCCAGAACTCCCACTCCTGGTCTCTGTCTCCCAATTTATCTTGGGGTGATGAGCTAGGACAGCAGGGGGGGGGGGGCGGGGGGAGGTATGTTATCTTGGGCCAAATGGATACCTGTGAAGGAAGGGGGTGCAAAACACCCAAGGGCGAGGCAGGGCCTAGAGTCTAGAGGGAGAATTCATTAACCGAGAGGTGGGAAACGCATTTCAGGGAGCAAGACAGGACGACAGAAATGTGCAGAGGGGGGCGAGAAACGCCCCATTTCTCCCTCCACGTCTCCGCATAAACGCTCTCTCCTCATTCACACATCCATTCCTCTCCCTCAGCCTCACTTTATATTCTCTCTGTCTCAATCCATCTCTCCATTCGTCCGTCTCTCTCCATATTTATATTCGTTCCCTACCTATCCATCACCTCATCTCTCTAGATGTATTTATCCTCTCTCTAGCCATCCATAGCTGTAGCTGGCTCACTCACTCAGACTCAAATAACTCCTTGTATCTCTCCAGAGAGCCACAATGGGCACAGAGCTAGGTGATGTTTACAGGGGGAAGAGGAGGGAATTTTTATTCTCTTTCTCAAGTGTTCGAAACTAGCGTAGCTCCTGTGTTCCCCCTGGTTGCCTCCTCCCCCTCTCTCCCTCACCACCTTCCATCCCCTGTCCCTGCCCCCCCACCCCACCCCCACTCCCCCACCCCACTCCCATCCCCCCATCCCCCCACCCCCCCCACCTCCCGCCACCGCCAATCCCAACCCTCAAATTCCCAAATTCAATACCAATTGCAGCTTAAAGATTAGTCCAGTTTTCAGGGAACTTTCTAGAATAGGGCGAGGGAATTTGGAGAATGGGAGACTCAGTGTGGAGGTCCTGAGGTTCAGGAGTGGAGTCTCGCCCCTCGCTGCTCCGTGTCTGTCGGTCGGGTTAGGGTTGGGGGAGGGGAGGAGAACAGGAAGTGCCTCCTTCTCTCTCTTCAGACCCAGATGGGCCTGGAAGCGAAGCTCTTAGGTAGACCCCATTGATTCTCCTCCTCCAGACTCGGAGGACAAGAGCTTGGCGCAATCCAACACCCACGCTCATTTGTAACCTGTCAGGGTGTCTGCCTGACCCGAGGCCTGGGGCCGGGGCTAGGGCAAGTCCAGGAGGGCAAGAGTTCAGGGAAGGGATCTCTGTAAACAACTGAATTCAGGAGAGGAAAGGAAGCAAGCAGGTGAGACAGGTCCAGAGAGGACCCTCAAAACTTCTCAGGTTTCCCCACGCCTTAAAGGGCAGGGTGAGTACTCATCCTTTGCAAAGAACCCCAAAGCTGGGTCTCTCTCCCAGCCTCTGTCCCCATATTTCTGTTTCCCATGTCCCCTCACTTTGCCTGTGCCTTATGGTCCCTTCTCCCGCTTTCTATCTTTATCACCAGAATCACACTACCTTTCTCTTCTCTTGATAACCCTTCATCACTGCATCGCTTAGCCCCCAACTATGAAAGAGCTCACAGGCCCCTTGTCCCTTTCGCTCCTTACATGTACTCTGCTTGGGACCCTGCTTCAGACCAGAACAAGTTGGGGGGAGGGGGACCAGCTGGTAACTTCTTTAAGGGAGATACAATGGGGGAGGGGGAGAGAATGTTCACTGCCAAAGGGGTGAGGGCAGACAAAGGAAAGGAGCATCGAGATGGGGGCAGGGGTGGCCTGCAGGGGGGTTGAAAAGAAAAGGAGTGTGGAGGTGAGAACAAGCCTATTTTTTTTCTGTTTTCTCTTCTTGGGTTTACAGATGTTCCCTAATGGTTCCCTCTCACTTTAAGATATTCTCCACCGAGACCTTTGCAGAAGAAGGGTAGATAGAGGGTTAGGATTTCTCATCTAACCCCAACTCTGATTGAAGCCTGTGTCTGACCTGGCTGCCCAGCCTCTGAGAGTTGTCACTTCACTCTCTACCTTTCTCCCTCTACCCAGAGAGAACCCGCTCATCTCGTCCCTTGCTTTTCCAATTAAGGGAACAATTTGAGGTCTAGGGGAAGCAGTGAATTCCAAACCAGTTTAATAAAACAGCAGAAATCTGTCTGGGAGTTGGGGAAACGCAGCCTCCCTGTAACAGCCCAAGTGACCAATAGTCTATCACTAATGACAAGATGAAAAGGGTTGGGGAAAAAGTGTCTCAAGTGAAACCGTGGATTGCAGAGATGGTTTTGGCCTTAGCTCTCCAAATTCAGTATAATCTCTAATTCATCCCTGAGTCTTGCTCCCTTCCCTTGTGTAGCAGAGAGATTAAAACTTCCTCAAATTCCTGCTGGCTCTCCCAGCCCCAGCAGAAATGACTGGGGGGAGAAAAGTAACTTGGCTCCCTATGTGTTCCCAAGTCCCTTCTTCCTCAAAAGAAACCGCACCAGACTCTGGCCTGAGCAGAAGGTCTATGAAGCCTGAATTCTTTGCTAAATTCACAGCTGATTATAAAACAAAACAAAACAAAACAAAACAAAACAAACAGAAATAATCCATAGCTGGAAAAAAACCTATGGGTGTAGGATTTTCTGATTGACCAAACTCAGTTCACCAGAGAAGTTCTGGGTAGACCCAACACGAAAGTGAAATAAAGCGGATTGATTTCCTCTTTTATATACTGTGTGTCTAAATAGTGGAGCAAGGGGAACATAGGCATGTTTAGAACTGAAATTATCTTTGAGAGGTGCCCCTCCTTATCACACCCAGGATGCAGGCAGGGGGGCCATTCTAATCAGAATGGGGGGATGTGTTAGAAGTTTACACCTGATTCTGGCCTGTGTGTGTGTGTGTGTGTGTGTGTGTGTGTGTGTAGGAAGCTGCCTTTGCTGGGGGTTAGCAGGAGCTATCTGCACAGTTTTTTCATAAGGTCCCCAAGTGTCTCTCTGCCTGCTCTCCCCAGCCCAGTTCTTGAAGGCCAAGACCAAGATCAAAGGTTGGAACTTAAGAATTAAAAGGGTTGTCATTTTTTTTTTTTCTCTATAAAAGATGGCTGTTTGAGGAGAGGTTGGAGTCTGAATTCACTGGTGTTTCTTTTAATACAAGCTGATTAAATTGTCACAAATCTGGTTGAGAATCATAGACTGTGGGCAGTACATATCATAAAGGAGGACTAGTAGTTTGGGGGCTGGAATACTTGGGTTCAAGTCCTTGCTTGGCCATTTCTTAGCATTATGACTCTGGACAGATTTCTTGGTCTCTCTGAGTCTCAACCTCAGAGAAGAAGAATGGGTTTAATTCTACTGACTTCACTGCATCCTTGGTGGGATTAAAGCAAACAAGAAAATATAAACAATAGAGAACTCTATAAATGTTGATATTAACATTACATTCACATTCTAAAATACTATGAGACAGTTTTCTGCTTTTTACTATAACTGGCATATTAAAATCTGGACAGATGTGATAGGAAAGTAGCATGTGTGCTATATTTTCATGTAACGGATCACCATATATTATACATATATATTTTATCATATGCAAATTTCATCAAGAATTGAGAAGTTTGGCTCTGTTTAGGCACAGGATTCTCTTTTAAACTGCAGAGTTCTTTGGAAACTAAAGCCTAATATTATATAATCTACAAAGAACCCAAAGGATTAAAATTATAGCAGGAAGATGAAGTTCGATATTAGCAAGAATTTCCTGATCTTCCAAATATTTGGAAAAAGTTTTCTAAGGAGGATGTTATCTCTCCTTCCTTGAGGAATGTAGCTTAGAAACTGCCTTTCTGGGTGGAGTAGGGGTTGAACCTAACTTCTGTATTCTAGATAGATTTCATCTGGAATGAAAGGTAAATCAGAGAGTTGGAATCTTCCTAAAAGGAAAGATTAGAGTGACACGAAGAATTGAAATAATTTTCTCCTTAATTGGGTTTCTCCAAGTGCATTAGTTGTGGCCAAAATACCCACTTCGAAAACTTTATAGAACAATGACCAAGATGAATTTGTACCTGGATGACTGTCCAGACTGTGATTTTTCTGTAGTGTTTGGGAATTAGAGAAGGTTTGAGGAGGGCTTTTTTACTTTTGACTCTGTTCTCAGGAGGAAGCGGTTTTTTAGATGTCCTTCAGGCACTAAATATCTGCTTCCCAGCTGAGTGTGAAGAGGGGGGGTGGGGGTGGGGACAGGAGGGCAGAACTAAGCCTGAGAGGTCAAGGGAGGATTTGGGCCACACCAACCACAGGAGGTGGAGGGGATCCCATGGGGGCTAGAGGCCACTTTCTGCAAACTGAGGACATGTATTTGACTAGAAAAAATACATCTTCAAGAAGATGTACAGCACGGCCACAGAATGCTTGTCAGAAACTTAGGGGAAAGGTGGGCAGGTGAATTCAGCAGGGCTATTTAAGGAGACCCAGAACTTGTACCTGTGCTCTGATGCCCCAGCACGGAGACAAAACCTGTCTAAAAGGGACTTTTAAGATCTAGTACACCGTGTCAAAGAAGAAGTTTGGTGGCTCTTTTTGTATAAAATGTCCTACTGTTTTTGAAGCAAGAGGAAACATAACCAAATGTTGGGGAAGGTGACAAGGGACGAAAGTCAGAGGAAATCTTGGTTAGGACATTTTGGAATACCCATATTTATTGAAAACTTGACACATAACACTATACCCAATTCATGCTTGCTGAAAAGGTTTCTTTCTCTACTAGTTTAAGTAATGACTGGCAGGGGGGTGCCTGGGTGGCTCAGTGGGTGACTGGGTGGAGGACTCTTGATATCGGCTCGGTCGTGATCTCACAGGGCTGGGATGAATCCCCACGTTGGGCTCAGTGCTGAGCACGGATCTTGCTTGGGATTCTCTCTTTCCCTCTGTACCCCTCCCCTCCTTGTGCGGAGGTGCACGCGTGCACGCGCGTGCGCGCACACACACACACACATTCTCTCTCTCTCTCTCTCTCTCTCTCAAAATAAATAAACATTTAAATAATAATAATAATGATTGGGGCATGATGGTTGGTATTAAGTCACAAATTCAAAATTTGTTAAAAGGGTCCTACCAGATACTTGGGAGGTGGGTTATTGTCAAACATCAAAAGTCACCACCTCCATTTGAAAGCACGTGACACCAGCCATCATAAGTACTTAATACGTTGTTCGCGAAGACTAACAAGTATTACTTTGGTCGGATATTGATGCAGAGGATATTAGAACGCATCTAGCTCTTCCACTTATTGTACAGATGGAGAAACTGAGGTCTGGAAAGTGGAAGGGACTTGGCCAGGCATAAGTTAAATTTTTTTGTCAATGACTCCGGGTTATCATGATTGCAAATAATTCCTCAGTCTAATGGTCGTTTGCTTTCACCATAATATTGAGTCATTCGTCTTAAGAAATGACTCACCGAGAGCAGGGCAGACTGATCCGCAGTTTTGGGGACCGCACTGAAACCTTCCCACTCCAACCACAGCCAATTTAGAACTAGTCTGTGCTCCAGACCACTCACAATGGTCCTGCCCCAAGAGGAGCCCTGCCCCAATCAGAATGGGATAAGTGAGTGTGGCCGCCTGGTATTACCTTCTAGCTTACCATCACTGGTGGTGGGGCAGAAGGGGGGTGGGGGGGTCCGGGGAGAGGGTCTACTGCTTTATCTGGGAATCCCTACCCCTTCTCCTTCCTTCTCCAAAGCCAGCTGGGAAATCTCAGGCTAAATAGGATGGCCGCAGAGATGAAATAAGGAAAAGGAGCTGATCTGGGACACAGGGGTCCAGAGTACCAATCCTTTACGAATCCCAAATTGCCAGACATTCCTTTGATTTTGAAATTGGGTGGGGAGATTGAAAACAGGAGTCATTTCCTTCTGGAAATGCATTGTCTCTTTGTGCTGCTGGAGGGGCATCAGAGACGGTGAATTTTGTGACTATGGAAAAATAGAGACAGAAAGTGTCCTGGGCTGCCTGTGAAAAGAGTTCCAACTTCTCTCTAATAATCAACCAGGGGAAATGCTGGCAGTGCTCCTGATTCCCTGGATTCATTGCTTCCCACTCTCAGGATACACAAAGTACCTAGGTCTAAACAGGTAGATCCAGCCTTTGGCTGGACTCCCCTGGCCCTCCACTCACTTTGGCAGGGAGGAATCAGGACTGGTGCAGCCTCAGGAAGGAGCTGAGATTCCCTATCCTTTGGGTCCACTGCTTTGAGTTGGGGGAGGACTGGGAGGATCAGCTGGGTAGAGAGGATCAAAAATTCTTAAGCACGGGAGGAAGGCAGGAAGCAAGGTGGCACTATGATCTAATAGTGCTTCTCAAAGTTTAATGTGCATATAAATTACTTGGGGATCTGCTAAATTGAGACTTTGCTGCAGCAGACTTGAAGTGGAGCCTAAGGTTCTGCATTTCTAAGTAGCTCACAGGTACTGCTGATGCTGTGTGTGGGTCCGTGGGGCAGCAAGGCTCTAAGAGAACGGAAGCCTCAGAGGCCCCAGAGTGTTACAGACCAAGCCATGATCCCAGGATGTGAATTCTCTCCAGCAGAGCAGATCCTGTATTTTTGGCATTGATGAAGGGTGCCCTCCTCTTGGCCACCAAAGAAAGCTGGAAGGTGGGCAATTAGCAAGATCCTTCTGGTATTCTTGATCCTTGTAACAACCTGCTGTAGCTGAAAGAGCATTTTTAATTAGACCAAATTATCTAGTTTGGCTGTCCATAGAAATCAAAGCCCCAGCTGAAATGTCTGTTTCGTTTTGTTGGTGTAGAGATGTCTATGTGCTGCGATTTTTAAGATGTTAAGCACTGCCTATGGGCATATTTTATGGAGAAATAAACACACAGCCCAATGAGATGTATAGTGTGGTTTTAATATATTGTATATTCACTTATTTATGGGGAAAATAAATACGCGAGCCAATAAGCTGTGTATTATTACTTTAATATATTGAATTTATTTCATACCTATATATTTTATGAGGGAAAATAAACTCATAAGATACATGATATTATTATAATAACACATCTAATTGTTCTATATTAATTTATGTATGAAAGAAATAAGTGCAACTTAACATGACATAAGATTATTTAATGCAGGAGATGAATTCTATATTAAGACAGTTTAAGGGATTCAGTTCCAGCTGAATAAGATGTGTGCACTTCCCACACTGAGGGGCCAGTTAAAAAAATATGCGAGAGCCTGTCTAGTCCTATGTGTCACGACCTGTGTTGGCTCCTGGCTTTTCCTGACAGTTGTTGCCTCCCCGTGCCTGGTACTCCAAGTCCCCGTCCTGCTGGTCCAGGGGAAAGTCTGGGAGGCCCAGGAAATAAACTGCTTTTCGAGAATGGCAGCATCTGCTGGGGAGGTAGCCCTGCGGTGTCTGTTTCTGAGCCAGAGAAATATTAAGTAAACCTAAGAAGGATGGATGGCTTTCCAGGGCCCTTTAAATCTCCGCGTTCCCCGGAACGAACCAGGAGGCAGATGGGGGAGATCGATCCTGGCTTCCCCGCTCGCCGGGTTTGCAAGCAGCCGGGCCGGGTGCGGTGGGGGATAGGAGACAGAGCTGAGATGGCAAATGAAGCTGTCGGTAAGACAGGTAGGCCTGCATCTGGAGGAAGCGGCGGCCGGGCTTTAGATCCCAGAGCCAAGGGTGCACAGTCAGACCCCGCGAGGCCGACCCGGGCCTGCAGACTCGCCGCTCACCCCTGCGCGGCTCACCCCTGCGCCGCCCGCGCCGCGCGCACTCCACGTCCCCCGCGCGTCCTCCGCCTCCGCTGGCCTCTTTTTTTTTTTTTTTTTAACACAAAAACGAAAAGGAGGCTCCTGGCTCCCTTTCCTCAGGGGGGCCTGGAAGGTCCGGAAAGGAGAAGGCGGGCGCGGGGACAGAGCCCCGAAGCGGCTGTCATGGCGGCCACCGACTCTCCCCGCGCCCTCCCTGCAGCCCGGCCCCAGCGCCATTTTGAGCATCTTCACGGCTGTCCTGTCGCCCTCCAGCTCTCCTCGCTCCTCCTTCCCGCCCCCGGAGGCCTAGCGCCTGCAGAGGCGGCGCGGGCCTCCCCGGGGTGGCGGTCCCGCCGCTCCTCGGACGCCCTCCCGACCCCGAAGCCCTAGAGTGGCTGCGGGCACCGAGGAGCACTGGGGTCCGGGCCTCGCTCCATTTTTCCGCGAGCCTCCTTCCTGGCCCGCTTGGAAACCTGCTTCCCGAGAACACCCCCCCACCCCCCACCCCCCACGCCACTCGGCCCACGACCCCTGGCCTCGCGTCCCCAGGCTTCTTGTGTTCCCGAAAAAGCCTTTCCACCCGGCTTGGGGGCACTGAAGCCAGAAGCTTGGGAAACCCTAGGAGCCCTCCCGCTCCAGCTAAACCTCTGCGCCCCCTGCTACGACCCCCGGTCGCGTCCCCGAGGCCTCCTCTCCCTCCACCCGCCCACCTAGATCTCTAAGCAGAGCCCCGGGAACACCGACGCGGGACCCAAGGCCATCTGTTGGAGGGTGTGCAGGTGACAGAATTCCAGCAAACTCCCCACTCCTCTCGAGCTGCGGGTCGAGAAGCGGTGGCCAAGTAGGGTCGCTTTTGTACCACCCGGACTTAGCCGACGCGGGGTCGGGCAGCCTCGCGCGGGTCCCGAGGGAATGAGGGCCGGCCTAGGGAGGTGCGGGGCAAGGGGCTGGGGTTCCAACACAAACACTCGTTTTCGTATTATAAAGACATTTATTTAATCTATGAAAATAATGTACAATAAATACTTTCCCCTTTTCCTATTATTAAAGAATTTCAATAAATAATCTACGGGTCTAAAACTTAAAAAGAGAGAGAGGAAAACAAGTTCCTCTAGTTCTTTTTTAAGAAAGCCCCCCCAAGAGTTTAATTATTCCTGAGATTTCGTTGGAAGGAGTCTACCGAACGGAATTTGTGTGTTTTAAAAAGACACCCGAGTGCCCAATATTTTAGAGAGGAACGAAAGGAAATGGATTAAACACGAATTCAGTAATACCTGAATTTTAGCAAAACACAGAAAGAAGTCTAAGCGACTTGGGGGAGGGGGGGGGTCCTCGGGTTTTCCAGCAGACGGGACGAGGGGACGGGGGTCGAAGCGGCCGGGAGGAGGAAACAGGTTAGGGGAACTGCAGGTCGATGGCACAGAGGGTGCTGGTGAAGAAATCCAGCTCTTCCTCGGAAAAGGGAACCGGGCTGTCGAGCGAGCCCTGCAGGCTGGGGGACAGGCCTCCGGACAGCTGGACACAGGAGTCGGCCGCGAAGAAGTTGAGATCGGGCAGGAAAGGCGAATCCTGCCGCTCGGGGAAGGCGTCTTCGGGCAACGGCTCGGGCTCCAGCCTGGCGGCCGCGCGCAAACTACCCCCCACGTGAGCGGTCAAAGGCTGGGGGCCCTGGGCGCCCGGGAGAGCCGGCGCGACCTCGGGCGGGTGACAGCAGGGTTCCCGCGCCGGCCGGGAGGCGGAGGGGCGGCCAGGGCTGGCCGCGGGCTCGTCGGCTGGCTCGCCGGCGTCCTCCAGGGCGCCTGGGCAGGCCGGCTCCCCGTCGGGCGGCTCGCGGTGCTGCGTCTGCCGCTTGTGCTTCATGCGCCGGTTCTGGAACCACACCTTGACCTGCCTCTCGGTGAGGTCCAGCAAGGCCGCGATCTCCACGCGGCGCGGCCGGCACAAGTACTTGTTAAAGTGGAATTCCTTCTCCAACTCCAGCAGTTGCGTGTTGGTGTAAGCAGTGCGCAGCCTGCGCGCCCCGCTGCCGGCGGCCTCCGGCAGTCCCGGACCATCTGCAGGGAAAGAGGGCTGGGTGTCAAAAGCGGGCGGTGTCCCCTGCTCAACCTCATTCAGCTTAGGTGAAGACCACCCCAGCCGCCAAAAACAGTATCAGCAGCACCCCCCCCCCTTCCCGCCTACCGAAGCGGCCCGCTCTCACGGCTTTTCCCGTCCCCCTCTCGCCGGCAGACCCTGCCCGGGTCAGGGCACAGCATTCAGAGAGCCGCCCACGGACCACGCAGGGGGTAGGGAGCGGCTGCCTTTTGCCCCCAGAACCTCAGAGCCTCCATCCCGAATCATTGGCGTGGAGCCCTCAATTCGGCATTTTCGAGCTTAACCCAGAGAGAGGAGGTTCATTAAGAAAGATTATTCCTCACCTCCTGTCCTCCCTGGCTTTCAAATTCCCCTCTTTGAGAGCAGGGAGAAATGGGACTGAATCTTCCTGCGCTCAGGTTCAATCCCCAACACCGCTTTGATTCCTCCGTACAGATAAAGGTGAAAAGCTAAATCAAATCCTTTTTCTAACAGAGAAAAGGCTCTTCCCCAACCAGCCTCCAAAATCTGCTATAGTGTTGAAATAAAGAAAGGAAGAGAGAAAGAAAGAAAGAAAGAAAGAAAGAACGAACCAGGCCTGAACCCCAGCAGTGTATTTTTCTTATTCATCCCTGGACTAGACGGGGCAAGGATCCCCAACAGGCTCGACACCCTTTTTACCTCCCCCATCGCTCTTTCTCCCCCTCTCTTCTAGCTGCCCCTCACCCCACCCCTACCCCGCTAACCGACCTGCTGGCGATCCGACCCCGGAGGCCGAAACGGAGGAGGCGGCTGGAGGAGACGAGGCGGATTGGCTGGGTTTCTTGGCGGATTTCTTCTCTTTCATCCAGGGGAACTCGGGGACCAAGGGGGCGGCGGGGAGCGGCGGCGGCGGCGGCGGCAGAGCGGGCCCATCTTCGCCTCGCTTTTGGCTCCTGGGTCTCTGAAGGGTGGAGGCGCCGGGCTGGAGGCTGGGGAAGGTTTGCTCGAAAGGAGGAGGAGGAGGAATTAATGTCGACTCCTTGATTGATGAAGTTTGAAATGTCTCCAAGACAGCGGGGAAGGAAGTCAGACACTCGGCGAGCGATGGCTGGCTGTTTATAAACCCAATCTCCCTCTCAAATTCAAAATTCATGGCTTTCAATGGTGGGGGAGGGGGCCTGCTGGGGGGGGCGTCAGGAGGGAGGATCGGAAGGGAGCCCCCCTCCTGCCCCCCCCAGGTTTATGTGATGGAGCGATTTTGGGAGGGCGAGATTTCGCTCTTTCTCTCTGTTTTTGTTTTTTTTTTTTTGTTTTTTGTTTTTTTTTTATTTTGGGCCTTTATAATTGTATATTGCTGATAAATACAAGCGTATGGGGACTCTCTCTATTAAACCCAGGACTCCGGCGAAATTGCAGGGAATTCATGGTCACGGGACTGGCCTCAGCCAATCGCTTGTCTGGGCCTGGTGGAAAACAGAGAGCATTATTTGCTTTAATTGATTCAAAAACTCTAGAGAACCACGACCTGGACACCGTGAGCCCCCAGTCCTACACTCCCTCTCCCCAGTGCTTCCCTTTCCCCAGAAAAGCTAGAGGAACCTTTCTCTCACCCCCTTCAGAAGATGGGAGGCTCCAAAAGGTGGAAAACAAGAGAATCTAAGGGAGAAGTCTTCCTCTCTTCCAAATATTTTTAATAGAATACATTAGTGCTTTCTTTATAATGCCAGCCGTATTATCTTCCCCACTCTCCCCCCATTAAAAAGAAGAAAGAAAGAAAGAAAGAAAGAAAGAAAGAAAGAAAGAAAGCTGAGTAAGGATCTCAGAGTGAAAGAAAAAGATAGTAGAAAGAGACTTCCATCCTTTGGGAAAGGTCGGTGTTAAGGTGCAATAAGGAAGAGGAGAGATTTACAATCATCAGCACCTCCATCCCCATCCCACCCCCCCAAAAGCAACAGATAAATCTTAGAAAATCGACAGACACTCCCAGGCTGACACAGAGGAGTGAGATAGATGGTGAGGGGCTCTTTGGGGCCTCTGGCAGCCAAAGCTGTGTGGTCTCAGTTCCCTTCTCTGCCCAGTGTTTGCAGCACTTGTCCACCTGCCTTCCTCACCTGGAGCCATCTCACTCCTTTTCAGGACCCCACAACAGCCAGGGTGTAAGGTGCCTATGCTCTCCTTCAAGCCTCAAGCCTGTATCTGTATCTATATCCAGGGACATGAACAAGAACCAAGGTAGTAGGAGATTTAACTTAGAGCACTCTCAAACCTCAGGCCAATGTTTGGGGGGAAGGAATCCCCGCCCAGGACAAAGAGAATCCCCCTTCCTATTTTTGCCAGTGTGCTAGTTTTAATCATCATCATCATCCCTGGCAAGAAAGAATTCTCTGAGCACGGAGAGGGTGGCAACAATGACTACTGAGATTATATTCCATTTAGGGGGGAAGGGGAGGATTTTTTTTTTAATTTTATTTTGAGGGGATCAAGACAGTCTGAACTTTAGAGAGTATTGTAATGTACTGGAGAGAGGGGACACAAGACTCGCCCCCCACCCCCACCCCGGAGCAATTGGTGGGAAACTAGATCTCAAAGCAGAAAATGAAAAGTCGATCTGGGGGAAGATTTTTAAATAAGTGGGTCAGAGGGACCGAGAGGAGATGAGGCGATCAATCTTAGCCCCCTGACAGCTCCCTCCGATGGCATCAAAGAATTTGGCTCTTTGGGAAAGCCGAGGGAACAGCCGAAATTCCACATCCCTTTAAAAGGCCTGGGGGTGGGGGTGATAGCAAAAGAGAAAGGTGATTCTGGGAGAGCAGGGGAACAGATGGGCAATGGGGACAGAGGGAAGGACGCTGAGTTGGGTGGAAAGTTTGTGTGGAGAACTCCCACGGCTCTGGCCTCCCCTCCCCCTCCTCCTCTCGGCTGCCCAGCAAGGAGGAGAAGGCTGGTTAGCAGAGAAATGGCAACTCAGCCGGGAGCTGGAACTAGAAACTTTCTGTCAATGTAACAGCCGCGTGGGTGGCGGTGAGTATTCATCCGCGTGGGTGGCGGTGAGTATTTAAAAAGGACCGAGAAGGCCAGAGGAGAGCCAGGAGAGAGAAAGGGGATTTGTAGGTGGGGGCTGCAGGGACGGGAGGTGGACCGCTGCGGAGGGCTCAGAACAGAAGGAGCTGCTCTGAACTGGGCAAACTGGCCAGAGACCGTTGTGTCCAACTCCACTCCAAAGAAGGCACTTTTCGCCATTTGGGGGGGGGGGGGGGGGTGGGGGGGGGGGGGGGGGGGGGAGGTGGGCAGAGAAGAATCCGAAGAGTAGTTGTCTGGAAGTTGTGCAGGGAGGCCTGAAAGAGGGTGCTCCCTCCATTCACCCCCTTGAGAAGCCCTGGAAGTTTTTCCGCAGCCTCTCCAGCTGGCTGCAGGGTAGAGCGCTTCTCTCCGCATCAGCTCAGGCCGAGACTGTCCCTGCAGGAAATACGGCTCTCTTTAACCCTGCTGACAGATTTTATGGCCAGATTAGAGAACAGCAGAAAAGTTGGGTGTTAAAAGGGGCCAAGAGAGCCCTCCTTCCCAGAGACACCGCCTCCCCGCCTCCTGTTATGCTGTGAATCTTACAGCACAGATATTTTCCCCCACGACTTTGGCTGCTTAGCTAGAGCCTGGAAGCCCGCAGAAAGAAGGGCGGAGGACACCAAAGCCAAGTGGGCCCTTATTTTTCGTTTGCAATTCCAGCTTCAGGCCAAAGCTCTGTTTTTCAAACTCAAGCTCAATTCCTTCTCTTGGCCTGCCTCTCTCGCGCTAGATAAATAATCAATCCACTCCACCCCCAGAGCCAAACATGGCGCTCCATCTAGTTACATCATTCAGAAAATGTTATTCAGGGAAGAGGAAGAGAGAAAGAAAGAAAGAAAAAACCCTTGAGCGTTATTTGATCCCAATCAAACTTTGCACGCTTTTATGCCTTTAAATTATAGCCTGACCCGATGCTAAATTGCTTGCTGCTTGGATGAGCCGAGTCCAGTTAAAACCCTACCTGGTGGGGGGGGGGGGGGAGAATTCAGGTTGCTTTTTTATTGTTATTTATTGTTGCATAAAGACTGTAATTACTAACCTTGGACTGCCAGGATGCAACATAAAAATGAAAATCAGCCCTCGCTTTAAGGCTGAGGGCCTGGAACGATTCTCACTGACACTGGGGGGGGGCCGGCCCACTACCACCAAATATATGCTCCTAATTAAGCAATGCGGGCGCATCGCTTACAATTAGAATTATGCATCTCTTCAGCAAGCAGCCATCGCTTCTCTTTCAACGAATTAGCTCCATATTTCAGCCGCCCTGTCTCTTCGCTCTTATCGGCTCCAGCGACGCGGCGGTGACATTTCATCTTTGACAGACCCTCTCTATCCTCGCTCCGATGTGATAAAACTTTTATGGAACCACGACTAAGAAATGAAGTTTTCCCAAGGATCGTGGAAACGGAGCTGCACATTTGCCTGGGGACCATTTTATTTACGCTTGGATCCCACTGCCTCGCCCTCCCTCCTCCCTCTCCCCTTTCCTTGGCAGGGAAAATCTAAAGCGCCTCCTCTCCCTCCGCCCCGAGTTTTATTTAGTGATTTAATTTCACTTTAGTTTTAAGGTTTGACCTGAGAAGTCTAGGCCTCAGATTTTTTTTTTTTTAATCATTTTCCTTTGTTTTCATTTTAGACCCAATGGTGGTTGGGCTTCTGGTCACGTGACGACTTCTTTGTAGCTCCGGAAGAGAACTGTGAAGTTTAGGTTCCTTGGAAGAAGCAGTAAACGGCCAGATGTTGTTGTTGTTGTTGTTGTTGTTGTTGTTGTTGTTGTTGAAGGTGTGGCCAGGAAGTTGTGGCCAAAGACAGGAGAGGACAAAAGGTCAATGAGAAAAACGGAGAGGCCAAGATAGGGTCTTCGACGGCCTTCTTTCCTTGGGGGAAGTTTGGCAGTCAGCAGCCTCCCCCTGCTATGTAAATCGGACCACCAGGACAAGATAAAATTGATAACAGAAAGTTTATTCAAGAATTGTTTGACAGACAACCCTTTTAAGTGAGGAAAAAAGTAACTACGGAAGAACAAAGAAAGTTTCGAGAGGGAATTAACTCTAACTCTACGAATTCAGGACTATACAATGACAATAGGAGCTGAGTTCATGCCTTTTAGAACTAATTACAATTGCTCATAAGTACGCGTTTAACATAAATCTACAGCTCTTTTCTAGAGTACAATAATAACTAAAATAGCTGGTTTTACATGACAGGAAACACAACGTCCTTTATAACAAGTAAATACTAAAAAAGTACAATTTGTCATTTTTTCCCTCATATAAATACATAATGTGGGGGGGGATAAATAATACAAAAAAGAAAATATTTTAACAGGCTATAACCAATAAATATATATGAAAATGTTCACTAGAACACACACTTTTTGAGCGATGCCGGACTCCTGCAGACCCAAGCATCTCTCACAGTTGTTTTTATATCCATTAAAATGTAAACTCTAAGTGCAACAAAAGTGTCCTGACAGGGGGTTGAGCGAGGCGCACAGGCCCAGCTGCAGCCCCTGCCTGGGACAGACAGTTTGTTAAAATATACCCTGTTTTCACGTTAAGTCAAGAGAGCAACAGAAGAAAAGAAAAGTGTAGAACCTCGTGTCGCCCGATTGCTTTCTGTGGAGAGAGGGGGATGGTCCTGGAGCTGAGATGGGAGACAGCAGAATGGGCAAAGCTTCAGTCCTGACACCTTGCCTGCTCTGACCTCCCAGCGTTCCATAAAAGAAAAAATATATATATTTGTAATATAGACAGCTCTGACTTTCAGGATCTCTCGCCATCCCTGAGCCCTCTGAAAACTGTAATAGAGGGGGGCGGGGTGTAGACATGAATGTCCTAAAGCAGAAACTATGGGGCTAAAAATGGAGGGAGCGCCCCCAGAAACCTCACATGGGTGGGAGGAAACTTGAGGCTTCAGGAAAGTGGGAGGGGAGGGTGCTTTGGGCCCTTGGTTTTGAAATGGGCTCTCTTTTTTTGTTTGTTTTTTAAAGGAGAACTGCAAGGAAAAAAAAAATCAAGATTTGGAGGAATTACTCACAGAGATGGAAGGTAAGTTAGTTGGTTGGTTGGTTGGTTGGTGATGGCCTAGCCATCTTGTCTGCTTTTTAAAATGTGCTTCTCTGCCTTGTTTCCCTATCTCCTAACTGGGTATTGCTGGAGGCCTAGGGTTGAGGGGATCATCTCCACAGTCGGCTGTGGATTTCTCTCCAGTGGGTTGGCAGGCGGACCGAGCAAGGACTGGAGGACCTCACAAAGCAACTTCTCAGGCCAGGGGGAGGGGAAGGGGCTCCAGCCCGGGTCTTCCCAGCAGCAAGTGTGGCTCTCGCCTCTTTGCCTCCCTATTTCAGACCTCCAGGCTGCCCCCTCAGAGCGCACGGCCTGCGCCCCTCGCCCCTCGTAGCTCTCACCCACCCCAAGACCTCGCCCCTCCGCCGCCCCAGCCCCCCCCCCCGCCCCTCTCCGATCACAGGTGTGTTAATTTGGGCGCTTCTTGGATTCTACCCTGAGGAGGAGGCGCATGGTGAGAGGAGAGGTCTGTGTAGGTAGGGTGGGGATCGCAGGGTCCGTGGTGCTGGTTGGGGGCCATAGGGGGCGCCCCATTGTAGTCCAGGTTCCCCGAGGGGTGGTGGGAAAGGTGGTTGAGGCCGTAGAGGGAGGGGCCGGCAGGGGGCGGCAGCGGATCCGCGTAGCCGCCCCCGCCCACGTACACGGGGCTGCCCTGCATGGTGGGCGTCCCATAGGCGCCCCCGTTGGCTTGGAGGACGTGGGGCTCGTAATCGGCCGCCGGAGTCGGGGGATACTTCTGCGGGGCGCCGCAGCCTTTGAGAGGGGGCTGGTAGTTGGAGGGCAGCGCGTAGGCATTCTGGTGGGCTTTGCCGAAGGCGGGCGGGGACGGGCTCTCGTAGCTGGGGGTCATGGAGTGTAAGGCGTTCATGAAGCCGGCCGTGGACTGCATGGGTTGCGGGGGGCTGCCGGCAGGGGAGGGGCCCCCGGACGACGAGGCCAGGCCCTTGGCCTTCTGGTCCTTCTTGTACTTCATGCGCCGGTTCTGGAACCAGATCTTGATCTGCCGCTCGCTGAGGTTCAGCAGGTTGGCCATCTCCACGCGGCGCGGCCGGCACAGGTAGCGGTTGAAGTGGAACTCCTTCTCCAGCTCCACCAGCTGCGCGCTCGTGTACGCCGTCCGCGCGCGCTTGGACGCCGCCGACCCCGGGGGGCTCTTGTCCCCTCCCCCGCCGCCGCCGCCGCCCCCGCCGCCACCACTGCCGCCGCCTCCGCCGCCGCCGCAGCCCTCCGCTGGATCCGAGGGGGAGGGGTGGGAAGGGGACAAAATGAAATAAAAGATAATTACTGAACACGCCGAAATTGAATGCATGGTTTCTTAATAAATCCAGGCCTGGACTCGGAGCCCCCGCCGCCCTCCCCTTCTCGTCCCCGCCTCCTCCTCACCACCCCCCCCCCCCCAACGCCCGTCGCATTAGCGGACACTCTATAATAGTGGCATTTATTAAGAGACCTGTTCTCCTCTTGCTGCCCCAGCTTATGAAAATTTGATCATGTCACGCAGACAGAGCCGCATGGCCATTTATTTAGAGCTGGGTTTTCTCGCGCGCGCTTTCTTCCCCCATCACCAACTCCAGGTTCTGGGAAGACACACCCCCCCCCCCCCCACACACACAAACTTCCTGCCGGGGTCCTGTGGACTAGGTGGGCGGCCGAGGAGAACCCCTGGGGGAATCTGAACATTCGGGGGCAGGGCTCGGAAGTGTGGCTCGAAGAGGCTGCCTTGCCTGGAGGCCGGGACCCCGGGCGGCCCGAGCGATTGTGATTAATACCCACAGTAATCATACTTAATAATAATCAATCGTTGACGACTCTGCGTCTACTGGCAGCGGCTCGTGGCTCTGCGGCCTTGCAAAGGGCTGAGTCCGAGCGCCTGGCCTTCTGGAGCTCTCGGCAGCTCAGGTGAAGGGTGGCTGGAGGGAGAGGGTGTTGGCGGGGTCAGGGGTCATCAGGTGGTGGGGGCTACGGGAAAAGCGCCGCTGCAGGGCCGCCACCTGATATTGTTCCCTGGCCGCCGCCTGGGCGCCTAGGGGCTGGGTGCTAGAATAACAGTGACATTCCTGGCCTGGACAAAAGCTGACGACGAGGAAGGCAGAGAGCTGGTACCTGTGCCGGGGGAGCTGTTTTTCAGCTTGGACGTTTGCCTTGACTCTTTCATCCAGGGGAATATCTGTTTGGTGAGGGTGGAGTTGGAGCCAGGAACGCACTTGGGGGTGCCGGTTTTGCTGGGCCCGCCCCCATTATTGCTGTTGCTAGTGGTACTGGTAGGTGCGGCGCTGGGCGGGGGTGAGCCGGGCGGGGCGGGCAGGGGCTCGGGGGCCAGGCCGGGCCTCATGCAGCTGCCGTTGAGCTCCTTGCTCTTGGCATGCGGGGCGGCGTTGCCCAGGGACTGCAAGGAGCACGCCGAGCGCTGGTAGTCGCCCTCCAGGTGCGTGGCGGCCTGAAAGGGGGGTTGGGGGGGACCTTCGTAGCCGAAGCCATTGCTGCCAGGGTACGAGGAGTAGCCTCCGAAGAGTGCTGCCGCGGCGTTGTCGTAGTAGGTGGCTTTCTGCATCGCTGGGCGAGGCCCGGGCAGTGGGTGGCAACTTGCAAGAGCCTGATACCCTCACGACCGGACATTGGCACCCGCGGGGGTCACGTGAGGCGCCGGACCCCCCCCCTCCCCTTTCTGCCCCCCTCCTCCCGAGTCCGTTGGGAGCTGCTGACCTGTGGGGTGAGAGAAGAGACACAAGGGGGAGAAGAGGACTGGGGCTCGAATCCATCTTAAGAGCTGAAAAGGGAACTGACATCAATAGGGTTTTTTCTTCTCCCCAACCCCAACATCTTCAAAGCAGATGCTGAGGCCACTTTCCTGACCTGAAATGGATTTTTCTTATTTCAGTGCTTTAATTAAAAAAAAAAATTTTTTTTTTCCACTTCAAAAATAAGGATTCTACTCCTTCGGGGACTGCCTAGGTATACAATCTTACTACTGGAAGGCCATTGCTTCTTTCCTGCCTGCAGGCTAGTCCCTGACCTCTCCTCCTCCCTCTCCCTATCTCCCCCTACTAACTCTGGGATAGGGTGGCTCAAGGAGTGGGGGGGGGGGGGGGACTAGGAGACTCCAAAATAAAAACATCATCAACACCCTCCTGTGAGCGGAGAGGCCTCCTGCCTGCTGTCTTTGCCTCCCTCCAGGTCCATCTAGGTCTGTCACCCAAGCAGAGTCTAGCCTGGAGGAAAAAAACCCCAAGGATCTCCAAAAGAGACAGGAAGGAGAAGCAAGTTGAGCAGGGAACCTTGTCCTGTGAGGGATCCTCTCTTTCCCTACCCACCTCACGAAGAAGACAACAACAGCCTGACCTAGAAACTTCCTGAACATTTTTAACCTCCAGAACCGAGCCTCCTCCCTGGCCCTGGAGGAACCACCACCTCCAGTCTGAGTCTTTGCTCAGCTAAGTCTGGGACCCAGCAGCTAGCAGCTAGCGGCCCCCATGGGGCCCCCAAATGGAGCAGGATTGTTTCTATTTCCCTGGCCAGACGGATTGGTGCAGTGACCATTTGGCCCAGGTCTCTCCCCGCTCCATTTTTTTCATCAGACCTAATTTTTTCCCACCCTTTCCTTGACAGTCTGTGTCCTTTGATTTCCCCAAAAGAAGAAAAGAAGAGAGAAAAACTGGATAACTGCTGGACTTTACTACCAAGAGACGCAAAAGTACTTCCTGAGGACATCTTCTCCCAAAGGAAAAAAAGTCCACAGAGCAATTAGAACAATATGATTCTCTGGGTTGGAAACAGGGTACCTTGTTTACTGAAGTTTTCTGAGGCAAAAAAAAAAAATTATTTTAGTGCAGACGCTTAAAACTGTGCAGAAAAAAAATAAAGGTTCGTGCTGTCATAGGATTTTGTATATTTCTTCTAAAAGTTCTGACTGCATTTTTTTCCTCCCTGTCTTCCCCAATTTCTCATCATCACATTTCATAAAACCTCCAGAGTGACCCTCTCTTCTGACATGTGAGTTTAGACTACTTAAATCTCATTCAGCCCAGCTGTTCAACCCCAAAGAAAACTAAAAATAGGCAAATAAAATAAAAGGAGTGCAGGTGAAGAAGTCCCTCCCACACATAAATCCCCTTCTTAATGGCACAGATACACATTCAAAAGGAAGCCGGGGAGCCCTGAGTTCCGATTGGTTTCTGGGAAGAATTTGTTTCTGGGAAATACACATGGGTCTGCAAACAGCAGGTCCTTCCAGGGAGGAGAACTGGAGTTCAATTGACCAGGCTGACCCAATCCCTTTATTATTATTACCATTAGCCTCTGATGATTTAACCAAAATTAGCTTCAGAGCAGCCCTGGATGAAGGGGGAATTAATTAACAGGCATCAGTTGAGTTTGTTATTAATAGCGAAGAGAATGAAATAAAAACGTTGGAAGGGGTTGGCTGGCTGGGCCCTGGCTTTATTTAGTCTAAATGATTGTTACAGCAGTAATGATGATGATGATGATGATGATGATGGTGATGATGATGATAAAGCAATAATCTGACTAGGCGCCTGGGGCCGAAATTCCTGTCGTTCCCCCTGCAATAAACCTGCAAACCATCGCAGGACAGAGGCCAGGCGAGTGTGGGAAGCGGAGAAGCCAGAGACGTAACAGGAAAGAATGGAGACTCCGCTGGCGGCGAGAAAGGGCCGGGAGGTTTGTGGACGGAGCCAGCCCCTGGCTGCCGCCTCCGGGCTGTCTCGGCCACTGCTGCCGCGGTGGCTGGTGACTAGCTATGCTGGCCCAAGGAGGCGAAGAGAAAGCGTTCAGGACGCCTCAACGGCTAGCGGCGGCAGGTTCCAAGCACACCGGGCGGAGGGCAGCAAGTTTGGGCGCTGGAGGTAACCGAATTAAAAGGCGCCTTAGCAACTCCGCTCTGGGACTTTGCCAGGCCCGGATCGACCGGAGGGCGCAGAGGCCTGGCTGGTGGGACAGTGAGAAGAGGTGAAGGTGCTGAGGGGATCTGAGATCTGGGGATCCAGGAGAAGAGGGGGTGGGGAGCAGCTCTACCAAGCCAAACATGTCTATTTCCCTTGCCTCCATGTTGGAAAAATCCAGGCTCCATATGGCTTCTCGGGAGAGAGGGAGGGAGGGAGACGGTGGCTCCCGGCTTCCCCCCAGGGTCTCGTTGGAGGAGGGCGGTGAGCCACCCCAAGAACCCCACCTGTCCAGGCACACCCCTGAAAAGAGCCGAGGACAGTAACAATAGCTGGGGAAGCCCGGAGAGAGGGGATAGGCCACCTTCCAGGACTTAAAAAAAAAAAAAATTAGTGGAAGGAAGAAAAATAAAAGAACAAGAAAGGAAAGGAGAGAAAGCTTAGGCTCTTCTTAGCAGCCGGGGGAAATTCAGCTCTGACTCTGGCTGCTGAAAGAAAAAAGAGGAGAAAAGGAGAGAAGCAAGAAGGGAGAGGGAGAGAGGAAGAGAGAGAGAGAGAGAGAGAGGGAGGGAGGGAGGGAGGGGGAGGGAGAGAGAGAGGGAGAGAGAGAGAGAGAGGAGAGGAGAGGAGAGTCGCTGCGTGGAAGGAAGCTTAAAGCTTGTGAACTCTTCTTGAACCGAGATTGGAGTCATATGGGCCATAAATCATTGAGACATACTCTCCGCCATTCACAAACTGATAGCCTATTTCAGTCCAGCTTACCTTAGCCACCGACGAGGGGAGAACAGGCAGACATAATATATATTCACATCGAGCCCCAGCGCGAGCGGCAGGCGAGAAATCTCCCCTCCTTGAAGGCAAAGGAAAAAAAGACCACTGTTTAAAGCTGCGTCGCCCCCCCCCCAGTAGCCACCCCGGCTGGGGAGCCCGAGGGGCAGAGCGGCCGGTGGAGCCGCGCGGCGTCCGCTTCAATTCACTCGGCTTAGGAGCGGGGGTGCGCAGGGGGGAGGGGGGTGGGGGAGCGGGGAAAAAAATAGAAGAAGACCGAAAGGTGCTGGAGCGGCTCAGCTCGCTGAGAATCCAGCTCCGGGCTCCGGCTTGGCCAAGCCGCCACAGTGTGGTTGCCCTACAAGACTGGTACGCCCTACTCTCCGTAACAATGGCCTCTGCTTTTGCACAGGGAAAAAAAAAAAAAAAAACCACACACACACACACACACACACACTCACACACACACTCACACACACACACACACACAAGCTCACACACACCCCCACCACTCCCCCTTTAGTAAGCTTAGATGCCAGATAAGGAGGGAAGGTGGTGGTGGTGATGGGGGCGGGGGAAATTTTTTAACGCCCCCCCCCCCCGGAAAAAAAAAGTGAGAAAGGAAAGAAGGCAGAGATGTTTGTTTGTTTGTTTGTTTGTTTGTTTAAAGAACAGGTAAATTTTTAAATTGAGATTTTGGCGGGGGAGGAAGAGGAGAGCACGGGCAAGGGAAAGCTGGTGGAGTTCACAGCTCCCCCCCCTCCCGCCCCGCACCCCACTAATAAGCCATTATGCTAACTGAGAAGTAGGTGGGGAGGCCTAGTCAAAGGCACCCAAGGTGTCTGGGGGTGGGGGTGCTGGGTGCCTCTCTGCATTCATTGGCAATGGCAACACCAAGGCTTTTTTTTTTTTTTTTTTTTAAGTAGTTTCACTCCTCTGGGACTGGTGGCTGGGTCTCCCGCCCTCTCACCCTGGCTTCCCCCCCAACCACACTCTGAGTCTCCCAGTCTGTCTCTTCTCTTCCCCCACACCCTCCCTACTCCTCTTCTCTCCCTGCAAGTCTCCAGGCCCAAGTTTCCAACCGGTAGGGGGGACAGCCAGACGTTTTTTAAAAAACACCCCCCCTTTTTTGAGAACAGACAACAAGCGGTGAGTGATTATTTTAAAAATCCAGACCATCTTGCAGCAGGAGGGGGGTTGAGGAGAGGGTGACAAAAGGGGGACTCTGTTTAGCTCGAGCTCCAGACACGGCTGGCAATAGAGAGGCTGTAAGAACTTAACAGAGAAGTTTCTGTTAAGATTCTCACCTCGGGATAGGCAGAAGGGGCTAAGAGGTGATAAGGACATTTGTACTTCTGAGAAGGTGAGAAGAACTACCAAAATGGCTTCATCTTAAATCCGCTGGCAGAAGAGAAGGGTGGTTATTAGTATTGTTCCGAACAAACCTGTTTGTTTCTCTTAGCTCTGCAAGATTTATGACTCTTGGCACAAATGAGGAAGACTACAAAAGCTAAACTTTTCTTAGGGTGTGTTTGAGAAGGGCAGGAAAAGGCAAGGAGGCCTGTAGGAGGGAGACAAGAGCCAAGAATGTAGGTGTCTGCAGATTTGGGGCGGGGGGGTGGGGAGAGCCATTCCCGCTGGACGAAACAGACAAAAAAGAAGACCAGGACGTTTCCCAAAGCAGGAGTGTTTGCAACTCTGCCTAACTGCTGAGTCGGGACTTAGGGGATGAAATAGAACGCAGAGAGTCTCTCTTTTCTACAAAGGCAGCTTGGAAAACTTGTTCTCTTTAACTTGGAGTAGACAGAGCCAGCCACTACCCTGTGACCTCCTGGTTAGAATGCTTGGCTTTTGCCTTCTCCCATCTGGACGCACCAGAGGAGATGGGACTGGGAGAACAAAGGTGAGAGATGGTTCCAGCTATTGTCCCCCTCCGGGAGAGGGTGGCTGTGTCTGGCAAAGCTCCCCTCACACCCTATTGCTCCCCACTCACAAGCTCTGCTTTGGGCTGAGAAAGGGTCCTGTTCTCCCAGGGTCTCCTCCAGCTCCTACCTCTTCCGGGCCTGCTAAGTCAGTTTTCACGGGCTGGAGCAGCCAGTTTTGGGGGGCCTTGCTGAACGGGGTGGGTGGGACCCATGGCCTCCCTGCCCTCCAGCAACAGGAACCACATGCAGAACCTCCCACTGTGATGCCCCAAGGACCCTACTACCACCTGCCTAGAGAGCTGGTGGCTGAAGGAAGGGGGTGGGGGGGATGTGCATGAGGATGAAGGGTGGGGGCCATTTTTCTGTTTATCAGTAGTACCAAGAAAAGAAAATGCTCAAGCCAGAGCCGAAGTTGTGGCTCAAGCCAGGACCCTCAAAGAGAGCCATTAGGGCTGCACAGAGCCTGTCCTGAGATTTCCAGACCCTGGTCAGGGGCCTACAGTGTTGGTACCTATGTAGCTTTGGGCCTAGTGGGTTGGGGACTCAGCCCAGGGAGGCTTCCAGAGGCTTAAGGGAACCAGCACCTTTGGGTCTTTTCTCTGACTCCCCCAAATTAAAAGTCAAAAATGGACCTCAGACCCTCCAGCTCTCCTAGCTGTTGCTACCACTGGCTAGAGAAGGTCATTGCAAAATTGAGAGAAGAGGAGAGCCTGGTGGCTATGGGGCTGCACAGCTTTGCTTCAAGGAATAAAAGAGAGCCTAGAGGGCACCCAGACCAAGGCGGGCCTGTGAGACTGGGGCTGCGATGCTTTCCCCAGACAGTAGCGGACCCCTCCCCTCCCAGAGCCTCCTCAACTCATTGTGGTCCCTTCTGGTGACACAAGGAGCTGGGGCACGGTGGGATGGGGGGCGAGAAAGAGGACTGGGGCTGGAGAAAGCTAACCTGGAGAAAACTTTCAGAAGACACGCACCCCCCAAACGCGGTAAGAGATGGAGTGGGGGCTTCTTATTAAACCTGGAGAACAAAGTCCACTTGAAATGCTTGGGAGGCAATTAGATCCCAGTTTGGTTTCTTTCTTGCCTTTTTCCTTCCTTTCTTGGAGATTTTTGGCGGGCCGGTTGCCCCTGATCGGGGCTGGGAGATGGGAGGCTGATGGTAAAGAGGCAGCCTGGCCGGCACCCATTCCACTGGGTGGGCAAAGGCAGGGCAGTGAGGAGCTGGGCCAGGCGACTCGGAGTAGGAGACATCAGAGGGGTGTGAGGGAAGACCGGAGTCTAGAAAAAGACAGGGGAGAGGAGTTTCTCACTCCTGACAACGCAGTGGTGATTTAGGGGCAGACCAGAGAGAGGAGTGGCCAGTTTCTCCCTGCACCCAAGAAGGGAAACTTGGGCGACTTACCGTGTGCGTGTGTGAGAGAGAAATTGAAAAGGAAAACTCGAGAAAAGATCAGGACAGACTTTATGATAATCTAACAAAGGCAGAAATTAATAATAAAGGTAAATATTAGAAAGAAGAGCCCCCTTCATGGGCACAGTTTCCTCTTCCACTCCCTACAGCACTCCCCTCCTCCATTCCTAATCCCTACTCAATATCAGGGCACAAGGAGCACTTTAAACCTCTTTAAGCCATTCCTGGCGCCCACCCTCCCAGGCCTTAGAGGGATCATGTCTCTTTCTCTCCCCCCTCCCAATAAAACCCATTAAAGAGCAAACGAAAATTCTCCTCTCAATAAGGACAAAATGGCTGGCTCCTTTAAAATCGATTTCTGGTTTCAGCTTTGGGGTGACCAAGGATCTGGCCCCCAGCTCAACCAACCCCGGGCTCACTGAGACCTGGGAGCGGGGACCTGGGAGCGGGGGTGCGAAGCGATTCGAGATCTGTTTCTTTCTGGTCTTGTCTGGGCTCCGGGTCCCACACTCTTCCAGCTTCACTGCCCCAACTTTGTGGCTGCTGCGGACTCGGGTGAAGTTCACACACACACACACACACACACACACCCCGGAATGTCCATCTCTTCTTGAATATTAATAAAGATTTCAAAGCTGGCGGTTGTAAAATTAAATTGCTAATGAAGATGGCTCTTGGTGTGTGGATTCCCAACCCCCACCTCTCTAAGATGCCCTTGCGGGAGGAAACAAAGGGGAAACGGGGCAGGAGAAGATTCGGTGCCTCCGCGGAGGTCAGTGTAGACCCGGCTCAGCGGAAGCCGGGATCGAAAGAAGACGGAGTACGGTCAGAGAAGAAAAAGGCAAGCTGTGTTCTCTCTGCCCCGAAAGTGTAGGGGCGCGAGGGGGAAGCAGGAAAAAAAGGGGGGAGGGCAGCCACGTGGGTTCGCAAAGTGTCTCGGTGACCACGGAGGCCGCCTGAATGCGCTGACCATACGGAGCCGATGGAGGTGCCGCGGGGCCGAGGCTGGAGTCCGGGGCAGGCGGGCGCCCTGGAGGCTCAAGAACCCGTTCTGAATCCGGGGTCCCCGCCGCATCTGGAAGCTCAGTCCCGGCCTGGCAACCCCCCACGCTGGCGGGTGTTGAGACAAAGGTGGGCAGCCCGGAGAAGGCAAGAGGGAGAAGGGCGAATCTTGGACAGCTTGGGGAGGAGGTGGGCTGCTGGGGAAGGGAGGGAGAGGCAGGCAAGAGAGGACAGGGGCCCAGCCTGCTGCCAGCGACTGCGCAGGTCTCTCCTGACAGATTGGATGTCTCTCTCCCTGTGACCTCTGTTTCGCAGACAATAACTCACCGGATTAATGACCAATCAGCGGAAGGCCTTCCCAATTGCCTCCAAATATAACCCCCCACCCCCCACCCCCCAGTCAGAATAGGATAGGGCCAGAGTCTGGACCTGCCAGCCCTTTGAGTCCCCGCCCCCCACCTCTCAAAACAGAGCTTCTGATTTCCAGAACCCCAAAGAGTTCTGCCCATCTCTTCTCACTCCTCCATCAGAACTCTTGTACCTGGCCACACTTCCCAAGGCAGTCTGGAAACCTCTGGTCCCCTGCTGGCCTCCCATGTCCCTGACCCTATAAGAAATCTCCCTCTCACAACTATGCAACTCCTGAGAAGCCCTCTCCTCTTTTGAATGTTATCTACTTCCAGTTGGGAAAAGAGATGAAGACGAGCAAGAATAGGGCAGGGGGTGGGGCGCCTGGGTGGCTCAGTCGGTTGAGCATCCGACTGAGCGTCTGACTTCAGCTCAGGTCATGATCTCACAGTCCAGTCCATGAGTTAGAGCCCCGCGTGTCAGGCTCTGTGCTGACAGCTCAGGGCCTGGAGCCTGCTTCAGATTCTGTGTCTCCCTCTCTCTCTGCCCCTCCACTGCTCATGCTCTGTCTCTCTCTGTCTCAAAAATAAATAAAAACATTTAAAAAATTAAAAAAAAAAAAAGAATAGGGCAGGGGCTCATCCACCTCATAAGCCTCCTGTCTTGGCTGCCCGGGGAGGAGACCTGATACAGTGCTGTGGCACCCTGTGTGTGTCCTCTCCCAAAAAGAGAGGGCTCAAAGGCCCTGGGGTCAGAGTGAGGCTGGGGGACAGACAGTGGCCTACCATTACAGAATCTAAATTCTGAAACCGTAATTCAGTCTTTGGGCTGGAGTAGGAAGAATTTCAAAAGATGAAATTTGAACAGCTCCAGACTCAGCCCGGTGCCTGTCAAGGAAAATGCCTTGCTCTGTGAGGGGAACCCTCCTCTTCCTTAGCCCCTCACCCCCAAATGCCAATCCCAGTCCAACCCAGCTAGCCAGCCCCTCTCCACTGCCTTCTGTTTCTATTGCTCTCAGCCTGGGCTTCTCTGTTGAGAATAAAGACACCTTCAAGAGGAAGAATGGTCCAGATTCTAATAGATTTCCTAGAGCCAGTCAGAGTAACTATCCACTGCTCTGGGTGAACACAAACTCCCTGTATATTGCAAATAAGCATCTATACCCAGATGCTCTCAGGACCCCAAGCACTAGAGAGTTACCCAAGGTTACACCTAGGGACAACTCAGACACTGTCCTGTCCTACCCCTGCTACTGTTACAGACAGGGACACTGAGGCTCACAGCCAGGAAGTGGTTTGTATAAAAATTTGGCATAGGTGTAGCAGTTGGGAAGCTAGGCTTCTAGGCATTCCAGATTGGCTATGTGCTCTGAAGCAGTGAACTCCTGGGGCCTCAGTGTCCCCTCTATAAAGTTAGAGAACATGTGTGGAGGGGAGGGATTGGGCTTAAATGATCTCTAAGGTCCTTTTTTGGACTGACAGCTTGTGGTTCTCTGTGTGCTAATGTAAAAGTGAATGACCATTATTGCGCAATAGTAAACTGAGTTCAGACAATAATGGGCACCATCTCTGGCAAAAGCAGAATATTTCTTCTTGGGATTTAAATGGGACACCCCCACTACCCAGCCCCCACCCCACTCCTGGTTGTCCTTGCCCCCACAGAGGCTCATGCACGGTTTTAACCGCTTTTCTGTGTGTGTGTGTGTGTGTGTGTGTGTGTGTGTTGTGCGTGGAGGGGGGGGTGGTTTTCTACCTTCATCACCAAATCAAAAGTGCTATTTTTGGACAGCAACCTGAGCAGTAAATAATTAATTTGTATAATTAGAAGGGGAAGGCTTTGACCTGGCAATTTTTAACCAGGAGTCAATGCACCCATTGTACCAGCCTGCCTTTCTCACCCGACCCCCAACTCTGCCCACACACCTACCGGCCTCCCTAACTGCCCCCCCCCACCCCCACCAGTTGGAGACCAGCATTCCCAAGATGACCAGCAGGGTTCAGAGTCAGATTCTGCTCCCTCCCCAAGAAAGTTCCATTCTTTGCCTCGCTCCCTCACAGAAACAAGCCCTCTGGCAGCACCCCTCACAGCTTGCTTTCCCGACCCCCTAATGCCCCTAACCCCCTAACACGGGTTCCAGGTCCAGGCTCTCTGCTCTTGGGACACATGAAATCCACCTCCCCAGCTCGAGATGCCCCAACAATGCAGCAGAGTTTGCATTTCAAGAAACTCCCATTAATATCAATTTACTTCACTGAAACCTCGGGTTCTTCATCAAGTTGATGATTTATGATAAAATCAATTAAATTACGGCCACTTAGGGCCCAGCCGCTTCCTCTCAGATTTCATTGGTGCGGGGCCCAAGTGTCTGGTGGAAAAATGCAAGTTTAGCTGGAGGCGAGGAAAGATAATTCTGCGGCTGAGAAAATTTAATGCAAAACAATTTCCAGGCAAAGCCAGGCTTCTATAAAGAAATGCAAGAGCCACCAGTTGGCCTGAGGACATAACTATCTGGGGTCAAAATATTTCTCTCCCCACCCCCAGCATCCTGCATGGCTCCTGTCCTCTGTTCCACTTTGTGCTCACTTGTCCCTTCCCAAGCAGAGACTTCGGGAGAATTGGAGAAGTAATGGTGAACCCAAGCCTGCCAAGGCCCAGTGTCCAAGCACCGATCTCGGCTACCACCCCAGGCCTTTTTCTTCTCTCCTGCTCCCCTCCCCCCTCTCCACGCAGGCACGCTCACTAATTCCTTAGTCTCCCATAGCAAAGTTAAAGGTTCAAAGGGAAGATCAGGCAGCGTGGGCAGATGGCACAGAGGGGCCAGGGACCAGGCCAAGTGGACTGTGCTGCATGTGGCTGTGGGAGGAAAGAAAGCACGGAGCAGGGGGCAGGGGTGGGGGGAGCATGGTGAGAGGACGGGGCAGCAAAGCGCGGAAAGAGCTATCACATCACAGAGTACCAGGACCAGAGAACACGGAGCCTCCCTCCCAGCTCCCTGTGTGCCCACTCCCAAGGCGATGCTGTACCCCCACAGACCCCAGCCCAAGCGCACGTGTGCCCCAGTGTGCGGACCCTCTCACACAATACACAAACACACCTCCACGTGTGCACGCTTGCACACTCTCCTTCTGCATCACACAGACCCACCGCATCCTGCGCCTGCAAAGGGACGGTTCCCACCATCTCCCCACATCTGGGAAAATAAATCCCAGCCAGTGAGCCTGGCATCGTCTCCCACTACAAGGAGAGGGGCTCCTCCCGCCTCTGCTCTGTTTGGTTTTTGGTTTCCAGAGCAGTCCCGGAGTAAACATAGCTTCTCTGAAGCCATAAATCACCCCCTCTCCTACCTTCTCAGTTTAACACCCGGCCTCACCGCAACCCCTTGTAGTTTCAGCTTCAAATAACCCGCCAGGTGCTAAAAGGCTCACCAGGATGGCAGCTGGACTGTGGGAGCAGGGCCCAGCTGTCCCCCCAACTCTAGGAGATGCCCCCACATTTCCTCCACAACCCACAGCTTCCGGCTCCCCTGGAAAACCCTCCCCAGCCTCCAACACTCTCTTCCTAA
>NW_024412420.1:12046562-12059671 GCF_014898765.1 Herpailurus yagouaroundi | reverse complement strand
CGGCCGGGGAGGGGGGCCCCCCGGGGCCGGAGGAGCCCGGAGCGCCCCCTCGGCGAGGGCCCGCGTGGGGGGCGCGGGCGGCCGCGCGCGCCTGGCACCGAGCCCGGTCGGGGCCGCGAGAGCCGGCCGAGCTGCCAGGGGAGAGTAGCCGCGAGTGACAGGGGGCACGGCGAGGCGCGGGGAGCGCCGGGGGCGCCATGGCGGAAGGCGGGCGCACGGGCGGCTCTTCAATGTCACCAGCGAAATGGGTTCCATATGTCCGGCCCAGCGGAGAAGGGAGGGGAAGGCAGAGAGTTCTGGGCAGGACGGGACGGGAGGATGGGGGTGGGGGTGCGCAGTGGAGAGAGAGAGCGGTGGCAGGGGTAAAGGGACTGGTGCGAGAGAGAGGCGCGAGAGGCTTTGCATTTTCCAGGTTCCCTGGAGTTTTCTAAAGCTGCTTAGGCTGGTAGGAGCTTGCTTCCCCTTTTTCCTTTTCTTTCCTGAAAGATGGGGGAGGGAGGAGATCAGTGAGGGCAGCGTCCGTCGGTTCAGGCTGGGGGTTCCGGGGAGGAGATGTGGATTGGAGGTGAAAGGGAGAGTTCTTGGGCGGCTGGCAGATGAACTTCTTCTCCGCGTCCCTACAGGGGGAAAGGAGGGACCAAACCCGCCAGGGGGAAGAGAGGCCGAGGAAGGGTTCCAGGGCCCAGGTGTGAGAGCCTGACCCAAATCCACCGCCCCCCCCCCCCCCCGGCCGCCGTGGAATTCTGTTTTGGGAGATTCCAGCCATTAAGTTACTGGCGGGAGCCGTGGAAAAGTGCTAAGGTAGTCTTGGCCATTCCCTGACACTTCAGTTCCTGCCCCAGCTGCCTCAGACCTGATTTAGCACCCCCAAGGGCCTACTCGAGAGGCAGTTGCTTCTGGGACGGCCCCAGCTTTGGGCAGCTGCCTGTAAAGAAAGCACCGAGTCTGGAGGAGCTTCCAGACCCCTGCAGCCCTCCCCTCTCCCTGTGGCTGCCCTCCCCAAACGGTTGGGCTCTTTCTCCATGTCTCTCTCTCCCTCTCTCTCCGCACCCTTTCTAATAACCATCTCTGCGGTCTCTGTCCCTTTCTCACGGCCTCTTTGTCTTCTCATACTCTGCTTCTCTATCTTCAGGGAGTTTGAACTGAGTCCCGGGAAAGACTTAGTAGCTCCAGAAATTCACTTCTGGGCTCGCTTACTAGGCTGCCCCTCTCCTTGGGGGCAACGTGGCCCTTGGCCTGAGGGCCCTTTCATCTGTAGGGGTAACACATCCTTCCATCACAGAGACATTCTCTTTGACAGAGAAGGGGGCAAAGTGAGTGGTTCCCTTCCCAGTTCCCTCCTTGTCACTTAACTCTGTGTGTGTGTGTGTGTGTGTGTGTGTGTGTGTGTGTACCCATGCAAGTTGTGGAGCTCCTTATCCCAGGGCAGCCTCTCTGCCCCTCTGACTGGCCTTTGTCTCTCCCTGTCACCCCCTCCTTGGGCTCTGCCTCAACTTCCCCCCCCCTCAGAAAGGGATCTTACTGCTGCTTCTCTCTCTGAGGCCCTCTCTTTTCCTTTCATCCTCTCTCTTCTCATCTTTTTATTCAGTTCCTCTGATGGCTAAAACATTGGCAAGCCCAGCTTCTTACAGGCAGGGGGATACACACTATAATTACTAGAGAAAGTGGACACCAGCAGAGTTGGGAAAGAAGATGGAAACAGCCAGCAGCTTTCCGAAAGCCCCTGCCACTAAATACGTTCTACTCCATCCCCTGAACAGCACAAAAGCAAATGGGATGGTGTGTGTGTGTGTGTGTGTGTGTGTGTGTGTGCACACGCGCGCGCGCGCGCGCGCGCGCACACACAGAACTGATAAGAGGCAGGATGCTTTGTGGCTAAATAAACCAAGGGTGTGTGTGTGTGTGTGTGTGTGTGTGTATTTAAACAACAACAACAAAGTCATTGCAAACTTACGGATTTGGGGGGTAGGCCTATATGCCTGGGCATCAGGCCTCACATGGAGAGATTCAACAAGGAGCCAGCAACTAAAAGATAACATAATGGTGGAGAGGGATGATCTCCCCGCTTTTGTCTCCTGGGGGAAGACTTGAGTGTGAGTTGGGGAATGGGAAGGGGCGGGGGGGGGATCCCCAGGGCCAGAAGAGACAAAGACCTGAAGGGGGGCGCTGAGAGAATGGAGAGGATAAGAGGGGGATCAGACATCCACGTCAAAGGCAAAAGCAGCAGGGGGAAGAGGGACAGAGAAGGAAGGATGGTTGGTAACCCGGGGTAGAAGCCTGTAGGACTGGCTCCCAGCTCACCTACCACCCCCCACCACCCAAGCTGTGACCTGTCCCAAGGAGCAAATCCTTCAGCCTTCCCCTTTTTTTCCCCATCCTCCAAAACAGGCTGAATTCAGAAGCTAATAAAACACAATTCTACCCTCTTCCTTCTTCCTCATGTCCCTCCTCCTCTCCAAGGAAGAGGTAATCCTTCTCCCTTCTCAGGGATTCCAAGACTTTGGCCTAAATTCTGGAACACTGATCTGGGGGCGAACTCACCCTCTCCACATTTACACCCGCCTTGCAACTTCCCAGGTGAAGGAGAAAGACATACTCCCCTCTCACACCCAGAGCGAGCATGTATGTGTGGGATTCTCCAACACTGAAAGAGAGAGGGCCTGAAGGGTCAGAGCCTCTGTCCCTCAAGTCTGCCTCCCCCCAGCCCTTCCCTCCTCCCCCACAATCTTCAGTCCTGTCAACAGCTACCCCTGAATCCAGATTCTCCCCAGTTCCTTTTATCCAGACCAGATAACACCCCCACCCATCCCAGCCTAGGGTCTTGATCTCTTTTACCCTAAACCCTTTTCAACCCAGACTCTCACCACGCACCCACAAATCTGTCTATTAACAGGGATGGGGCTCCTCCGTGCCACTTGGAGCAGAGCATGGGAGCGAGTTCCTGGATGCCCCAAGACTGGGGCCTAAGCCGACACTCCACGAGGCTGATGCCATGAATAATTAACACCTGGGCGCGGCGTCACTCTAATTTTTTTGCTCGAAGGTTTACACTAGCAGGCAGAGTTAAATATCACAGATAATCGTGGCTATAAAGTCACTTGGCCAGGCTCCAGCCAGAAAAGGAAAAGCCAGCAGCCCCGATCGGACTTGGCAAAAGTTCTGGCCCTCTGCTCCTCACCCATCACAACTTTGGGGCGCAGTGTAGAACATCCCCAGAAGCTATTTCTGGCTTTGCTCTGGACCCATCAGGCTCTTCCCTAACGGGAAGGGACTGACCACCCCCCCCCCACATAAAACCCCAGGGGAAAGTTACCAGCTCTCCTCCTCCCAATATGCACCCCATTTGCTCCCTCTTTGGATGGGGGCTTAGGGAGGGGAACACAACCCGTGTTCTGGAACACTCACCAACTTTCTGGGACCACCTGATTCCCGGAACATTTCTTTTCTAGAAAAACTTGGAGAACTTCTCTTTGCGTTAGCCCCAAACACACATAGTCCCTCACTGCTGAGGAAACTTTCTTTGTTTCAGGAGGTCGAAGGAAGGCTACTGGGGTGTGAATTCATTTCCTTGTTTTGTTAGCCAGGAGGGTAAGCAGCCAAGGCTTTCAGCTTCTCTCCCTGCCCTTCACCCTCCGACCCCCACCGCATCTCCCCCAACGTGGGTAGCTCCTTCTTCACCCTCGACACCGCGCCACACACATCAACCCTATAGATGACGCTTCAGTACCATAACTGAATCCTTCTAGCCCCTTCCAATTGCAGAGGGCTTCAATTTGCTCCCCATCGATTACAAAAACCTTTGCTTTCAACTCCAGTAATTTCTTCCTCCACCTGCACTTCTCTTGCCCCCAGGCTCCTTCTGAGTTGGGTCCTTTACCCTGGGCTGCAGACGGAGCAGGTTCCCGGAGGGGAACCACTGAAAAATGAGGCTCTGTCTGCTGCTTCAGGAATGCTGGCTCTATCAGGCTTGCAAATATAATTTTTATATTAGGTCGTGGTCTTTGACTGGGTTTATATGCCAATGAGGCATTTCTGGTTTACCAAATTTATACAAATCTTGCCTTAATTGATAATCACAGATGCTGTAATTTAAGACCTCCAGCTATAGAGCTTTCATATTAACTGCTGATATATTACTGTAAATCGTCTGAAATAACCAACTCCTGGGAGCAGAGCAGAGAGGGAGGAGTAGCTCCGAGAGCCAGTCTCTCCCGGCCGCAGAAATGGCCCAGCTTCCACATCATTTTCCGTGAGAAATGATTTATCGAAGACATGGCCATAAACAACACAACTCGCTCACAAACACACACAGACGCGCGCGCGCACACGCGCTCTCTCTCTCTCTCTCACACACACACACACACACACACACACACACAATGGCTGGCATGCCGGCCGAGAAGCTGACATCCATATTGCTATAAATCAAGAAAAAGGTTGGAGGAGAGAGAGAGGGAGAGAGAGACAGAGAGAGAGAGAGACAGAGAGAGAGAAGAGGAATATTCCTAAATTCTCTATGCAATGCCTCAATGGGTGTAAACACACAGAGCACCGTGTGAAGAGAAATGGCAGGAAATGAAGATGGCTATTTGTCACATTTTACGACAATAACATTAATAACAAACAATAAATTTACATGGACACATAAGACGCGGTAGGTAGTGAGAAATCCCTTCTACTTACAATACCCCAGCCCGCGGTGTGGCTCCGGCTGCGGGGCTGTTTTATTGCTGCCTCCCTCTCTTTTTCTCTCTCTCTCCCTCTCTCTCCCCCTCTCTCTTTTTTTTTTCTCGGGGTACAGGCTTGTTTTTCAAAGGACAGTTGAATTGCACGTCAGAAACAGGGAGACCGAGCCTGCGATTTTCCTGACGAATACATATCTATTCTGCAACCTCGGCATTAATTATTTAATGAATCACGTGACCAGGAGGGGGAAGGGGGTCTTTCGATTTCAGACTCAAAGGACCACTATGACCTTCCCCTTCAGGAGGAGAAATTTTCCTGCAAAATAGGTTCCCCCCAACCCACCAATGGAAGAGTAGCAAGTTCTTGTCTCCCACATTCACATCTATACCTACTCTACCTACGGCTCCCTAACCTCCCCCCAACCCCCGCCCAGACACACACTTACCTACAGCCCACCTCTCCTCTCTCCCTTCTCCTCCTGCTTCTGCTTAGTTCGTGGAGGTGCAGAAATAGTCTGCAGGGGCGTCTGGGGGGTGGGGGTGGGGTGGGCGCAGAGCCCTGCTCCAAGCCTCTGGATTTCTCAGCTTCCAGCTCGTCTCTCTGCGTCCTTTAAGATTAGGATTCCCCCCCAACTCCATTCTCTCCCTCACTCCTAGGATATTTATTTTAGTGGGACCCACTCCCCCTCTCCTAAAAAAGCAACAACATTTCTAAAGGGACCAGCTTCAAAAGAAGCACTCCCCACAAGTCCGCGGTACATAGGCATGAAGAATGGGGCTTCTGGCTTTAATGCTCTTTCTGATCTTTTGTGGTACATTTTGAAGGGGCAGAGAGGGGACAGGATGAAGAGACGACTCTGGAGCTCCCAGAGCTGAGGATACCCACAAGGGGGACTCCCCGCCCCCCCCCCTTGTGTTACTACCACCACGAGGAATCAAATTCTACTGACCAACTGAGAATATGTTCTAGACACAAAGACTCAGACTAGGGTTTCTACACAAAAGAAGTGGGAACTCAGGCTCTGTCTACCTATGTCACACACCATCTCGGTGACCCCCTCCACCCCTGACACACCAGGGAAGACGGCTTAAGATTTGAACTAGAGGGGAAGGAAAGGGAAGAAAGACGAGGCTTTGAAGTCAGTCTGGCAGCCCCAGGGTCCCTATTCCCCAGGTGTCAGTACCCTGAGCTCCCAATCAGCAGACAATGGAGACCGATCAATGGGCAAAGAGGAGGGGGGTCGCATATTAAAGGGTTAAACACAGGGATGATAGGGGAAATCCATTCCCTAGGCCTGGAGAGGGAAGCGGACACACAGTCCTTCACCTCGGGTGTAAACAAAACAAAAACAAAAACAAAAACCCAGATCCCCCAAACCTTCACTTACAGCTTGGCCCCAGAATGAGCAGACCAGTAGCAACCAGAATCGGAGTCCTGGGCCATCGCGTGGGGTGGGGGCGCAAAGGGGAGCAGAAAAGACATTCCTGCAGGAGCCCCTGTCCTCACATTCCCAGTCTTATCTTCGGCAGCAACTGGGGCAGCCTGGCCTCCGCCGCGCCGGCTGGAGCAGACACGAGAGAGAATCAATGCGGCTTAGGGTAGGGGAGCAGGGGCCGCGGGGCCGCCACTGGTTTGTTTGGAGAGGTCTGACCCAAAAACAACTCAAGGGGGAAGAGGCTGAGGACCCAGATGCCCTAACCACCCGCAAAGAAACAGCCACCCTGCACTCGCACGCACTCGGCGGCCCCCGTAAATTCCAGCTGTGGCGGCAGCTTGGCCCCGGCCGCCTCCTCGGAATCCCGCTCCCGACGACGCACGGGTGGGGCGCCGGCGGGGCCCAGACTCTGTAGGGGGGTGGTCGGCTTTGATTGTCCCGATACAAAACACAGACTGGGATTGAATTCAGCGGGCTCCCGATGTGGGCCCTGCGCCTGGTTCCAGCCAGGGCAACTCCTTGCAAGGTCCTGGCCACAAATGCATTAAAAACGGTCCCCTATAGGAAAACAGTCCACTAAAGTCTGAAAGAAAAAAAGGAGAGAGAGAGAAAGAGCGAGCGAGCGAGAGAGAAATTGGAAGCAATATGCAGGAGCAGGGGAAGACAGCAATCTCTGAAACCTGAGAAATTGTCTTTAAGGGCAAGGAAAAGAAACCGCAAAATGACACGAAGACACGCTGGGCAGGTTCTGTTAAAATGCCCACACTCTTTTCGGATCCTGGGAATGTCCGTGTTCAAATAAACAAGCGCCTGAGCGCGCGCTGAGCGCTTTCTTGCTGCCGATAAAGCGAACGTTCATTCTGCGAGAGAGGCAAGATTGATTTACGAATCTGAACGCGCCGGTTTTATGGCTGATCACAAATCCGTCAGCGCTCAGCTCACGCTGGGAAACTTCCCAACTCCGTTTTCCAAGCAGACTCCCCTCCCCAGCCGGCCACTCTTCCCAGGGAGACCCACCACGGGCGCTGGGGTGGCCTCCCCGGGCTCTGGCAGAACTGAGGAGCCCCTCTGCCCCGGTAAGTGCAAGGAGGAGGGTGAATCCGGAGGGCCCAGGGGCCTGGAGGGAAGAGAGGCCAAAGATGAGGATGGGGTGGCCACCAGAATTGTAGAAGGTGAAGGTGAGTCTGTCTAGCTGGGGAGACTGCCCAGCCCCTGAAAAGACTGGGGTCTGGAAGTGAGGGAAAAGGGAAATCTGGAAGCTCTGGCCTATGGGGCTGAAACCCTTGAATGAACCCCAACTTTCCCTTCCATGGTTTCCCCCCTCCTTCCCTTTGATGGACCCCTCACTCTGCAGAGAGCAGCTTTGTAAAGTCCCAGGTGACTAGATCTTTGCCACCTGGGACTATAAGAAGGCCCACAGTTGGTTATCTGCCCTTATGAGTAATGGGTGCACGTCTCCCATGAACCTCAAACATTTCCAATCCAGGAGTAGCCCAGCTCACCTTTCTACCCACTTCCTCTCCTGCCCCAGGCCTCCAGCCCCTGCATTTATCATGCCACTCAGGGACAAAGGAGATGATACCAACCAACGCCAGTTAGTTCTTGCCTGAGACTGAGTCCCCAAGTGACAGGAGACGATTGAGACGATTTACAAAATACAAACCAACATCCCACACACATCCCAGCAAGGTTCTGTGTCTCCTGGTTTTAAGTGAAGGAACATTTCCTCTCTTCCCAGCTGGAGTCTCAGTCTGTCCGTGTCTCTCTCTCACCCTCTCTCTCTGTGTCTCTTTGTCTCTATCTCCTCTTTAAAAAAAAAAAAAAATTGGTTGCTGGTATGGATTTTCAGACACATCAAGTAGAAAACAGAATTGGAAAGGCTCCATGTTAGCAAATTCTCCACGCATCTCTTAAAATTCAAAGTTGCTAAAACTCTGGTTGATGTGGCAGAACTGTCCTTGGAAATGGTCAGAACAGCCTGTACTGACCCTTCTCCCATCTCTCCTGCTCCCCTGGTGAGAAGGTATCCATGGACTGTGTGAGAAGCTGGGGTGAGACTGGGGATTAGGGGAAGGGGGCACAAGTGATTGCAGGAATAGTCTCCTAAACAAAGGAACTTCAGAAAAATGGGTTAAGAAGCTGTGAATTTGGATATCAGACCTTGAGAGACAGTAACCTCCAAGGGACTGTTAGTGGGGAGCCTTCCCTCTCTTGAGAACCCCGGGGCTTGTCCCTTAAGCCCCCTGAAGCCCTGTGGACCTGTCATATCGTCTCCCTTTGTCTCTCTTCCCTCCGTTCCCTCCAAGCGAAACAGGAAACAAGAGATGAACTGGACATGGGGGGGGGGGAGCGGTGGTTAGAACCTGGCCTAGGGAAGGAGTCCTACACAGAGATCCAGATCAGCACCCTACTCCCTTCCCCCAACTGCACCCCAGGGCTAAAATTTTCACTCCTTTTCTCCCCAGGGGACAGTAATAGAAAAACAATCCAGAAATTCCCAGTTAGCAAAGAAGGGGTTGGGGGCTAGAGGGAGATGACGAAGGTGGGGCCACGACAACTCAAAGTACCCCTCAGCTCAAAGTACCCCTCCCTGCAGAGGTAGGACTTTCCCTCCTGGGCAGGAGGCAGGAGCCAGCCCACTGTCCAGTCTCAGAGAGGTCAAGGGGCTTCCGAGGTCATTTTGTGGTTCTAATACTGAGCTAATCGCCTAGAAAACGTGGCCTCTCCATGAACTCTCTCTCCTGCCAGCCTCCTGCCTCCAAACCCTTAGTGAGCCCCAGGGTAAAAGAGCCAGCACATTCGGGCACAGCCCACTGGCTACCTCACCCTCAGAAGCAGGGCCCCAGAAGGAGGAACAGAGACCCCAAAACAAGAGAGCAAAAGGAAACCAAATTGAACACTGAGCCTCCAGGAAGAAGAGGGGGGCAGAGTTGAAAAGGAAGATTCCGGCATCAACGAACGTCGCCTGTAAACGGAACAGTTTCCTGCTCCAGAGTTGCAAATATTTGTCTAGAATCCCAAGCTAGACACAAAAAGAAGGAAAGGAAAAACAGCGACAACAAACCGACATCTACCTATACCCTGCTCCAAGCCTGGGGCATTCCATCCAAGAACCGCATTCCATTTTTTCCAGGAGGCGGCAGTGACAACATCTCACCGGTAAACAGACATATGGGACGCGAGCCACCAGTGTAGACAAGCGAAGTCACAGAACACACGGGCCACATGTGCACATCACCACACACGCACACATGCACACACGCTGCCCCCCCCCCAGGCCCACCTGCATTTTCCGAAACCCGAAAAAGCACTTCTGAGAGCTGCCTCACAAACCACCCTCTCTGGGGTTTTTCAGGGGTCCTGACACCTCAGTCCCAAGCAGTTCAAACACTCTCCAGGTGTGAGGCCCCTCTCTCTCCCTCTGACCCGAGCATCAGTCATCATAAAAGGCAGCAAATCTGACCAAGCATCCACCATAAAAAAAAAAAAAAAACACGAAGAAAGTTGAAAAAGGAAAAGAAGGAGGCGAGAGACTTTCTTCTTTCCTTTGTAAAAAGAGCTCATAAAATGATCAAAAAAAAAAAAAAAAAAAAAAAGGCAGCCCAGGCAGGGGCTTTGTTACCTTTGCGCCTCTCGCCTCCTCTGGCCTGAATTCTGCGGATCCCATTCATGACGAAGGGCTTCTTCCAAACTGAGAGAAAAAAGTTTTCAACTTTATGGTTCCAAATTTTTTCCCCCTCGCAGATCCGGGAGAGCCAGCTAACACTTTTTTCCCCCAACAGCCGGTCTGCGGAGATTTGCTGTTGAATAATAACAAAGGAGAGAGGATACGTATTTAAAGAAAAGAAGTGATTAATGGTTTTCTGTATAATTCTCACATTTTTCTTAGCTCTTGTCTACACAGAATGGCTGTGAACTTTAAGCTCCATAGAAATCTTTTTTTTATTCTATTCATACCTTCCAAGGAGCAGCTTTGATTTGGTTCTATAGAGACATTCCTGGGGGGGGCATATGCTTTTTAAGGACTATTTTCCCCCTCCGCTAAGGGCGGTATCCGTTTGGCAGTTAAACATCACACCGCGATTCGACCAAAACAAAGCTCGCCTCCAGGTCCTGTCAATTTTTTTTTTTTTTTTTTTTTTTAATGAGACCTCCAGGAGCATTTCAACGGGCAGTTCCAGTGCCCTTTCCCGTGCTGTGGACACCGGCCCTGTGTGTCCCAGGCCCTACCCAGCCTCAAACTCCCGGGCGCTGCAAACCGGAGGAATACAAAAGAAGTAACAGTAAAAAACGTGCTGGTGGAATCAGCTGTGTTTATTTTCTGGAGGGAGGTGGGACTGAAAAACAACTTTTAATTGCATATGCTCTCTCTCGAGCCCCAAGTTTTTTGGAGGCGGGTGGCTGTATCCTGGGCCACCACAAGACCAGAGACCCCGAGGCTGGAGCCCTCGGACCTTAAGCACATCTCTTGGGTGCTGCCCCAAAACGGCCCAAGCCCGACAGAGCTTGTGAGGGTCATCGGCACCCCCCCACCCCCTTCCCCCACTCCATTCTAGGGGTGACTGGGACCTCGGAGACAGAAAGCTATTTGGTCCCCGGTCGTACTTTCGATACTTTCTATGAGAAAGAAAATGAAAATTAATACAGGAGCAGGGCTTCACAAAAGAGGCCATTTGTCTTCTTGATTATCTATTTGCTTGTCAGAGTTTGAGCTATGGCACCGGCTAGCTCCTTTGTAATATAAAAATACTCTGAAAACCTGCAAACACCCAGAAACATCTGTGCAAAAAATTAGACTCATTAAAGCTTTAAACACCTCAGAGGAAAACGATACCTTCTTAGGCGGGAGGCAAGAGGCCGGCCTCGCAGAAATCCTCCCTCCGAACCTTAATAAGCAAAGAGCCGTCTGTCTAGAAAGAGACAGCTTAACCGCATTTTATTTGCTTATGACAAATAAATCACGATATGAAAGGCTTTGCCATACTTAAGCCTCTCGTGTCCTACAATGAAACATTTTCCCCCCATTAGGGATTGGAGTCGGCCCTCCCAGTACTTTCAATCCATTTTTGGACTGGAGGGAAAAAATTAAAAGCCCCAAACAAAACACACCCACCCCGAAAGGAAAACAAACCAGCTACCACAATTTGGAGTCCTCTGAGATAGAAATTCTCCTTGGACCCTTCGAAAAAAAAATCCTCAACCACATACAATGTGAGGCCGAATGGACTGAGATGCTTAAAATATACGCTGGGTGGCATTCGTCTGTATCTTTACTTCAAGGTTTCAACAAAAACACGCCGTGCTGGTCACAAGAAACCAAACATTTATTTCTATTGTCACTCTGTACAGGACACAAAATTTTCACGCCAACGAAGGGTTCTAGACTCAGGCAGCCCCAGAACTAGGAAGGGACCTGGTTTGGAATGTCAGAGAGAGAACAGGAGACAGGACGCGCATGACATAAAATAATAATAATAATAATAATAATAATTAATAATAATAATAATCAATGCAAAACAATGATAAACTATGGGAGAGGTCTCTGCAATATGTCTCCCAGACCGGGAGGCCCCACCACATTTTCTGTGCTAGTCTCACATTCATTTGCAGCGGAGGAGAGAAGGCCTGGCTGCACAACTCAATTGGCCAGAGGGTTGTGCCCAGCTTCCAGAACTCAGCTGGCCCCTCACTCTGCCAGGAATGGCTTGACCTTCCAGAAGAAGGCCCTCTCGGGTCTCCGGGTCTCTTTTCTGTTGGACTCAATTTCCCTGCCTGGTCCTGCGGTGCCAAGGCCACCCCCCACCTCCACGTGTCCCCTTCCTGCTGCTGCCCCCCACCCCACCCCTTGGTGGAAGGGGGTGAGCAGTCAGTGTGCCCATGGAGGGGCACCGAGGGGGAGGAGGGTGTGTGTGTGTGTGTGTGTGTGTGTGTATGTGTGTGTGTGTGTGTGCGCGCGTGTTACCGTGGCCAAAACACTGCGCTATCTGGCAGTCACAGGGTGCTTTCGCTGGGTGTCAGGAATGGGGGACAAAGAAAGAAAATCCAGGCTGTCTTCCAGCAGCGGCAGCAGCAGAGGCGGCGGCGTCGGAGCCGGGCCTCATTTGTTAGCCGGGTGTCGAGGTAATGGTCGCCACCGAGGCCCGTCCTCTCCGCGGCAGAGTAAACAAGACAGATGGGCCTGGGCCTGGCGTGATTAAAGATGAAACGTGGATCCATCTTCGCCAAAGCTGAAAACGAGGAGTGCAGCCTCCTATTTCTCTTTCTGTCTTTTTCTTTCTTCCTTCTTCTTCTTTTTCTTCTTCTTCTTCTTCTTCTTTTTAAGGAAGAAAGCAAGAGACTTGAACCTTGCTTCTGGGGGGCCTCGCCTGGCTCCCTATTTTCATTTCTATAAATAAAGCTTCCCCTCCCCCTCCTCTGCGTTTATTCGTGTAATAGATAAAGTAGGGGGAGGGCAGGTAGCTTTTGCGGACCCAGGCCCCAGGGTCCCCTCCCGCATCTCCCCCTGCCGCTCCCCCCCCCCCCCCCCCCGCCCAGCGCTCACAACCCACCCCCGCCCCGAGGTTCGCGGCTCCCGCGCGGGGGGGGGGCACTAGAGCGCGGGGGGGCCTCCGTTGGGCCGGCCAGGGGGCCCTCCGGCAGCTCCTGCGGTGCCACCCGAGCGGATCTTGGTGTTGGGCAACTTGTGGTCTTTTTTCCACTTCATGCGCCGGTTCTGGAACCAGATCTTGATCTGGCGCTCGGAGAGACAGAGCGCGTGGGCGATCTCCACCCTCCGGCGCCGCGTCAGGTAGCGGTTGTAGTGAAATTCCTTCTCCAGTTCCAAGACCTGCTGGCGAGTGTAGGCTGTCCGAGAGCGCTTGGGCTCCCCGCCGGCGTAATTGGGGTTTACTGGACACACACAGAGAGAGGGAGAAAGAGAAAGTTTTATTGCCCCGAAAGGGAGGAGGGAGAGAGCCCTTTCTTCCAGCTAACACAGCGTCTCCCTCCC
>NW_024412420.1:11998584-12046162 GCF_014898765.1 Herpailurus yagouaroundi | reverse complement strand
CGGGGGCGGCGGCGGAGGCGGCGGGGGCCCGGGGTCCCGGCAGGCCGCGTAGCGCTGCACGGTGCACGCCGCGCGCCGCCCGAAGCCCGCCTCCGGCTGGAAGCCGCTCTCTCGCCTCTGGCCGCCGGCGTAGTACCCCGGCGAGTGCTCGCTGGGTAGGTAATCGCTCTGTGAATATTCCTCGCACGGAGGGAACTTGGGGTCGACATAGTTTGAGTTGATCAAAAAAGAACTCATAGCCATTAATTTCTGGGAATTGCCCACAAAATATACTAAAATTTATTCCGACCCCTGACTCGTTTTCCTGTTTCCGAAAGCCCTCCTACTTACTGTCAAGTGAACAAAGTTAGGGGCCCACGTGATCCCCGGAGCCAATGGCCGCCCCGCCTGCGATTCCCGGATAAGGAAATCTGCTCACCCGGACCCTACTCCAGCCAAAGAGGTTTATTTCCCCTTCTTCTCTTTCCCCCTCCCCACCCACCCAACACCAGGATTTACATAGGACTCCTGCGGGGCGACCGCCTCCTCGCCAGGCTCTCTCCGGGATCAGAGAGAGAGAGACAGAGAAGGAGAGAGAGAGGGAGAGGAACAGGGCAGGTTGCCGCTGGAGGGCCTGTTGGGGCGCTGGGCAGAGAACAATCCCGGATCGCCTCGGAAGTTGGGGCTCCCGGTGCAGCCCCTCCTGTCCTGCCTCGCCTCCACCCCGCATTCTCTGCCTTCCATAGGCCCCCATCCCCTCCTCAGGACGGCGAGGAGCCCAGGAGTCTGTGTGGGGAGTTAAGTGAGAGACAGCCTGGGGGCTCTGCCTGGAGAAGGGAACCCACATTGGGGGCGAGAGGCACTGAGCATGGGGCTTTTCTCTGCAGTCGCCTGGGGAGGGGTAGGGAGTGAGAGAGGAGGCGTCGGGAGCAAGCAGGCGGGTGCACGGAGGGACTTGTCAGAGATGAATGGAACCGCGGGCGGATCGATAGGAAATTCATGCACTAATTCGGGGAGACCTCGCCTTCCAAATCGCATTTAGCTGCGCTATTAGTTTGGTTGTGTCAGTCAGTCCTTCCGTTCCCTTCTCCTATCCACTCCTCCCCGTGCCCAACGCGGCCCAAGCGGGGAGAAATGACTTGGTTTCTCACACTGAACACGAGCGCTGGAGTAAAAATCTTGCAACTTTTGAGAGCACACTGAATAGCAATTTGCTAATTCCAAAACCACCGGAGCAATGCTAATCACGGTGTGCAGACTTTCTAATTGCCGCTAATGCAGCCGCCTCTGCAGTGCAGAGAAATCTCACATCCTTATGATGCTGTGGGTAGGAGCCCTGGGGGTGACCCACACACAGAATAACACCCCTTCGTAACTGCATATTTCCAGGCCCTCTTGTTCTGATCCCAAACGAAAAGGAGACCTCAACATCCGTTTGAAAAGCGATTTTCTGTGCCTTCGCCCACTGACGACGATAGTCGTTCCCCGCCCCCCCCCCCCCCCGGATTTTCAGTAAAGCCTCCCTGATCCCAGAGTAGAGAATTAGTGGGCTTGAGGGAGAGAATAAAAATAAAACAACACCAGCAATATTAACCTATTAAGAGAAGCGAAAAGGGACCAAGCCTTCCAGGGGCAGGCGTGGGAGAATTCAGGTAGATGATTCCTCTGTCTCTAACCAGTAAGGGAGGAAAAGAAAGAAGAAAGAAAAAGGAAGGAGTCTTCGTGTGGTCAGTCACCGGATGGTCCTCATTTGGGAAAAAAAAAAATTTTTTTTTTCTTCGGGAAAAAAATGAGCGGAGTGTTTATGTCAACTACATATTCCCCTAGATACGAATTTGTGACCACAAAATTCCTTACACAAATTCGGATCTACAGGGTATATACAGAAGACAGACAGATCTTCTTGGCCCAGAAATTTTCCAGTTCTCCCACTTTGCGCGCCTTCTTCTCGTTTGGGGTGTGATTTCAGTGCTTTGATTTTATTTCGTTTTGTTCTACTTTTGAGTTCTGGGAGCAGGAAAAGGCACTGCGGGTCCATTTTGGGGATTACAAGGTTTTCAACTCTTTCTCTTCTATCAGAGAGAAATTGAAACCGCCGGTTCCGCAAAGGGACGCGAACCTCGCGGCCGCGGCGCAACCCTGGGCGGCGCATGAATTATGAGATGTAAACATTAGCTAAGCACAAAAGGAGGAAGGGTCATCCTGAGGCTGCAGCATAGTCAGAATCAGGCCCTTCTGGGTGCCCTCGCGCCCCTCCCCTCCCCCCAGGACTTTTATTTTTTTTTTTTTTAAGAAAAACAAAACCCCAATCGGTTCCTCCATGCCCCTCGAAGCCTTTAGTTTGCCATCAAACGAATATCTAGATATTTTCCAAGGCGCCTCTCAGCAAAGGGAGGAGGGAGAGGCGGCTGGGTGTGAAGGAGGTGTCATAAAAGTCCTTTTGGAAAAATTCAATGGTAAAAAGAGAGAGAAACAGCTGTAAAGAAAAATGCTGGGAGACCAAACAGATGGGGCCCCGGATATTTAATGACGGGCAATTCCATTTACAACCTGAGAAAAAGATCAAAGGCGTTTCATTTCCGAATGAAGGGCAATGAGGAACCATAAAAGATGCAGCCAGATGATATTCTGTCCCCTCCCAAACTCCCATACCTCCTGGGGCCAGAAAAGGGGGATAATCCCTGAAGTGTGCGAGGAACCCCGCTTCTCCCACCTCCCTAGCCCCAGGCAGACTCTCTCTGTCTAAATTTGCTCATTCTGCCACCTGCTAGGGTCGCTGGCAGTGCGACCAAAATGGGGGTCTGGGAAACCTGGGGGAACCTGGGGTTTCTGAATGAACTTCCTGACGGTCCCAGTAACTGCTGAATATACTAAACTGGGAGACTGGGGACTGGGCTGGAGGGAACTGGGTCCTAGACTGAATGCTGAGGGCCAGCACAGGGTTAGGGGAATTGGCGCAGAGAAAGCCTCCGCCTTGCCCAGACTCCCTACCCATCTCCCTGAGAAATACTTGCATCCCTGGTGAGCAAGTCAGAATCATATCAATTTCATTAACAAATACAGCGATAACACACACACACAAAAACAACCCTCTAACCATCACATTCCAGAAGTCTCTGCCCATCCACAATTCTGGGACCCTTGCAGGTGGGTAGGAGGAGTGCTCCCACTTGCCAGAAACTATGTCCAGAGACCCTCTGATTTTCTATCCTAAATCCAGATTGCCAATTTTGGCCTCCGGGCCTGATTTCTAACAACAACACTCTCCCAGCCCAGCCAGGCTGACTTGCATATATTTGAAAAATCACACACACACACACACACACACACACACACACACACACCCCACCCCACACCACACTTATATTTTAATGATCTTTGCCAAGAGAGGGTCCAATAGACCCCCCCACATGGGCACCTAGAGAGACTACTAGAGTCTGGCCCTGGGCCCACAGATAAAATGCCTGGGTAGGACCCCCACCAGCCCCGCGACCTCAAGCAGGGATCTTTCCAAGTCTTATCAAAGGCCAGTTAGTCAGGGGTTCCACGACCCATTCCAACTGGCCAGGCCCCTCCCCCACCCCATACCTCCTGTCCTTCTCAACTCGCTCGCTCTCTGAAACCCGTCCAACTCAGTCGCCTTTTCCGAATTTGGGGAGGGCCGCTAGGCCGGCCACCGGGACTCTCTGTTGCTCTGCACTTCACAAAGGATGCAGCCCAGGTGCTCGGAGCACCCCAAGAGAGAGGTATGGGAGACAGAGACACTGCGGGGCTGGGTATGGCTGATCTTAGGGACAGAGCGCAGAGATTTTCTCTTCTGCGCGCTGGGAGCCGCCACCTGCCCATCCCACCGAGGCGCCGCACCCCCCCCCCCACCAGCCGAGTGCAGCCGCGATGGGTGGACGACAAGGTTTATCAGCCACTCCCTAGACGGATTTCACCAAAACCGGGGGCTGCCTCTCCCTTCCACCCTCAAAAGAACGCTAACAGGAGTAGTCATAATAAAAATAAGAAAAAGCAAAAAGCTTTGCGCGCGCATCCCGAGCCACCTCCCCTGTACTCCCCGCTCGCTCGCTGGCTCGCCGGCCGCCTTCCCCCCCGGGCAGCCACAGGTTGCTAGAGTGACCTCTCACTGCTCAGCCCCCTTCGCTGTCCCGGGCGTGCCCAGCCCGCACGGAATCCGTCTACCTTTTGTCACCCGGGAGAGGGCACAGAGCGAGGGAGAGAAACCGAAGGGTCGAGGAGGCGAGCCCCCAGCCGGCCCGCGCACCGGAGGCCGCACCGAGGAGTGGAAGGCCCAGAGAGGGAGCGGGCAAGAGTACTCACCGGCCCTCCCGGCCGCAGACCCGCCCTCGGGCCCGATCGGCCACAGAGGAGCTCGCTCTTGTCCACTATTGTGTGTCCGGAAAACCGAACCGCGGCTGCGGGCACAGTAGCTCCGGGCCTCCTTGGAGGCCGGAACAAGACTTTTTTTTTTTTTTTTTTTGATGTGTTTTTGTTTTTGAGGCGCAAGTTTTCGTATTAATCTCATACTTTGTCAGTCTTTGTTAAACAGCTAGGCGCGTCACGAGGCTCTCGAACATTTTAATAATTTTTAGACGCTGTGACCTACGGTTCACCCCTCTCCGGGCCTCCCCCACGAGCAGGCAGTTACTATAATACGCTGGCGCAGTTCGCTCGGTCATATTGAATTTTGCGCAGGTCATTACTTGGGAGAAAAATGACGGAGCAGGAATTTGATTCAGCTCATCCTCCCCAGCTCTACTTTTTTTTTTTTTTTTTTTTTTTTTGCCAGAACCTTCTCTTCCCTTCACCCAACCCCCACCCCCAAAAAAGTCCCATTCCGATAGGGCTCAGCCTGCCCCACCTTCACCTTGATATTCCATCACTCCTGTATTTTTGCCAGTTCTGGTTCCCAGGGAAAAGTGGGAGAGGGTAGGATGATTCCACAGGGGCTCCTTTTGGGGCCTATGAGGGAGGATGGCACCTGGAGAAGCGGCCTTCGGGATCTGGGTCCCTGAGAGCAGGCTTGAGCCGGAGCCCCCTTCCCTCCTGCCTTCACTATTAAATGGCTGCATTGGTAGGGCCTGTATGCCCACCCCCTTGCATACTCAATCTGCTTTATTCCATTCCCCAGTGCCAGAGATAGCCCCCTTTCTGCCCAAACTTTGGAGGCTCCAGGGCCCCAGGAATGAGTCCTCCACCTCGTGGGGGTGAGAATTGGTCCATAGGCCAGCACATTTGGGAAAGACAGAGAACCCTGAGAGAGGAGCTGGACTGTGCTGGTCAAAGCTTGGGACTTGGCTTTCAGAGGCCTTAATTTCCCTTTAAAAACAAAACAATGCTCCACTCCCCCCACCCCCCCCCCCCGGTTTTTTGTTTAAAACCACTTCTCATCTATACAGTAACTCTTTTTACCTACCCCCATCACCACCACAAGGAGGTACTGGAATAAAGCAAGGAGGCATTAAAAATACTCAGAGACTTTCTTTGATTTGTCTCTCAAGGATTAGAATTGGTGGATTGTCAACAACACATTTTCCCCTTTCTCCAGCCTCCAACGGACCAGCAGAGGTAGGTCAGGTGACTCCCCTTCCACCCAGTTTAAGTCTAGGGCGAGTGTCTGCAGGGAGATATACCCCCCTAACCCAGGGACATGGGAGAGAACATCCCCAAACACCTGGTTTGGCCAGGATGGCTGAGGACTCTCTTTTCCCCTTCCCGAGGCCTCTCCAGCCCAGGCCCTTTGGCTGCTCCAGGCTAGTCCACAGAACCATAAATTTGCTAGCATTCTGTCCTGGAAAGGAGGAAGAAGACACAGAGGAGGAACAGGAGTCCCTGTTCAGGCTTTGACCTCTACCCCTTCTGGACTTCAGGAATTCCTTCCTGGCCTGACTCCTCAGAGAAACGTGTCCCAAGGCTGAGTAGAAATGGGGACCCACACCCAACTGGTTAGGCAAAAACTGGGGCAAATTGATGTAAAATCTGCCATTAAGTTGTTGTCTCTTCCGGCCATATTTCAAAAGGCATCTTTATGAAAACTCTCAGGACAAACACCCACAGCGCACCTCCTATACCCAATGCTTAGAACAGAAGATGAAGACATTTCATAACACAACAAACACTCATTTAAAGACCAAAAATAGGCATATGCCCTGGTGTTATAATTACAGAGTCCCTGTAAACATGTTACTTATGAGCGCAGCCTAATGCATGGATTGGAGGTTCATTTCAGGTCGCTTGTTTCAACTCCAGTTAAAAAGATCTCTGTGAGGCCATTCAGTATTTTTCCTTCTCATTTCCCCTCCCTCCTCCACTTAGGAAGAGAGGGATTCTGGATGAACACACAAGTGGAGGTTTGGGAGAGTGCGAGGATTAGCAAGCCAGCCTTCTTTCAATATCCACCTTCTTAAACCCAAGCAATTTGGAAAGAGGAATGGGAGTTCAGAAACCCTCCAGTCCTAGCCCATAGGAGTCATGGACTCCAGCTGCCTGGGCCCAGCCTGGGGGCTAGGAAACCCTGAAAAACAGGCCTGCCTGGGGGCAGAGGGGGCCTTGGGGGAGTCAGCTGTTTGGCCCCTTTAGGGGAAGCAGGGTGGGGCTGATGTTGGTGAGAATCAGGCCTTCACCTTGGAAGCCTTCTTTGGCCCCATCAAATGTCCTGCAAGGACGTGTGGGTAATTGGGTTTTTTTTTTTTTTAATGTGTGTGGCTGGGTAGGTTTTAATTAAATTTTATATGGTGACTCAAAGGTTATCTTTGGGAGAGAAAATTGCGCAGAGGATTCCATGCCCCCAGCGCTCTTTTGTGCGGCTCCCCCACCCCACCAGCTCCGGGGTTTGGAGAAGGGTTTCTCCTCTACTCCAGTGTCTCCCTTCCCAGGTGTCAGTCTCCCCACCCCACTTCTGCTCCCCCACTCCCCAAGCACACGTCTCCCATACCTCCAGCACCCCTTGCTCCCTGCTTCTCCCTCCACTCACACAGCCTCCTCCCCTTGCCCAGCCCGCCCCCGCCGCTAGACGCCGCCGCCCGCTCACGCACGCTGTAAACTTTTGACCCTCCAACTTTGCGACCCCTCTGGCAATAACACTGGCCTCACGGCCCAGGGTCTCATTCTGCTGCGCCGGCTGCAGAAATCCAAGCGCAAAAACGCTTTTCGTGCCCCTCCCCCGCTCACCACCGTCCCCAACCTCCACTAAGGGCCTTAGCACTGGGGAAGAGGAGTCTTGATTATTGAATGGCTCCTTCGGAAAAAAACAAAAACAAAAACAAAAACGCCACCCCACTTCCTGCATCGACCCCACTTCCCGCATTTCCACCGGTCTCTCCTGTGGAGTGCCTGGAAAGGCTTTGGATGACCCATCCTCTCCATTCTTGTCCCCGAGTGGGGCCGCGGGTGCTGGGCGTGGGGACACACAGGGCGCGGTAAGACGCGTCGGCTGACCTGGAGGAGGGAGTTTCTGGGGTGAAGAGTGGAGAGAGCTTGGAGCAAGGGTTCCTTGAGAGCGGAGGGAGCCACAGTCCCCAAAGGGCTGGAAAGAGAGCTCAGTGTCCAGGCCGTGCGAGACCCAGCGGGCCCGGGGCCACCTTGCGCGGCCGCTCGCTGGCGCCTCAGAGGCCCCAGCCTGGCTGTGAACTTGGTCTAAGGCGGACTCTACTGGCAGCTCGGGGACGTTACAGCCTCTGCTTCTCGGCCAGCGCAGAGGCCATACGGGCGACCTGCGCTCTTTCGGTTTCCCTTGTGCCCAAATATCCCCTCTCAGGACCCCACCTCTCACAGGGACAGGTTTCCTTCCTCCTTCCCTAGGGGCCCGTTGGGAGTCAGAAAACAGAAGAGAGCAAATTAGAGAGGCACAAACACAGAGAATGGAACAAGCCTGCAGAATTTCCAAAATAGAGAGATTATCCTGCATCCGCCTTCAAGCTCCAAGGGGAGATGTTCTCACATGCTGGCACTTTCCCTCTACTTTTCCTCCAGATGCTGCCTTCCGAGCTGAATCCTTCCCTTCCCACCTGGCCCGGGGTCATCTTGACCAGGCAAGGCGGACTGGGGCCTGCGAGATCCCTTTCCTCCCTGGGCACATTCATCCCTACCCCACAGGGCTCCGAGGTCAGGGATCGCTATAATCAAAGACAGCGTCAAGGCTCAGAGGCCGAAACCAGGGCCACAGCTACGTGGGCTCAGCCCGTAACCACGCGGACTGCAAGGCCAGAACCCGGCCGGGCAGCCTGGGAGCCTCTTCCCCCGGGGAAGAGAAGCTAGAAGAAGCTGCAGCGAGTGCATCTTCCTCTTCAAGTGGAAATGTGGGGAGAGAAGAGACAGGACAGAAGACGCCTGAAACAGGGAAACGGAGAAAAAAAAGGTGGAGAAGAGATTAAAACTTGGAAAGGTGGTGACATGCCAGGTGCGACCGGTCCCAAATCGCTCCCAAGTCCAGTCCTCTCCCGTCTCCTAAATCCCCCACATCCTCTGGGAGCCCGAAATCTGGGGTCTCAGTAAATTCACCGAAAGGAAGAACGAAAAATCCGAAAATCAGCCTAAACCTGTCGGCAGGCGCGTCCCCGGCCCAAGCCGCCGCGGAGGTGGCGGCAGCGCGGCCCGCGGCGCGTAATGTATGCGGCAGCGGCTCCAGCGGCTCGGAGCCCCAAGCAGGCCGGCGCTTCGGCCCCGTCTGCTGACCTCTGCGTGATCCCGGACTCTATGAATTATTGATGAGATATGAGCGTTGATTTCCCCTTTCAGGATGCAAACTCCATTATATTGTTAAAATGGCGATTTAATCGTTGAGAATAGCTTTGGTGTGGGTTTTTTCCCCCAACTCATTTGCGCCTCCTTCCTTTTCATTTAACTGTCTTAATTAAATCCTTTAACAGATTTTAATCACTTTTTGGAGGGAGGGGGAAGACGAAGGGGAAGGCCATCACCACCACCACCGCCATCACCACCACCACCACCACCACCACCAAACACTAAAAACAAAACAAGCCCCCAAACCATAAAAAAGCTTCTACCTGGAGGAAGTTGCAAGGAAGGTGGGGAGGAGGCGTAAAGCCCTCTAGAAAGGTCGTGCTGCGAATATCCACCAAAGGATCCATCCCTTGGAGGGCCGGGGCAGCCTACCTCTGACAAGGAAGAGTCAGGCCTGAGGGGTGTTTAATTCCACCCCTGAGAATATTTGTGTGTGGATTCTGACTGTGGGGAGGAAGGCACGCTTGCCCCTGCTGAGAAGTGCGGGGACATCAAGCTTGGGGAAGGCCACACGATTCTGGTGGAGAAGGACTCTCCAATCTGGGCCCTGGGGGCACTTAGGGAGAAATGTCCATTTTCCTTAAGGGGCCCCTATTTCTCCCCTCCTCCTCCTCCCCAAGCAGCTCAGTTTCCAGGCCGGTGTCTGGGTTAATTAATATGGATGTGTAACAGCGCTGCAGCAATCGATAAATCCTGCTGTGGGCAGATCCCAGCCTCGAAATCTGATTACTTCTAGAAACTCCAAAAATGGAGAGAGTCGCCCTAAAGCATGGGAGGGGTTCTCCCTAGCTCTGTCCTCCTTGGTCGATCCAGTTGGTCCCCAAGCTGAAAAGCCCATGCAGGGAGAGCCTTCTCCTCACTGCCCTGGAAGGGGTTGAGTTTGGGAGAGCGGTCTGTTTTCTCTCTTGCTCCGAATCCTTGGTTTCTGCCCCAGCATTCAGACCCCAGGGATAAAGGAACCGGGCCGGGGAAAGGAGCTTCTACTTGGATCTTGCCCCCACACCCTGTCCCCACCACCCCCAGGGAATACATTCTCACAGCCAGGGAAGGGTTAAGTGTCCGTGCTGCAGTTATGGAGAGGAAGCCGCCGATGAAATATGGGCGCTAAGAACTCCAGGGCCGGCTGGCTTTCCTGTTTACACTTCTTTATACTTCCTCCCGCCCCGTGGCGCAGAGAAACAAACCAAAACAAAACAAAATAACCAAATAAAACAAAACAAAAAAAATCAAAATCAAATTGTCTGCAGAGTGCTGGTCAGGCTGGCCTTGGGGGGGAAAGGGCAACTGCGGCCTCAATCCCTGGCTGCCTCCTCCGCCCTGCCCGCCCGGGGTTGAGGGTGCTGGGCAGTTGCAAGGATGGGCATAAGGATCTGGCTAGAGGGTACCAGCCTGTAGCTCACAAGGTTGAGGCCTGGGCTCAGCCGGGGAGGGGAAGCAAGTGGGTGAGAAGGGAGAGAAGAGTCCTCCAGACTGGGGAACAGCTTTCCCAAAGAACATCTTGGAAGGAAGGGCGGGGGGGGGGGGGGTGAGAGGGGGGCTATAGCAAAGGAGAAGAAGCTCCTTGCACCAGAAACCCCTTCCCACCTCTCACCCCCTCCCCCAACACATCCTTGTTGGGTTTTAAGGGAGACCATTGCCCAGACAACCTAAAGTAGAGAAGAGGAAAACCCAGCCGGAGGGTCTTCAGGAGCTGCTTAGAGGAGGAGACCAGACCCTTCAAGGGTTTTGGCCTCCGGGGAGGAAGCGGGCACCCCCGCCTCGGGCTTCTTTTTGCCATTCCGGAAAATCTGTCTAGATATGCCCAGCAGATGTCCCTGGGACACCAGCCCCACACGTTTCTTTATCAGAGTTTGCAGAGCTGACATGGAAGGGGGCAAAAAAAAAAAAAAATCTTCAAGGCGGGCCTGGTGGTCTGGGGTTTCTGAGAGAAGGAGGCGGCGTTGGAGGGAGGCCAGGGCACATGGCAATGGGATTTCCCAGGAGGCCCCAGGTCAGATTCTGCCCCTGCTGCACTCTTCCTCTGCACCTTACTCAACTCATTTGCCTTGTCCAGAGTGGGAGTGTGGGGAAGCTATGCCTCCAAAATATATTGGTATCTTAAAGGATGCTGAGGATCCTTTGGGAACTGACCGGAGTCTCCTTTCCAAGGGATACCAATGCCTCATCATTCTTGGGGAGATTCATCTTCAAATCAGGGTGAGGACACCAAGCTCTCTGTCCTCTTTGCTCTCAAACCTGTGAAGGCTCTCCTAAGTCAGGCCTGGGCAGGGACTGGAGAGCTCAGGGAACAGAGAGTGGCTGCAGGGAAGAGAGGAGAGAGGCAGAGGGCAGGCATCCTTTAATGGGAAATGAAGGGAATCTTGTGGCCCTCTCCTTGTCCCAAAGATCAGAAGCCCCTTAAGGCGCCATATGTCCAATTTGAGGAACTATCCACAGGAGTTGATAAGCTGGCAGGCCGGCAAAAACAGGAGTAACAGGGTGGCAGACCCCGTCGATCTTAAAAGGGGGGGGGGGGACGGTGGTCAGTTTGGTGGAGAGGAGGCCTCTGGTTTTTAGAAGAGGGTGACTTACCCTTAGAAAATAACAGGCCCCCTGGGGGTCAAATGATGAAATCCCTCTGGTTTGTGGTGCCACAAAACAAAGGGGCTTTTAAGGGTCTGGTGGAGAGAAAAGAAGAGGGCGAGAGAGGAGAGGAAAGAGAGAACCTCTGATTTTTCTCTCCCAGCTCCTGCGTCCCTTCTTCCCACCCCCCCCCCTCCTCCGGACAGTTGGGGTCTGTGTTCTGGAGCAAGTTTTATTTATGGAGGGACTGCCAGGGATCTGCTTCAACATCTAACTCCTCCAGGCAAGGGAAGAAGCGCTCCCCTTCCCCCCCCCCCCTCCTGGCCAGGGATTTGGGTTTTGGAATTTGAGGGGATTGTGCCCCTCTGACCCTACTTAGAGCCAAGCAGAAGGGTCGGCTTGGAATTAACAAGCTGAAGCTGGGTGCAGAAGTGCCGCGCTCCCCATCCTGAGTAACCCCCTCCAACAGGCTTTGGAGAAAAGGCAGGGACCCCCTTTCATAGGGCTCAAAAATCTGAAAGCCAAAGAGAGCCCCAGTGCAAGGCAGCCCCCAGCAGCTGCGCTAGCCTTGCGGGTGCTTTTTCTCAGCTCAGATGTATCCAGATAAAAGTGCCCAGCCGCGCGCGCCCCCACACACCCCTGACAAATGAATGTCATAAAGTTTCTTTCCTGGGGGTGGGGAGATGTCTGTCTGAAGATATCCAGCAGTGAAGTGGCCCCCCCACAAGGGCCCTTGCTTCAGTAATACACACCCTTCCCTCTTGCCCCCTAAATTTCCAAGGGCACCGAAGGAGCCCCCACGAGCCCCTTTCCCCACAAAGAGCCAGACACTCCTGCGAATACAAACCAGGCACCCCAACCGCTGAGGCCTTATGGAACCGAGTGCCCCCACTTCAGACACCCAGCCTGTCAGGACTCGGTGCAAAACGCAGACTAAATTTCCCCCACCTTATCATCTCACAGCCCTGGAGGCAAGATTTCCTTCCCCAGTTCCAAGCCCCAAAATTGCGAGGGGAGAAAGCGAAAGCTGGAAGCCACTTACCGCGGGAGCGCCGGGGGCCTGGGCTGCCGCCACCGCCTTCTGGGCTGGGAGAGCGCTCACCTACCTCTGCCCCCTTCCCCACCACAGCGAGCAGTTAAAGTGTCACTTAACATTCTGGAGAATGTGAAATATACCGCGCGGTGTCAACTCCCCAAAACCATAAAACTAACTTTATGGACCTCACGTGACTTTCTCGAGCCAGTGAGGGGTATCTGTCTGACTTCTCGGCGATTTTTACGATCTAACTTCGAGATAAAACCCCTATCCATTTGACATCTAAATGTCATAGCGACTTTTGGGATAGTTTGCTATGGACAAAGGGGGACAAAGTCAAGGGGTGAGGGGAAAGGAGGGCCCAGTAGAGCCTCTACGACCCTTGGCTGCCTCCTCACCAGTTCCCCCTCCCCCCCCCAGTCCTGTAAGAAGTTGGGCCAAGCTGGAAGGGATTGACCGGGTAAGTGTCCAGACTTGACTCTTGTACTCAGGGTGGAGGCGGACTTGGATGGAGGAAGACTGGGCCCTAACCCTGGGCCACTCGGGCTGGCAGGGGAACAGGGGTCTTTCAGGAGGGACCCCAACTCCTAATCAAGAAGGAAGGTCAGCTGGGCCCCTGGAGAGAGGGAGCCCTTGATAAGTATAGAGAAGACTGAGGTTGAGAGAAAACCTTTGAAATTGAGCTGATTTTTTTTTTTTGGTCTTAGTGGGTGGCAGAGCTGAATTGGGATTTGGGCCAGGAGCCAGGGGATCTGAGCAGGCCTGTACCACTCCCAAAAGGCCAGGAGCCTCCTAACAGGACTTAGGCCTAAACTGCTTTCCCTGAAGAGGTTTCTAGAGGCTTTTCTGGCTGGCTGGTGGAAGGCCAGGGTAGAGTCCAGCTCGGCCTTTCCCTTACTCCAGCCCCGTGTGGGATTTCTGGGCCTCCCAGTCCCCCAGACGGGGGGGGGGAAACGTATCCCTTGGCCCAAGTACCGCTGACCAAGCCAGGGATGTAGGTGGCTAAGAGAGGCTGCTGGCAAGCACCCTGCTTTCCCTTCCCTACACCCCAGATCTGTCAAGAATGGTCTAGGGTGTGCCCAGTGATGGGAGAGGCAGGCCCCCAGAGAAAAGACAAGTGGGAGGGCAGTGGAGTAGGGGAAACATTTATTTGACTTCAAGGAAAGCTACAAACAAATACCAAAAGCGAATCACTGAGACAGGCCCGGCAAAGGCAAAGACAGATTTCACACGTAGCACAGCATCCACTCACTCACTACAAATGGTCTTAGAAGCGAACTGGGGGTGGGGGGTGGGGAGGGGATGGGTCTGACCCAGACTATCCCCATATTTACAAGGTTCGGGCCCTCTACTCCAGACCCATGGACTCACAGAGAAATACACAAGACATTTTACACTGAGGATTATTTTTGTTTCCCTACACTCCCAGGCCAGGCCTTGTGGGGCCTACCCAGGCGGCAGGAACCTTACTCTCAAGGTTTACCTTCCCTCTTCTCCATATCACCCTCTTTGGCCCTCCCTGCCCCCTTCCCACCCCAGGACCAAGCCACTGGGAGACTTGGGCCTGGGGAGTGGGGAGGGCGGAGGAGGAGGGTGGAAAGAGACAGTCATGGACTCCATCGCGGAGGCCAGCTCAGCTGGGCCAGGGCGCTGCTGCGGCACTACCCCACCTCAACTGCTGCCCCTTAGAGAAGTTTCAAGCTGAAACTCAAAATACAGCGACCATCCTTTTATAAATAAGTTAGAAGAACACAGATGGGGAGGGGAAAGTTCACATTAAACATGCGAGTTTCTTTCTTTCCTGGGGGAAGGAGTGCAACCACAGACACGAACATTCAGAAATACTGGCGGATTTGGGGTGAGTGGAGGGGAGTGGGGAGCATGGAGGGAAAATAATAATAATAATTATTATTAACAATAATAACAAGATTAACCAGTCCAGGAGAGAGGGAGCCACAGGAAGACCTAAGACCGAACGAAAAATCGTAACACAAGGCCGGGGCGAGGCAGGCTCGTGGGAACCGGTCCCCAGCGGGCAGTGGCAGCGCAGGGAGGCTTGGAGGGGCCAGGGCTGGGGGCGGCAAGGGCTCTTGGGCCACCCAGGGCTCCTCCCGGCGGGCTCAGGGCTGGAAGGCGCTGCCGGCTGTAGCCAGGCTCATACTTTTCAGTTTGTTGTCTTTCTTCCACTTCATGCGCCGGTTCTGGAACCAGATCTTGATCTGGCGCTCGGACAGGCAGAGCGCGTGGGCGATCTCGATGCGCCGCCGCCGCGTCAGGTAGCGGTTGAAGTGGAACTCCTTCTCCAGCTCTAGGGTCTGGTAGCGGGTGTACGCGGTCCGGGCCCTTTTCCCGTCCGGCCCGGTCATATCTGGAGCAGACAGAGTAGAGCCGCGAGGCAATGTTATTCCGGTTAAGGGAGGGGGGCACTGGATGGGAGAGGGGCGTGGAGCAGGACCCAGGCGTCCCTGGCACCCAGCTCACCGCAGCTCCAATCCTCCCCACTCCAGACGCCCGCATCCGAGCTCGCTTCTGCACCCCCTTCTCCTGCAGCCCCCACTTCTGCCGGCAGTGAATGCGCCCGGCTTTGTCTCTTGCTCCCTCCCTGTGCCTCACCCTTCGCTGGGCTCAGGCGGCCGCTCGCCCCGGGAGGGAGGAGAGCGGCTGCACTTTTGCCCTGGAAAGCTCGTTTTACTGCTCGCCCCTCCTTTGCTAGCAGCAGCCTCAAAATTTCGGGGGTAAGCACGACCCTTCCCCACGTTACATAAACCCCATCCTTCATCCTATAGCTAGTACAGCTGGGCGAATAAAACCTTAGCCGAATCTGGAGACAAATGATTAAAAATACTCCTCCCCAGCTAAAGACCTAGACCTTCTTTGGCTCTATCCCCCGAGCTGTGAGGACCCTCTTAGAGACTTCTCCCCCCCGGAAAAAAAAATAAATCTATATTTGAGGAAAAGCCAAGCTCTCCTCGCCTCCCCCCCACCCCCAACCTCCCCAAACGCAGAGAAGGAAAGCCGGGGGAAGACAAAAACGGGAGCGAAAGCGACAATTACCATGGCTGATGTGAAGCTTCCTCATCCAGGGGAATATCTGCGGAGTCTGCCCCTCGGGCGCGGCTGTGGAGGTGGCCATGGGCTCTGGCTGTGCCCGAGCTAGGCTCGGGCTGCTTAGCTGGCTCGCCGCTTCCTCAGGCTCCGAGGATGCGCTGGCCTCGTCTATTTCGGTGAAATTGGCGCTGGAGCTGGCCGGGGTCGCCTGGTCGGAGGGGGACGAAGCAGAGGGCTTGGCGCTGTGGCTGTCGCCGTTGGTGCAGGGCAGGGACTCGGGCGAGGACAGGGAGCAGCTCGACGCCGCCTGCCTGAAGCGGGGCTCCTGGGCGGGCGCGGGGAAGGCGCGCGAGCTCTCGCCCACCGCCCCAAAGTGGCTGGAGGAGGCCGAGGAGCGGTTGACGCTGAGGTCCATCCCATTGTAATTGTAGCCGTAAGAGCCGGTGTGCATGGCAGCGGGATCCCTGTAAGAGCCGCTCAGAGAGCTGCCACTGCCATAATTTAGCAACTGATAGTCCGGGCCATTTGGATAACGCCCCGAGAAGGAGTTTACAAAGTACGAGCTCATTTGGGTGATTTTGGAGGGCTTGATTTGTGGATCGTGGTCGTTATAACCCTGTGCTTCACGATTTATGATGTATTAATGAATTATAGCGATGCACTGTACTTCGTTTTGCTATGTATGCGGCCAAATATGGGGGGGGGGGTTGGAAGGGGGATGGGGGGGCGTTAGAGAATCACGTGCTTTTGTTGACCAGTCGTAAATTCTCGCTGATGACCTCAAGAGGTAATTCATGCTCTATGGTTACAAATAATGACGATCCGAGAATCGTTAGGGCCGATTCAATGCGAGCCTCCGAGAGAGGGGGAAAAAAGGAGAAGGGGGAGAAACCGGGAGAAGGTTGGCGGCGGCCTCTGAGCAGAGCGCGCCACCTCCCGGCGATCGGCGGGAGCGCGGGCCGCAGACTGCCATGGCGGCGACCGCTGCCTCCCTGCTGGCTCCCTGCAAACGCCGGGCGAGAAAAGAAACCTGGGCCAGGCTCACCCGCAGAGTTGAGTCTTTTAGAGGAGGGACCCAGTTGAGCCTTTACCCACTTTCTTGAAAGTGGTGTTAGACTACTGGTGTCCTTCTCCTTGTCATTATTATTATTATTATTTTCACTCTGGATGAGATGATCAAAAACTGAGTCGCTTTTCCCTTATGTGGGCTTTGCAAGTCTCCGAGTTGGGGAAGGAAATGGTGGGGGGAGGGTTGGAAGATGTGTGAAAAACAATTATTGCAATGCGTTTCCCCCTGAGTTCAGCCCGGCCTGCTTCCTGCCTGGACTGCTGTGGCCCATGCATAGCGTCCAGGCGGAGCTGGCAGGGCTGGGCCGAGGGTTCCACGGAGAAGCTTTCACTTCTGTGCCCTTTAGAAGTTTGGAATCCTCCTCCTGACTTCCTCTTCATCCTTAGCCCAGGCCCGGAAAATGGCAAAGCAGGACAGGGACCCCAGAGGAGGAACAGAGCTGGGGCTAAGCGGCCTAGTTTAGGGGAAGACGGCAGCAGAGTAGGTGCCTGGGGTTTGGGGTTCTGAGAGTCTGGGATGAAGGCAAGACCCTTTCACCAGATGCCCGCTATTGCACTGGGAGGCCCCACTGAAGGCCCCTTGCTGGCATCTGGGTAGTTTCAGAATGTGCTCCGCGGCCCACATCTTCCCTGGAAAGGGGTTCCGAGGACCAGCGGCGCCTTGCTGAGCACGCTGGGCGGCCAAAGACCGCCGCAGCTGGGCTCCTTCTGCCGGATGGCTATTTTCTTTAAAAATAAAAAAGCGAGAGAGAGGGAGGAGGAAGAAAGGAAAACAGTGTCCGCAGATTGCTGCCTGGGTGAGGGTGGGGGTGGGGAGAGAATGGGTCGTTTTTTTTGGTTGAGGGCATGAGACCAAAATGCCCCATCACCTGGCCTCCTGCCCTCAAGTGTCCAAGGAGCAGGGGAAAGTCGTGCCCTCCACCCCGCGCCCGCCGGCGCCTTCAAATTCCCCTACTTGTCGATGAGCTCCTGCTTGAGGCAGGAAGGGGCGCCTGGAGCCTTCAGCTGCGCGCGAAGAGATACCCGGTGGCCCCGATTTTAGTCTCCAGAGGCACGGGCCGGGAGCCGAGGGCCAAGGCCGGAGGAGATCAGGCCATGTGGACAGGCCAAAGGCTACCGGCTTCGCGATCGTGAGGACAGCAAGGCGCTGCTGAGGCGCCAGACCCTCCTGGCTGTCTCTGCAGGGGCTCCGGGCTCGGGGCCTCGGTCGTCCCTCGTGCCACGGACAAACGAGGAAAAGCTAGAGAATGAGAGGGAAACGGCCCTTCTCCGTCCCCCAAGGGTGCACCAGGAGAGGCTGTTTGCAGCCTCAGCACTGGCGAGGCGCGGCGCGGGAGCCTGGGCGGGACCGCTCCAGCCTTTATCTCAACTGTAACTTCCGAGTCGTGTCGGGCCCGCTGGGGCCGACCAGGGCTCCAGCCTTTGCTGCGGAGTTTCCGGCACTGGGAGGATGGGGTGGCCTTGGGGGTGGGGGAGTGGCAGGGGAGGAGCAGAGGTGACCGAGCGGCGAGTTTTAACGTCTTTATTATTATTATCATCATCATTATTAATAATATTAATATTATTACCGAAGTATTTCACGTCCAGAGCTAAGACAAGACTACAAACACAACACATAGAAAATTAATAAAATAGAACTTTGTTTTCTTCTGAGGCTCCTCTTCTTACTTCTAGGTAGTATGTGCTCCTTCCAGTGGCTTTAGGGAGGGGGTGGGAGAGAGGTCTGGGGTCAGGGAGTCTTCGAGGCCCCCCGCTGAGGGGACTGCGAATCTACCATTGAACCGTGCACCGGGGACATGGACGAAATGAGACGCGACACGGACAAGAGCATTTTGCTCTGCTTCCAGGAAACATCAAGCGAGTCCGGTCCTCAGTTCTCACAGGGGAGCCTGATGGGGCTGAAGCGGGTCCCGCAGGGATGGAGGGGGCGCTCAGGGTGCTGGGTGGGCTCAGGCGGCAGGGCCTCCCAGCACCCAATGAGAGCTCTGCGGGCGGGGGCGTCCAGAGAGCGCTGGGCCCCCCCCCCCCGCACGTGTCGTGCGCTAGAGAGCAGGTCCCCCGGGTCCCCCGCCCGCAGAGCCTTCTCGGGGCTCTCCGAGGCCCTCGGCTCCCCACAGGCCGCTCCCTTCGCGTCCCCCCTCCCTTTCCAACGCCTTCACTCCGCTGGTTTTTCTTCCTCCTCCTCGGCACTGAGCTGAGACGCGCTGAGCAGTTTGCTCTCCTTTTTCCACTTCATGCGCCGGTTCTGGAACCAGATCTTGATCTGCCGCTCGGTCAGGCACAGGGCGTGCGCGATCTCGATGCGCCGCCGCCGCGTCAGGTAGCGATTGTAGTGAAACTCTTTCTCCAGCTCCAGCGTCTGGTAGCGCGTGTAGGTCTGGCGGCCGCGTCGGCCGCTGGGCCCAAAGGAGGAACCTGTTACGCAGAGAGAAGATGCTGAGGCCTGGGGTCAGCGGGGCCAGAACCCCCTCCCCCACTCGACCCTCAGACATGGACTCTAGCCTGTCCCGGGATGCCCTCCGCTCTCCGAGAGTTCCCCGCTCCCCCCGCCCCCCTCTTTCACTCCTCCAGCGCCCCCTCCAGATTCCCTCCGGGTCTCCCAGGCCTGTGCCTCTGGTCTAGACTCCAGGTGGGGGATGGGAGGAGGGCTTAAAATCCCACCTGAGCCGAGGGGGAGGGGCTGGGGAAGCACTGGCCAGGTGTGTCTCTTCCTAGCCTCATCTTTTCTTTCCATCTATCTGGCACCCCCACCACCCTGTGATAGATTCCAGCCCTTAATCCGTAATGACGTGGATCGATCCATAGTCGACATTAACGGCTCCTCACTTTCGTGTCCCGCTAATGGACATCAATTTGGGACTTCAGGCCGACAAATAATCCAACCTGAGACCCAGGCGCCTGCTTCTCCCTCTCTCCCCCTCCGCCTGCCTGCGCCTGCTCCCTCTCCCTTTCTTCCCCTTATTCGCCCTCCCTCCTCTGACTACCACCCCTTTCCTGGTGCCTCCTCCTTCCCCAGCCCCGGACCCCCAGGGAAACACAGTCCGGGACAGACTCAACTCTCCCTCGCCAGCGTCACGCCGCCCCCCTTCCTATGACGCACTCCGTTTTTAATGGAACCGTCTTCGGGTGGGGGACCCGACCAGGGCTGGGGGCACGAGGGAAAGCCACGCCAGTGGCTGCGGCCCCTGCCCCCTCCCCTGCCCCGGAATCCGGCTCTGGCGTGGCGCTCTGGGAGAGCCCACTCGCTCCCCCTGGCTCCCAGTGCAGCTGGGACTTTGCAAACTTTGTAACTCCTGAGGGCCAGAGGGCAGAGCGGGAGACCCGGGGCAGGCGCCCAGTCCTCCCTTAGCTCCTAACTGAGATGCCCACCCAGCACCCCGGGGGGGGGGAGGGGGGGCGGGAAGGAGGTGGGGGCGCTACTTCTGTCCCCGGGGGTGGGGGCCCGCGGGGGTCGGGGCGGCCGCGGGAGGGCTCACTCACTGTTGCACGAATTCATCCGCTGCATCCACGGGTAGACCGGGGTGGAGCACTTCTGCTCCTCCGCCTCGCCGAACACGCTCTTGTCCTGCGCACAGTCTGACTTCCGCGGCTCAGGGTGGAACCGGGGCGGCTCTTCGGCGCCCGAGAGCGCGCAGGCCGACTCCTTCTCGCGGTAGAAGGCCGGCGCCGGCCCGTAGTCGCAGGGCGCCGCTCGGCCGTAGCCGCCGCCAGCGGGCGGGTAATAGGAGGAAGCGGCAAAGCCCTTGTCCTGGCCGGGCCCGGGCCCGTAGGGCGCGGGGTAGTGCCTCAGCGGGTCCGCATAGCCCGACGAGTAGAGCGGTAGCTGGCCCAGGAAGGACTCCTGCCCGCTGGCCAGAGTGACGGGGAAGGTGGAGTTCACGAAATAGGAACTCATTGGGAGGGGAGGCGCGCTCGGCCGCTGCTGCTCCGCCGGGTTTATGATTTGTTGTGTTTTATAGTCCGAGCGCCGCGCCTATTAGTAGTATATCTGAGATTGGGTTTTAGCTGAGGGGGGATGGCGAGGTGCCAGTGAGGGCCAGAAGGAAATACAACCATCTGATCCAACACTGACCAATGGCAGAGGCAGGAATTGTCAAATAGCACCCAGGAGGAGCGCAGCCCGCGCGAGGGACCCGCGCACAAACCTATCAACCTTTTTTTTTTCCCTCCTTCTTCTCCTTCTCCTCTCGCTCTCTCTCTCTCTCTCTCTCTCTCTCTCTCCCCGACAACACAACGCGTCCTGTTCCACCTACGTAGGATCTGCGAAAGAGGCGTCTGTGCCTTGGAGGGAGGAGGGAGCATTTGGATTGAGACCACCCCATCCCCCAGTGATTAAATAAATATATCCCTCCCCTCCCCACGCAGGATAGGAAAAAGTTAATTGTGTTTTCAGAAAAGTTAACCCCTGCGTGGCTTGAGCCCCGTTCCCTCAAGGGAAGGGTGGGTAAATGTCCCCCCGAATGAATCTCCGCGTGGTGAGGAGAGAACTAAAAGAAAAGGTTTGTTTCCAGGGTTTTGTGTAGGTAGAAAAAGAGAAGAGTTCACTGTTTAGCATCGCTTTCAGAAAGAGAGGCGAAGAAGAGGAAGCACTCTCCTTCCCAGGTGAAAACTGCTTTTCCTGCTTCTCAGGTCTACTCTGTCTCCTCCAAGCCTGGGTTTATTATTCTCGCTTCTTCACAATTCTTATGGTCTGAAGGGCAGGCCAGAGCCCAGAGGACCCAGAAGTCTGGGAAATAGGAGGGTCTGAGCCCAAGGTTCTCCCTCCGGCTCTGTGGCTAGGTTAAGCTAAGCGAGGCTAGGAGCTTCTTGGAAGGCTACAGCGGCTGCCCAAGACGTCCTGCCTGGTTCCAGCATCTGCTGCTTGCTCTTGGAATGGGAAGGGGCACTGGGGAAAGGGAATAGCCTTCTCTTCACTTGTGGGATAGGGAGAGGAAGAGGAAGGGACATCCCCCAGCCTAGGTTCCCCTGATCCCTACCCTGCCTGCAACCCTCACTCCACCCCCACCCCCTACCCCCCAAATCATTAGAATATCCTGGGCTACAGATTCTTAAGAATCAAAGATATCTCAGTACGTCTGGGTACAGGGAAGAAATTGTTCCCCCTCCAATTCTGGGTCCTCAAAACTGCCTAATATTTGAGGCAATCAGAGACAGCCGGGAAGAGAGGGGACCTTGCTCCTTTTCCAGGTCTCTCCAGAAGCTGGCAGGTCTCTTTAAAATGAATTTTTTCCCAAGACTCGGTTTGGGCTTCGTTTTATAAGGAGGGAGAGGTGTTCAGGTCCTCCTGGGGACTCAGCAGGCAGCTTATAACTATCAGCCCGAATCTCGTCTCCAGAGGCTCACCACCCTTCTGTCAGACTCTCAGTGTCTCTCCAGTCCCTCCCACGTCTCATATTTGTATCACCAGCTTTGCTGCTGCACAGGCTTGAGTGTGAGAAAGAGTGCTCATCTCTGTTCCTCTCTCTCTCTCTCTCTCTCTCCCTCTCTCTCTCTCTCATCTAAGGAAAATGAGCCTTGAAGCCAGGCTGGAAGACTGAATCACAATATGTTTTCAACATTCTAACTATGCCCATGGAAGCCAGGCACTAAAGGTCGATAATGTTCAGACCTGAGTTCAGGAATGAGTCAGGATGTGTGACAAAATCTGATGATGAAGGGGCCAGCTGACTGTCTGCTATCTCATACTTTGGGTTCCTTTTGTGGGCCAGGTTTGCCCACTAAAGATGACACAAGATACTAGGGAAAGTGGTTGGGATACTAGGGAAAGGGCTGAGCTTGGTGACCAAAAGTGGGAAATTGGTTGGTTGCACAGTGGCCTACAAGGATCCCGGAACTCGGGAATGCTTCTAGGCTATACCCTCATGGCCACATATTGATCCCTGGATGTCCCACCAATCACTTCCTAGCCCAACTTGGGGGGGGGGGGGAAGGGGGTTATCAAAATTTAAGAAAATAAACTCAAGTCTTCTAATGATGAAGAATCCTAAGTGCCCCAATCTAGCTGTGATTGGGCCAACTCCTAGAGAGGAATAGGGAACATTTGGGCTGGGGGAGCAAGGTCAGGAGGGTGCCTGTATGTACCTCCCTCCTCCTTGCCACTGAGGCTAGGCCTTGGGCCATACCTGTCCTGCCTCCTCCCTGGTCACAGTGTCCCCTTCCTAGAAATGCACAATGTGGGCTTTGCTGTGGAGTCGGGACTAAGTAGGATGCTGTAAGACAGGGAGACTTCCCTGATACAGAAGCATGAAAATAATCTCCTTATCCTTAGAGCCACAGCCCCAAATTAACCTCACCTCTGCAGGTTGCCTGTCACGAGATGGAGCCCGAAGCAGGGCCTGGGCGCCTGGAGTCCGGCATGAAAAGAAATAGCGCCTCATCGCTCTTATCTAAGCCCAGAGGTATTTATGAGCGTTTATTCGTCTGATCCGTTTGTTTGGGAGAAAGAGCAGACAGGGCCCGGCCAGAGGCCGCCTGGTCTCTGGAGCCAGATCTCTACGAATCTGTCTGTGGTTCGGTCCACTGCCGTCTGTCTGTCTCCAAGGGGGAATATGTAAATACCCAGCAGGCACAGCCGTCCGCCAGTCTGGGGTGTCTCTCCCAGCCTCATTGAGGAAGTGTGTATATAGAGAGATGGATACAAATGTGTACCGAGTCTTGAGTACGCAACAGAAGGATTGTACAGAAACCCCACAGGCAGAATTTATAATTGTAATATTCTATGCTGTAGATCCGAGCTCCTCTGGATGCGCACGCATTTTCATTTCCCAGGGAAATGTCCGAGTTGTGCTCAGCAACTGAGTAAAATTCTCCTGCACCGGTAACCTCAGGGAGGGGTTTTTGCCTGTATGTGTACGGAGGAGAGGAGGATTGAGACACTGTCCAAGTTTCCCATTTCCTCACAGCTACAAAGCTCCCCCCACCTCCGGCTCATTGGGTTGTGGACATCTTCCCCCAGCCCACTCCCAATTCTGGCTGGGATGGAGCGAATGAAAATAACTCGACTCAATTCTTCCCCTAGACTCTGTGATTCTTTGAATTTGGGAAACATAAATGTTCCCAGAGGGAGTTCCCAACCTAGGGGAGCTGTTTACTAGGGATATTGCCTTAAAATTAGCCCGCCCAAAGCGCCGGTACAAAGACCTCATTTCCATTATGCAAATGAACGGCACCGTCTCTGATCTTGGGGGGTGGGATGGGCGGTGACGCTCAGCTCACTCTCCCGGTTCCGGGCACCCAGGTCCATGGGCACCCCAGGAGCCCCAAAGTGTTTCAACCCCCTGTACCAGCCACCTCCCCTCCCTACCTGTCCTTCGGATTGCCCACAAGAAAGAGGGGCCCCGAGACTTTCCGGGGCAGGCTCCCTCGGGGCCTCCGCACTGGGCCGGGCCTTCTGGCCTCGGAAAGTCACTCTTTCTGCCCAAATGCTGAAAGGGCAGCTCTCCTGTGGTCCAGACTCTGGAGGCGCCACAGCCGCTGGGTTTGCCCCCCAGCACCGCCGGCCCCCCTCCACCTCGGCAGTTCCGGGCCCAGACCCTAGTAACACCTCGGCCTGCCTGGCACCGCAGGCAATTTCCTGGAGCCCCCGCCCAGGAACTGGGGCCACAGCACCTTGAAAGGAGCGGCCAGAGCTTCCTCCTGCGGCTTGAAAGCCCGAGCTAATCAGTAACCCGTGAGACAGGGGCCAATATTCAAACTCGGCAGCGGAGGCCCCGTACCCCTGCCCTCGCCACCCCCTTCTGGGAGAGCAGTCGGGTTAAGCGGCTGTGAGGGGTCCTGCAAGAACGGAAATCACAATGGTCTGGTTCCTTAATGATTGATCCCTGCTCCCACGCCCAATTTTTACCCAAAGCATATTTGTGTCGATTTTGCTTGAAACGGTCGAGAATGGGGGAGGGGACCCACACTCACTTGCAGACACCAACAGTTTCCAGAAAATTCGGCTCAATTCCTCCACCACGGACTCACCGGCCAACCCGGAGAACACAGACCCGGTCTGTCTTTAGACAGCCGAGTGGAACTGCGGGACCGGCGCCTCCCCTGCTGGCCCCCTCCTTTGGCCGAGAAGAAAACCAAATAAACCTTGAACAGCCTTGGCCTCCCATCTCCCGAGCGGCCCGGATGATCCCCTCTGTAGCCTTGGAGGGGTAGGAGGGTGAGGGCTCTCGACTCTGATCCCCCAACCCTTTGGTTCAGGGCCCCCTGCCCGCGGGATGCAGTATTAGTCCTTTTTAAAGATGTCCTAGAAAAAGCCGCTTTCCCAGCCAGCCGCTGGGTTTGGAGCTGGAATGGGGCGGGCCAGGAGGAAGGGATACTTGTTTTCTAATCCACACGCGGAATGGCGGGTACCAAGATCCAGCGGAAAGCGACAATCTGGGCCCGAAGTCCCCGCAACCCGCCGAACCTGAGCAGCAGGGGCTCCGGGCGTCGCGCACGGTTCAGGCAGTGAGTGTCGCCCGGCTTGCGGCGCCGAAGCCGCATGTCTCCGAACGGACGGTAGATGGCAGCAAACCGCATAATTTGGGTCAGAGCAAACTGTCTAAGGGATGATTTATAACCACACCAAGACTACAGGAGAAAAAGACCTTCAGTCTGGATGGGTTTGGGGAATTTTTCCTTTGAGAATAGGCCCCGAGTACCGTGGGTGCTGGCCGAGAACTTCTCTCGCTGTGCAGCCGAGGGTCCCCGCAGGTACCCAGTCCGGGGCCTGCTTCCAGGCATCTACCTGTGCCTCCAGGGACCCCCTTCCCGCGCCACAAGTGGCCTGCATCCCTCTCTTCCCAGCTCAGGATCCAGAATGCCAATATCCCCCTACCGACCCCCATCCCCCGCGATCCCTGGGCCACCAGAGGCCCCAGGCCGAACGCTCTGCATTTGGTCTTTAAAAAGAGGAAAGCAATCACCTATTCGTGCAAACCAAACTAAATCATAGTCTCTCCTGCCCTCCACGCCCCAAACCGCTTATCTCTCTCCGCTGGCAGCTTCCCCGGAAGCCTCCCACTCACTCTGTTTTTAGGTTCTCACCAGCTTTCCCCTTCTTCCACCCCACCAGCTACTTTAGGAATTTCGGTCTCCCTCCCAACGATCCTTCTCCCCCCTCCTCCCCACCCCCAGGAGGCCTGGCTGGAGAATGAAATCAGGCGCCGGAGGGACAGGACTAGCTGTCTGAGCTCAGCGCCAGGCAGCTCTCCAGTCCGGACACCATCAGGTTCCCTAACTGGGCTTTCTTTTTGATTTTCCTCTGCTGCTGCTGCTGCTTCTCTCTCTGTCCCTCCCTGTTTTGTTTTTGTTTTTGTGTACAAGCCTCAAACACAACAACACACTCCACAGCTTCTTCACAATCACCACGGTTGGATCCGGGGAAAGTTTGAGGTGCTCCCACCTGAGACACACACATGGCAATTTCCTCCACCGAAATCCACACACCCATAAAACACAAGTAATAGAATCAATATTGCACAGACACCAACACGCTGTGACCTACCGCGTTAAAAACCACAAAACTGTCTCCCTGCAGAGCGACGCTCCCTCCTGCGGGAGTGGCGACAGACCTGGGCATTCTCAGGCTGGCTTCCTGGGGGGAGGGGGTCTCCCTCGATGTTGGTGCCTCCACCCACAGCCCTTGAATTTCAAAAATGTCTCCGTAAGGGAGATAATGAGCATTTCTCTGTGAATTGTTCTTTCTGTGTCCCTCTAGCCGCCGCCTCCTCGCCCTCGCGGGCCTCTGCGGACATTCCAGGCCCTCCAGAGACCAGAACGTCCCTCGGCACCACCTCCCCTTGTGCCAGTGCCGCCGGGAAACCGCCGATACCCATGCCGGGCAAGAGAACTGCGCGGGGGGCAACTGGGGGAGGCCGGAACAAGGGGGGGGGGTGGGAGGGGGAGGGGGCGCGCACCCACAGAGGCCATAGCGACAGGCTTCTAGGGCGCCCTGGAGCCCAGACGCCCCCATCGTCTCCTTTGCAGCCCCCTCGCTTGAGCCTCTCTTCCCAGCTTAAAAAGGCGACTTAGAGCTCGCCTCCGTGGTCCCTTTTCGGTTCCTCCTCCCGTCTTCCCTGCCTTGGCTCCCCCTCCAGGAAGCAGCCACCCCTCTCTCTCCGGCCACCGAATTTCCTGGGAAGCCTCTCCCTGAAGTGCCCAGAGGTGGGGTTCAGCCCCCGTCTTGGAGAGAGGGGGGGAGACGGAGACAAACCCAAGCCCCACCCCCTACAAAATCGATGCAAAAGAATAAGAAGAGAATTGTAGAATCTCCCTTACCTTTGTAGACCTTGGGATTTCTCTCCTCCGACTGATAGGGGTGAGGAGGAAGGAGGGGGGAAAAGCGTTCTGTTTCTTCTTCATCTTCCAGATAATATTGTCCCAACCTGAGAGCCGTCGCTTCTCCTTCTCTGACTTGGGAGAGAGGGTGTTTCGCTTTTCTGACATTTGCATAGAAAATGGAGTAAGTTCTGGCTTTGAAAAATGGTATCAGGCTGCAGTCCTGGGCAGATTGTCCATTTACCCTCCATGATGACTAAAATCCCAGATCAGCAAGCAAATCAACTTAGAAATTAAAATTATTTTTGGTTCTCTCTTTTGTGTAATTCCCACCCCTCCTTCCCTCTCTCTCTCTCTCTCTCTTCTTCTTCTTTCCTCTCCCTCTCTCTTCCTCTCTCTCTTTTTCTTTATCGAGTGATACTGAAGTATAAAAATATCAAGAGGCTGGAGCCCTGAAGGACGACAGTGCTCCGACCTAGGTGTGGTGTCCAAAAGAATGCTGCATTATAACCACCAGGGAAATGATAAAAAGTTCATGTTCACGATCGCCCGGCCACATGACCGGCGCCGGCCAATCGCTGGATTCAACCACTCATAAACTTCTATCACAAAGTTGTAAATTTTCATAAAACAACAAGGAATTTATTGCATTTCTTCATGGCTGCTCCACCAGCAACCCTTTTCTCAGTCGCCATCTTCTTTTCTTCTCCTTCTCGCTATTTGGGGAAACCCCAGTATGAGAAGGGGTGAGATTTGGGGTGCAGGGAATCAGGCAGAGGAGCCACAAGGGTCCATCTGGGAAGGGGATTCTTTCCAGAACCTCCCTATTCTCACAGGAGCTCTGCCCCCTCTTCTAGTAAGAATTCACCCCAAATCCTCCACACAGGGGCCATTCTAAGATAGTTTTGGGGTGAGTCGGGAGCAGCGGCAGGGATCCAGAATTGCCACTTGCATCAGGGCAAAATGAAAGCTTCAGTGCCCCCTCTCCCCTTCTGAATGCCCCCCTCATTCCCAGCCCTCTAGATGGCAAGACCCCCACCTGTGAGGCTTGTGGCATTGCGGGTGTGGGGGCCCTAGATCCCCCAGGGCCTAGTTTTTGCCCCGGGGAAGAAAGGTAGTCCTGATAGAGGCCAAGGCAGACAGTCTAGCAGCCAGATTCTCGCCTCTGCACCCCAGAAATTAGAAGAGGATGAAGCCGGATCCCTGCCTCTCGCGCCCAAATGCCCGCACACCCAGGTTCCAAATGACAGCTCTGTGTGCTCTCAGGGGGTTCTGCGGTCATTAATGGGGGAAACTGCAGGTCCAGGGGACTTTTACTTACAAATTCAAATTAAACAGATCCTCCTAAAATGCGCTTCCCTTCCAAACTGCTTCCCCCCCCACACCTCTGTCCCCATACCTGTTCTTTACATTTAAAGGATCCGAGGCTTATAATCGAATAAATTCTAAACCTCAGCTCCACAGGTCTAGATGCCTAGGCGCCGTCTTCCAGGTTTACGTTCCTCAATCAAGGGGTGTTTTGGAGGAAAACAGACAAACAAACAAACAAACAAACACCACCAACAGCCAACAAAATCCACCCCGTGTTTCCCAGGTCCCCTGAAATACTCCTGTATTTTGAATTGAGCTACCAGCGCCCAGATGCAGGAAACGAAATTACATCCCCCCACACATGTTTTTTTTCTCTTTTTTCTCTTTCTCTCTACTCCGGAGAAGATTCCAGGTTGCCGGCCGCGCGGACCACGGGTAGCAAGGCGCGGAGGAAGCCGGCGGAGCTGCGGCGGGAGGCGCGGCCGGCTCGGAGCGGCCCGGCTGCGGCCACACTAGCCGGGTAAACTTGCCCCGCTCAGGCTCTCGTTCTCAGGGCTCATTCCCCACCATTTTAAAGTATTATTCGGATCGCTGTGTTAATTTAGATGAGAGAAATTAAAATGCACGAAAGCAAAAGAAGTGGAAATAAAAGAACCGAACGGGTCTTGCGGAAAATGTGTGCCTAGTGAGCGGAGCGCCCTGGCTTTGGAGGCCGCCTTGGGCCGGCCGTGCGTCTCTGGTCGCCGGCCCGGCTTCTGCTCAACGCCGCCCAGGAAGCGGGAGGGGATCTGGGGGGGGGGGGGTCACCTTCCCTTCCCTTCCCCTCTTCCTTCCTATGGGGCCTAACACTTTGGATTTCAGCTCTGCGTTTGGGCCCCAGCCTGGTCTGAAGGCCCGGACGAGGAAGAGTTCGCGTAACTGTGGGCGTTTTGTTTGGTGAACGTGTGCGACTGGGCGTGCGGGCTCGTGGATGTGCTTCCTTGGGGGGCGAATGTGAATCCGTGTTTATAAGCGAGCGTGTGAATGTACGCTGGTATGCATAAATGTTTCTGTGAGTGAGTGTGAATGTGTGTTTACTCGTGAGTGTGTGTGAACGTGAATGCGTGCGTTCCCCGGGTCGAGTTGGGGATGTGTGGATGCCTGTATGTTTATTTATGAACGTACGAGTAGGGGTGTTTATTGGCGACTGTGTGTGGCGATGTATATATTTCTGTATGTGTGATGTCAGCCTGTGAATGTGTGTCATCCGTGCATTTGTGTATGTCAGAGTGTGTAAGGGGGCTGTGTGTGTGATATCAGGGTTCGCTGGCTAGTAGCCCCCAGAGCAAGGAGGAGGAAAGAGAGCCGACCCCAAGCACAGAAAGAAACGACTAGCAGCAGAAGTTGAAGCCAAGAGGCTCTGGGATGCATAACCCTGACCCTCTCTGTCCCCCACCCCTGGTTCTGGGGAAACACAGAAAATAAGGCATCTGTTCATTTTTAAATTGTGTTTTATTTCTCCATCCTTCAGGTACACATACAACGTAAAGAGGATCACGGGGGCTCATGGGAACAAGGAGCATCGGGCAGGCCAGGTGCACAGAGGGGACACTTGAGCTAGTCGGTGGGGCCATGGGGCTCCCTAAGGCCCCTTCAGTGCCGCTACTGGGAAGTCAGGGGGGCTCAGGAGGACGGAAACCACACACTGTAAGTCCAGACCCACAGACCACAAAGACAGCGTCAAAGAAAGGGGTTTACAAAACAGCAAGATTTTACAAAGACCTTACAATGGCGACATAGAAAAGGGGCGGCAAATCCCAGAAAGCTACAGAACAGGTAGATGATGTCCTCATATCGTACAAAACAAACCCGACGGACGTTTCTATAGGTAGTATTTTTTTTTTCAGTGTTAAGAAACCAAAATTTCACCTTCTCTCCTTAAAAACTTTGCAACTGCTTTCCACTATTTAAATAGTTTCCCCCCTCCCGATTTAATTTGAGTTTCCTGGATCAGTTCTCAGAGCTGGGCTTCACCTCTCTCCCTGTCTCAGCTCTCTTCCTCTGCCCTTTCTCCGGCTCTCACTCTTCCTCGTCCTCCTCCACCTCGGCCTTGTCCTGGCCTGTGGCCCCAGGACCCGCCGTCTTGTTCTCCTTTTTCCATTTCATGCGCCGGTTCTGGAACCAGATCTTGATCTGTCTTTCGGTGAGGCAGAGCGCGTGCGCGATCTCGATGCGCCTCCGGCGGGTCAGGTAGCGATTGTAGTGAAACTCCTTCTCCAGTTCCAGGGTCTGGTAGCGGGTGTAGGTCTGGCGCCCTCGCTTTCGGTCAGTCCCTGCACATAATATTTAAAGGAGAATAATCAGTGCATGTAGGAGAAGCCACGAGAAGTGGTTGGGAGAGCCCATTTCTCCACGAAGCCAGATTCTTATTTTCCATACCCCCAGCGTGTGCAGGCTTTTCTACAGGCCTCCTGAGGCAAACATCCCCACTTTCCACCCAGAAAGTCCTCCAGCCTCAGGCTTCTGGATGAAAGATTTAGCCTGCTGGCTCTTGTGGGATGAAGGAAGGTTAATCCTCCCATCACCCCTGGGACCAAGGACCCCAAGCCTCCCTTTTGGGATAGTGACTCTGATGTCTTTAGGGCAATGGGGCAATGGAAACCATAGAAGTGACCCTGGAGTGGGGCTCTAGGCCTGACCTGAGTGCTTTTCCCAAAAAGAAAAGGAAACAAAGGAGCCTTAGAGACCCAGTCTCTCTCTCTCTCTCTCTCTCTCTCTCTCTCTCTCTCTCTCATACACACACACACACAGCCTGTTGTGGTATGAGGCAGAGGTGAGAATTTGCAGATTTCCTTGGAGCTCAGAGTTGGCCTGAGATCAGTTGCCCTCTGATGACCATTTTCCAGTGAGTGGCTGAGGTTCAGACTGTCCTGCCTGCCCACCTGCCCAGACGACCCAGTTCTCCAAATCAATATTTGGGCCTCCAGGAAGGAAGGCACAGGGGAGACAGCAGCCTGGTTTGGGGTGGAACCGTGGAGTATCACGGTGGTGGGGGCTGAAGGCCAGAGGAGAGCTTTCCAGGTTAGGCCAAAACCCTGAGGAGCCTTGGGAGAGGCTGCACTGGGGGCGGTGCCGATGCCAGCCCTCCTGGGAAGTAGACGTGGGAGGAGGGACTAGGGGCCCTAATTTCAAGTCAGATAAAAGCCAACGTGAAATGTTTACGAGCAGAAAAATTTGGGCTTTGATGAATCAACTGGAAAGGCAGTTGAATTATGGAGCAGGTAATGGGGACAGTGACCGCCAATACGGATGGTGTAGGAGCTGGGCTGCTTCTGGCTGGATTAGGAGCGTCTGACCACAAGTCTTGGGCCTTCTGAACCTTGGGGTTGGGCCCTGAGACCAGGAAAGCATTAAGGAAGATGTCTGGTTTCGGGCTAGTCAGGAGACTCTACTCTCTTGGGGCTCCTGCAGTAGCCTCTTCAGTGGCCTGCACTCTCTAACTTCTGATTTGGCTCCATGGAGACCCTCTCCTGAGAGGACATTCACCCTTCTGGAATGATACCTGCAAACTTGCTGGCCACTTCTCCAGAGGCACTTAGGAACCCTAGGAGGGGGCACCTGAGGAAGCCAGCTGTACTCCTATGAGGCTGCTCACCCTTTCTCTAGCTCTGCTTCCCCCTTCCCAAGTTCACTGGGGGGTCAGGAGCCTCCTCTCTCTTGGTCTCAGCCCCCCTGTCTCCACCTGCCTCTCTGGCTCTGTGTCCCTGGCTGGATCTTCATCTCTTCTCATACCCCCTCCTCCCGCCAAGCCTCTAGAGCCCACCTCTAATTGTCCAGAAGGGAATAATGGGGGAGCGGGGTTGGCTGGGAAGGAAGGGGGAGGGGAGAATTGCTGAGCGCTGCGGGCCCCCCTCCCCCAGACCTCCAAGCTGGGGCTGGGGGACACACCCAGAGCTGAGATCCCCGGCGGGGGAAGGGAGAAGGGGGGGGGGGGGGAGACCCTAATGGCTATTCTCTGCAAACCCCAGCCTTCCTCCACAAGACAAACGGCCTCGTCTCCAGCCCGTGCCGGCGCGGCTGATAAATATTTAAAGCTAAAAGGCCGGGAGGAAAGGTGGGGGGCGGGCGGGGGCTCGGAGCGCCACGGCGTCGGCGGAGAGAGATCCGCCAAGGGAGCAGAACGAGCCTGAGAGCACCGATCAAAAAGTGGGGGTGGGGGCGGCGCGCCGGGCTGCGGCCGAGGGGCTGCCGCGTCCCCCCACGGCCGACCTCCTACCGGAGCATTCTGGACGCGGAAAGGGGCACTCGGCCAGGAAGGGGGCGCCTTCCGGGGAATGTGCCCAGGCCACTGCGGCTCGGGATGGCTCGGTGCGCGGCGTTACCTGAGCTTCGCATCCAGGGGTAGATCCGGAAGTTACTCTCGGCCGCCAAGTCCGAGTCCCTCTGCTCCTTGGCGCCCGCCGCCTTGGCGGAGTCGCCGGGACACACCCCGGAGAGGTTCTGCTCAAAGGGCGCGCAGTGCATGTTGAAGGAACTCGGCTCGAGCCCGTAGCCGGCCGCGTAGACGCCGGCTGCACTCTGGCCCGCCATGCCCCCCCCGCCGGGGTACAAGCCCTGCATCGAGGCGGCGAAGGAAGCGCCCGAACCCGCTCCATAGCCCGGGCGCTGGGGGTTGGAAGCAAACGCGCAAGAAGTTTGTTCAGGGAAGGCTCCGGTAGCGAAAACCGAACTTGCGGCTGGATATTTAGAAAATAAAGCATTCGCATAATACAATGAACTCATAATTTGGCCGGATGATTTGTAGGCAGGGACGTTTTAGTGTCGGTTTTACGAGATTCCTTGATATATTACAGAATTAGAGTCCAGATTTACACCAAAAAGGACCCCCTTTTTCCTCTCCGGACCACGTGACCCCGCCCACGTGACGTGCCCTCCGCCAATGGCCGGGCGGCCTCCCCACGGCTCCCGGTAATGTGGAAAAAATTGTGTGGCGTTGGATTTATAAAATATGATCAATAATGAATGGGAAAGCCAAGCTCTGTGGATTGGGGCTGGGGGCTCAAGGGCCGCTGCCGACCCCCTTGGGCTGGAGGCAGCTTGCAGGCGAGATTTGGGGAGGAAGGGATTGAGTAGAAGGGAAAATAAATAACCTCGGAGCGATCCGTGTTGTCACCCCCCCCCCCATACACCCACCTCCCCAGCCGGTTACCCAGCGAGAAACAAATGCAGGGACTGCCCGCAACTGGGTGGGTGGGTGGGTGGGGGCAGGGCAGGTCTTTATTAATCTGGGCCAATTCAGCCTGGCTGGGCCTTTGGGGGAACTTGGTCCTGTTCTCCCGAGGTGAGGAGCGGAGGTGAGCCTGGCTTCCTGGCTCTCTCTGGGTGCCCCCGGACATACGGGCAGGGATGGAGTGAGGCTTCGTGGGTGCTCCTACAGGCGCGGGATCCAGCCCACAGGCGTTGGATACTGCGGTTTCTGTTGGCTTAAAAAAAAAAAAAAAAAAGGTTTGAAAATAAAAAAGGAAGGGGGTGGGGTGGGTGGGAAGAGAAAGGAAGGGAGGAGGGCGGCCTGGGTATGCTGCTATCCTGGTTCCGGGAGGCGGATGCCTCAGTCGAGCGTGGCTGCCGGAGAAGCAGAGGCAGCGTAGGAAGGAAGGCGGCGAGCCACGACCTCGGAGCTGGGCGAAGGTGGCCAACTCTTGGAGAGGGAGAGGTGGGGAAGAGCATCTCCCCTCTCCTCCTCCTCCCCCCCCCAAACCCAGTGGGGGGGAGGGAATAAATATATAAGCTTGTTCAACGGCCCTGCGCTCCACTTTTACCAGCCACCCCCCCCCCCTCCATGCACACACAGGAGACAGGAGAGGGCCCACAGAAACAAAAGGGGAGGTGGCGAGGGATAGAGCCACCAACCGGGCGCATCTCTCCTGCTTGGCCTGGGCGCCTGGGTCTCGGGCAGACAGCCTCAGAACACGAAGGGAGGGGGTTTCTCTGGGCTCCCCTCCCCCGTTCCTCTCTCCTCCAATCAGGCGCAGCCGCCTCCCTCACCCCCTGCGCCCCTGGGCCAAGGGACTCGCACCACCTGCCTCCAGCCCCCGCCCCCTCCTCTGGGCTGCCTGGCCTGGAGGGCGCAGGAGCCCGGTGACCGGCTCCCCCCCAGCTCTGCAAGGCGCCGGGGGCAAATGAGGAGCGCGGGCCGGGCCAGTCTCGGGTTCTCGCTTGTAAACTTTATTGTAACTCTTCCGCCCTTTTCAGGCGCAGACAACAGAACAAAGTATAGAGGAACAACAAAATATATAATTAGCCCTCCCACCCCCCCAATAAAGCAATTCACGGATACAGGATACATTCTCTTCACAGTAAACCTAAGAACACTTTTAACAATTGCCCACAGCGCGCATGCTAACTAAAGTAACCTCTTTTGAGAAACACTTAAGACGAAATTGCCAAACCAAAGGGGGCGGGGGTGTTGGGAGGAAAAGAGAGAAGCAAGAGAGAAAGCCAGCGAGCTAGGGAGGGCAGCGGGGAGAGAGGGGTTGGGAGGGGGAAATGAGGACGAGAGAGAGAGAGAGAGAGAGAGAGAGAGAGAGAGAAGAGAGAAAGGGAGGGAGACAGAAAGAATTACGGCGTGAATAGGCAGTTTCATGTTGTTGGGAGAACTTAGCAGAAATCGGTACCTCGGTCATTACAAAGAAGCACGTTCAAAGGAAAAAAGACCATTGCACAAGGAGGCTTTTTACACGGGGCGGGGGCGTGGGGGGCTCAGCCAGGCCGCAGCCGCTCACCCTCGCAGGGCGAGGGAGTCCTTGCTTAAAATCCTTTTCTTTTCCCTCCCCCGGCCCCCAAGAGAAGGGAAGGAGATCCACGGTAGCTCACACACAGAAGCTATTACGAGATACTACCACTAGCGGGGACTGGCGCGGCGGGGGACGCTGCGGCGGGAGGCCAGGCTCCCGGCCCCGCTCGCGGGGCCAGAGCTCTCTCGGGCGGGGGCGGGCGACGGCGGCGTGGTCGGGGGACCCGCGGACGGAGGGCAGCCGCGGCCCTGGCAGTCCCAGCTGGAGCCTACTTCTTGTCGCCCTTCTGCGCGTCGCCCTCGTCCGCCGCCTCCGGGGCCCGCTCCAGCTTCTGTTTCTCCAGCTCCTCCTGCTCGCATTTGCTGCTGGGGAACTTGTCTTTGTTGTTCTCTTTTTTCCACTTCATCCTCCGGTTCTGGAACCAGATTTTGACCTGTCTCTCTGTCAGTCCCAGCGCATGCGATACCTCGATCCGCCGCTTGCGAGTCAGATAGGGATTAAATAGGAACTCCTTCTCCAGCTCCAGGGTCTGGTAGCGGCTGTAGGTCTGTCGGCCTCGCCTGCGTCCGGCGGCTGCTGGGAATGGGGGAAAGGGCGAGACAGGGGGGAGGGGAGGTTGGGGGAGGGGGCAGAGATGGAGAAGGTTGGAAGATTCGTGAACCAGCCTAGGAGACCAGTATAATAAGGGCAAGGGACCTTCTACCCCGCGCAGGGGCGGGGGCGCTGGGAGGCCGCGGTCAGAGGAGCGAGGGGAGGGGGGGTGAGGGGGGTCAGACACTACTGAATCTAAGGGAGCCAGAAAGGGGGAGCCCCCTCCCCTGGTAACGAGCACCAGAGTTGGGTAGGGGTGGTTCAAATCTATTAAAAGTGCCATAAACTTTAGAAGGAAGGATGTGAAGGGGGGGGGGGGGGAGGAGGATATAAGAATTTAAAAAGCCAGGATGGGGACGAATGGACCCACCTTGAAAAGCCCCCAGAGCCTCTGCCCCAGAAGAAAAGTTTCTTCAGGGTAATTAAACTATAAAGCAATTGAGAAGTGCAAAAGTTGAGCGCCCCCACTCCCACCACCCTCTCTCCACTACCCCCATAAAACACTAAAAGGGGGAAAAAAGGATGAGAAGAAGAAAAGTAAGGCAGGGTGAGGGGTTTATGGATTCAGGAAATGTCGCTTAGCGACCCCCTTTCAAGGGAAACAAAAAAGAAAGGAAGGAAGCAAGGGAGGGAGGAAGGAAGGAAGGGAGGGAGGGAGAGAGGGAGGGAGGAAAGGAGGGAGGAAGGAAAGGAGGAAGGAAAGAAGGAAGGAAAGAAGGAAGGGAGGAAGGGAGGAGGAAAGAAACGGGAGGCGATCGGAACGCAGCAGGCACGTCTTCCAGGAGCTTCAGGAAATGCTCCCGGCCTTCCCGGCCCCCTGCCCGGGCGTCGGGCCCTCCGGTCTCCCTTCCGCCCCGGCCGTCCCCGCCGCGAGCTCACCTTGCGGGCGCATCCAGGGGAAGAGCTGTGTGGGCGACGGGCTCTGCTCGGAACCCTCGGCCTCCTCGCCCAGGCCGCTGGCGGCGGCGAGCTTGCAGTCGGCGTACTGCACCAGGTCTGGATCCTGCGCACCGAACAGGCTCTGTCGCTGCAGCGGGTCGTAGCCGTAGAAGTTGCCCGGGTCCCCGTGGCACGCCACGGCGCACGGGTTCTGCTGGTAGGGAGCGGTGGACAGCGACGACGGCCCGTGGTAGAACTCCTGGATTTGCGACGGGTGCTGGAAGCTGCCCCCGCTGCTGGGACCGTACACCACGGTGGGTCGGCCGCCCAGGTCCTGGGCGAAGCCGCAGTCATAATAATTGGGGCGCAGGGACTCCCCGGTTTTGTATTTGGAGAACAGTGAGTTGACGAAATAAGAGCTCATTTTATTGAATTTTGAGGCGGCGGCGGCGGCGGCGGCTGTAGTTGGGGGCTGTTGGGGAGGGGGTGGGGAGGGGGAAAGGGAGGGAGAGAGAGAGAAAAAAAACGCGGATTCGCCGGCTCCTAGTCACCCTCGCCAGGAAAGGAGAGGGAAAGGGAGGAGGGGGGAAAAAGAAAAGAAAGAAAAGGCGAAGAAGATCTCGAAGCCGCCTCACTTTTTGTGATTTCCAGGAATAGAAAAGGGCAGCGAAGCCTCCAAAAGTCTAAGCTTGCATGGCAGCCGCGGCTCGCTCGCCCTCCCCCCACCCCCCACCCCCCAAACAAAAATATACCGCCACTTAAAGAGGTCCTCGCTTTACATTTCGAAGAAGGGATGCCAGTTCATAAACAGTTTTCGGTGATTTACTTCCCTGCAAATGAGTTGTTTCATATTTTGCACTGTCTTTTCATGATCATTTGCATCCATTAGAGACCCCGCATCCTATTGGCTTCTCCGTACTCCTCCCGGACAGAACGCAGAGCGAGGGTGCGAGCGAGAGAGAGCGAGCGCGAGAGAGAGCTAGAGCGAGAGAGCGCCAGGGAGTGAGGAGGGCGCGGAAAAAAAAAAAAAAAAAGGAGGGGGAAAAAAAAAAACACCCAGGGAGAGCGAGGGGGAGAGGGGGAGAGAGGGGGAGAGGGAGAGGGGGTGAGAGAGAGAATGAATACGGATTAAATCTGTTTAACTACCTACATTAATGAGATATCTCTCGCCTCACAACAAATCAAATACCTTCGCAGACCACCCCCAAAGACTGATGTGGGGGAGTCACGGAAAAAAACACGCACACACACATACACAGCGCGCCAGGCGGAGGCACGCTGTTAATTTCGCGATTTTAACGAGGCAGTTGGAGTCTTTTTAAATGTCAGGGTCGCTTCGGAAAAATGTAAAAGAACACGGTTTAATTGCGCCGAGTTTTAAAAGGTCCTATAAATGTAATTGGTATTTTAATACAAGTTATCAAATCATACAGCTTCCTCTCCTAAACATATTTTCAAACAAACGAGGTAGTCATATTTAAGGCTTTAATGATCAATTTCCTTATTATTGATAAAGGTTTAACTATCGTGTGGAGGGAATTGGCTGGGTAACCGGCCCCCAAAAAACGGCTGTAAACTCTTTAACAAACTATAAAACGCAATAAAGCCGGAGTCTGTTGTTGTTTATGCCGCAGCGCATAAAAGCTGTTAGCATTTTACGAGTTCTTTCCTCTACAGCTATAAAACTGCAGCTTCGATCGCCCCACCGCCCGACTGCAGCGCGGTGGGGGTGACGAAGCCGAAATGAGAACGATTATGGGTTTTTTTTTTTTCGGCGCAAACGGTGACTTTTCCGAGATTTTCGCCTCCTTCAGCTGTGGCCAGCACCTGCCCCCATCCCCTTTCTGGAGCCCCCCCCCCCTCCCCACACCACCTCCTCTCTGCCCCATCCAGGCCACTCACCAACTTTCCCTCATTAAACAAACAAGCAAGGATTTTCTTTAGAGCAGGGGTCCCGGAAGACATGAGAAGGGACCAGGAGGGGGGAAAGAAACTTTCTGGTTAATGGGCACTGGTGAAGCAGAAAGCAAAGTTCGCCCTGCAAAGGCCAGTTCTGCAGTTCTGCACAACCCTCTTGACCTGGAGAGCAGTGCTGGGATGGGGAGGGGGGCACTGACTCTAGTCAGTGCCTTGGGGGACCATCTTTGTGTGATGGGAGAGGGGCCTGGTGTTACTAGCAGGATGACACCAGGTTGGGCTGTCCCACTCCTGCACCCAGGCCTTGGGACCTTAACTAACCAAGCTCAGTTGGCTCCTAGCCTTCCCAGGCACCTTCTGCAGCACCCTAGGGTGAGCGGGCATCACCACGCCCATCAGCACATCAAAGGGAGGGAAGGGCCGTGGCGGCCGCTGCTGGGCGCCCACCAAGGCCCACGTGCTTGGTCTTGATGTCCCGTTCCTGTGCTGTCCTCTCCTCTGCTCTAGGTAGGGGCTGCAAGACTGTATGTGTGGGGCAGGGGCACCTTGCGGCTTTCAGCATCCTTTGAGCCATGGTCACTGCCTAAACCGACCTTGGGATAGAGGGGATTTGGATGCAGCAAGGCCACAGAGCTCCCCATTTTCTCTCCTTTCCCCTTGGGGAGCCTGTATAGTTAAACCCAACTCTCTCCACAGACCTGAGGACCTGGGGCTCCAGAGGCACAGCATACAGGGCCGAGCTGAGTGGGTGCCACTCTCTCCTGCCTTAGCCTTTCCCAGCCTACTGGCCTGCTGGGAATGGTGGCCTGGTTTTAGAAGGCCCCAGTCCCAGGGTCCCAACCAACGGCCTCCTGAATCAGCTCACTGGCCAAGGAAAGGAAAGGAAGAAGGGAGGGAGAGACAGACAGAAAGAAAAATTCTAACAACAAAGGTTAGAGGCTTTACAAACACAGTCGAGCCATTGTTTATTCACCAGAGTGCTTTGCTTTGGGAAGGGTGCTTTGGGGGGATCCCATTTACCCTAACCTTTGCAAAAATGAAACCATCAGCTTTTGCCAAGGGGAAACTACCAGTAGGGCCCCTTGGTCCTTTAAAAGTGAATTGAGAGAATGGGAGAGGGGCTGAAAGGGAGAGAGAGAAAGGAGAAAAGGAGGGGAGAGAACCAGGGTCTTGGATTTTCAGTGCAAGGCTGAGGGGGCGGTGAGGCAGCAGAAGGCAGAGTTAAGTTGTTGCCGAAGAGAACATTTTTATCAAGTGCGGGGGATTTTATGGTCATGATTTGAGGACTCACCGGTGAGGTAGAAATTCAATGACTTGTTCTAAATCATCCCTACACCGTGCCAGAAATTCCTGATGGAAGGAAAATGTTTCTATTATAAGAAAAAACAAGAAAGAGCGAGGAGATAATTTATAAACACCCAACGGAGCGCAGATTTATTAGAGAAACTCAAGTTGAGAAACTCCGCTGGTCTCTCTGCACCCGGTCTTGGGGGAAGAGAAGAGAGACCGCGGCGAGGCTAATTTTAAGGAGGGGGGTGTGTGTGTGTGTGTCTATTTCTCAGGCAGGTTTGTCCGGATTGGGGGACACGCATCAGGCTGGGCCAGGAGGAAATGGGAGATTTGGAATCAGAAGGGTTATGGACAGACAGCTCTTGGGTCTCAGAAGGAAAATTACCCCCAGTCCAAGCCTCCAGCTGCTAAATTTCGGAAGGACCCTTGTCCCCGAGGTTTGCCAGGAGCAGGGCCGCACGGATCCGGAGCTCTCACCTGGAAGCCACGGACCGGCCGCGGAGAACCGAGCTCCTGCTTCACGCCGCCGTGCCTGCCCCCACATCCAGCCGGAAAACGCACACTTTTTGGGCTGCCCAACTTGGGGCGCGCAGAACAGCCGAGAAAATATACGAGACCTCCCGCGCCTCGCCGTTCTGGGGAGCCCCTGCCCCGCGCCTGGATCCCCCGGCGCGCGCCCAGCCCCGGACGCGCACAAAGGCTCTGAAGCCTCCGTCCGTCCGTGCTGAGCCGCCCCGCCGGCTTTGGGCACCGACGAATCCCCACCAACGCCAAGGATCCATTTCTCCCCCACATTGCAACCCCCAAACCCTGGGCTGGCTCACCCGGTTCCCTCTCCTGCTGATCCCGTCTGGGGGCAGCTTCCTCTTCATCCGACCCTCTTCTACCCGCTCGCCCCTTTCACCTGACCTGCTCACCCGCATCCGGCTAGACATTCCTCTAGCTCCCCTCCCGGAAAATCTCATTTTTCCCAACCAGTTCTCCCCTTTTATTTTGCCCATTTCCCTATTATTATTATTATTATTGTTGTTGTTATTATCGTTACTACTGCTACTGCCCGTTTTCAGGCATTGGTTCCCCTACCGACCACAGAAACTGGGTGAGAAGCGCTGAGACCTCCTCCTGGGGGAAATTCAGAAAATTGACCATTTGAGGGGAAGGGCGGGGGAGTGGGGGGGAGAAACACACTATATCTGAAATCTATAAAATGGGGGAAACGGCCATAATGAACCCTATATTTTTATTACGCGCAAATTATTCATGACTTTTGGTAGCGCTCAGTTCATAGATTGAGGGCCGACCAAGGTGCGCGGTGCCGCCGCCAGAGTCCGCAGCCGCCGCCGCCGCACCGGGGATTTTCGCGTGGAGCAAGGGTGCCATCTAGCGGCCGTCCTGAGAAAAGGCGCCGCCGCCACCGGCTCGGCCAGTTTCTCCCGAGATGCAGCCGCCTGCAGCCGCCGAGGCGACCTGCGGGAGAAACTTTCATTATTAGCAGAAAAGGGGGAGGGAAACGACAGCAGGCGAGAGACAAGGCATCGGAAATCAGGAAATGGCTCATGAAATTGTACAGATAAGCTAAAAAAAAAAAAAAAAACAAGTAGAGGGGGTAGGGAGGAAAAAAAATGAAACCATAAGCTTTTTTCTTCTCATACTTACCCCCGACCCCCCCCCCCCACCTCAAGCCCCTAATTTCTAGCGGAGACCGCCAATCGGTGCGTCGTTTAAGGCCCGTAAAAGGGGGAGCCGAGTACTTTTCAAACCCAACACGATTGTTTCAAATTCTGAGGAAGAAACAATTGGGCTTTTTGTGGGGGGGAGAGGAGGCCCGGGAGGGTGGGATGGGGCTGTAAAAGGATCAAGAGGCTGCCCGCGCCCAGACGTCTGGCCCCGCCGGACTTTGTGTGTGTGCGTGTGTGCGTGTGTGTGTGTGTGCGCGCGCGCGCGCGCGTGTGCGCAGGGGGCTTCTCATTTATGACGCCCGATCCTGGAGGGGGTGTAGGGAACAAAGACAAGAGTCTGAATTGTGACAACAAAGTGTTCTTCCCTCCCCTGTCCCTCTTCTCCCCCTCTTTGCCCCCCTCCCCCGAGCCTCCCCCCCTAAACCCCAAGCCTCCGGGAGGGTGAGGGTGGGGGCTCCGGAGCCAGGCCCACCCATTCGGCCGCCAGCCCCCCGGAGCCCAGGCCCAGCTGCGGCTCCCTGCGCTCCGGAAAGTTTCCCCTCACTGTTTGCTTTGCTGCTGTTTAGTTTCTTAACCTTCAGAAATTTATACGCTATAAACTTTTATAGCGGTCATATTCTTTTATTGCTGCGCACACGGCATTGAATTCCTCTCCCGGCCGCTCTCTGTCTCGCACTCTCGCGGTCTCCCGCTCCGAATCTCTCGCTCTCTTTTATGACAACAGATTTCCCCACCTCCGGCTTCCCGGCCTCCGCATCTTCGCCTTTGTTTGTCTTTAAAGAAGCCACCCCCGGGCTCGGGACCCTGACGCCGGCGGCGGCTTCCCCGGGAGGCCTCGCCCCCCAACCCCGCAGCTCGGCGTCCCGCTCCCGCCTCGCCTTCGCCTTCCCTCCCGGCGGATGCTCGCCCGCTCGCGGCGCCGGGGAGCCCAGGATGCGGAGGGAGCCTAGTCTACACAAGCTCTAAAGCCAGATTCATTTCATAACCCGAATGGAACCCTCCTTGGAGGATGCGGGTCCGGGGCCCTGCCAGACCCGGGAGCTTCGCTTTTCCCCTGCCTTTTGCTCTCTGTCCGACTAGTTCGTGCTTTCGTTCGCTGGAGAGGGGTTGGCCTGGCCTCTTCACTTCCAGGCGCCTCTCACTCGGGCCACGCTTTGTCCCCACCGCTACCCCCAACCCGCAGGGTCTCCGCGGGCTGCTGCGCCGCTGGGGTGTGCCCGGCGGGAGGCTCCGGGGGCGAGCGGCGCTTCCCCACCGCCCGGCGGGCAGAAGCCGAATCCCAACGCCTGGCCGGAGACAGGCAGGGCTGCGCGGGACAGCGGCCTTCAGAAGAGGTCCTGGCCGGGACCCCGCAGTCTGTTAGGGACGGAGAGGTGCCTCTGGAGACCGAGTTTAGTTCTGGGGTCCGACTGGGGAGGGAGGTTTGGTTTTCTCCTGAGACATTTCTGTTGCATCCGGCCACCTCTACCAAACTCCACCCGCGTGATACCAAGGCTGCAGCCCTGTGGCTCGAATTGGAGCCTCATACTCCTGGTGGGGGCCAGAACCCTAAGGGGCTCACTCCTTCTGAGCGCAAGAGAGGACTGTCTGGCCTTCCTAAGGCCTCCGTCTACACCCGGTCGCCCCGCTGCAGGGAATGGCTGCAGGAAGCTGGTGCCTTCCTCACTCGCATGATATTTTGAAGTGGCCAAAGCAAGGCGATGCTCTCAGCCAGCTGAGAGAGGAACTATTTCCAGGAGTGGCGGGGCTCTGGAGTTGGTGGGGAGGCCTCCTGTGCAACTTGGGGGGGAAGATCTCATTGCTCCCTGCAGACCCAGACCCCTCTCCACATCACTAATCTTTTCCTTCCGTCCCCCTCGGGTCTCCCGGCTCTCCTGTGGGAAGGCTCTTGCTCCCTTTAAGCAGAGGTCTTGGGACCTGGGGTCCAGACCAGTTCTCAGCCCCACCAGGAAGCCCTGCCCTGCAGGGTCTAAAGGAGGCACCTCTTGGGCTCAGGAGTCTCTCTGTTTTCCAAGCTGCCCTCTTGGAACAAGGACCTCTACCTCTGGCCAGGTGAGGAGAGCCAACACAGAATGAGACACAAGGAGAGATTTATTTTCTAGAGTGATATATATTTTTTGTTCTTTTTCTTGTTTTTTTTTCTTCCAAAACAAACAATCAGAGCTCTAGGCCCCTCACCCTCCCACTCCCACCCACGCCCCCCTCCCATATAAGCGACAACTGAAAACAGGCGAGACAATCACCCCCAAAGAAATCACGAAACACAGCACAATTTCACGACAGCCACCGACAAAGCAAAGAAGTTCTACTGGAGTGTCCCCTTGCAGGGTCGGGAGAAGCGGGAGCAAGAACAGAAGGGGGACTGGACAGTTCCGGGGAGCAGGGGGGTGGGGGGGAAGCAGGGAAGGACAGAGTTAGCTTCCGGCCAGCTGCTTAGGTGCGATTTCGCCTCTTTCCTTTGCACACGGGACCGCGTTCCCCAGAAGCGCGCGCCCGGCAGGCAGCCGCGTAGGCCACCATCCAGGCCCGAGTCGCGGGAGGCAAAGCCCGGCGCTGGGGCAGGTCTCGTTCTGCACTGGGGCGGGCAGCCGCGAGCCCCGAGGCTCCTCTGCGTGGGTCGAGACGTGGGCAGGATGGGGAGGCATGCGCCAGGCTCCGCGCGCCCACCGGAGCCTCTGCTCCCCCCTGTCCACAAGTTATCCCCGGAAGGGCGCTCTCGGGGAATCGATTCACAATAAATTCTCCATAGGACTCTCCGGACCTGGCTTTCCTGCCTATAGTAGGGTTGAGCTAGCAGGGGATGGAGGGTGGAGGGGCTTTTCTACAAGGGGCGGCTTGATTCGCTGGTGCAAGGTGGATTTGGCCGAACAGAGTTGATTTCAGAGCTGGGGAGGATGTGCAAGAAGGCAGGGCCTGTGTAGAGCAAGAGAAGCTAGTCTGTGTCAAGCGGGGCACAGATGAACAGACAGACGACATTGTCAAGGCTTACGACCCACGATTTGACCTCCTTTTGTTGGAAGGAGAGCAAAACAACATGCGGAATTAAACATTTCCTGCAACAAAACGTGTGTGTGTGAAACACCTTCATAAATCCTAAGATGCCTCCATAAGACCACTGCTGTCTTTCCTCGCCCCTTCTAGCTTTGCAGCTTGGGGGCTGAGTTTACCCCATTTGCCCTTGGGTCCAAATGGGGTATAGTTGGGGATTCCATAGAGACGGTGACGTGATGCCGAGCCCTTTGGGCTACAACGCCTCATTCAGGAGTGCGGCTCTAGACATCTTCTGGATGTGGATTTGTGTCAGGGGTAGAATCTGGGCTTGCTGGTGGTCTGAGGGCTGTTCTGCCAGATTTGGGGTGCGATGGTCTGCATCTGGGGTGTCACTTCATTTGAGTGTTGGCTGTGAGCTTTCCCCATTATCACTGTGGGCTCCAGGCTTTAAGCGTGTGGGCTTCTGTTGGGCTGTATGAAGCTGGAGTGTCCCTGGGTGACTCAGGATAGGGACAGGGCAGGGGGGGGGGGTGGGTGCTGCGTGGAGACAGGTAGGCTGGAAGTGAGGGGCTGGGGCTTCCCAGAAAAATTAAGGGGATTGCTAGGGGCTCGACTAGGGGCTCTCTTTCCTTGCGGCCCATCACTTTGTTAGAAACCAACTACATGTCTAGCTTCTAAATCAACAAAACTTCCTTCTGAGGCTCAGGGAGAAGAGAAGGACAGGTAAGGGCAAAGGAAAGATGCTTGAGATGCAGAGAAGGACTTTGAAGAGAAAGACCCCCTTCCCCATTCACTTGAATACATCCCAGACAGCGCTGGCCCTGCAGCCATCACTTATAAATAAGCGTGAGATGGGGAAGGGGCTGGGAGGGCCGGGCGGGGGTGGGGGATCTTCACTCTTTGCCCTGTTCCTTATTCATTTTCTTCATTTTCATCCGCCGGTTCTGAAACCAGATTTTGACTTGTCTCTCACTCAGATTGAGGAGTCTGGCCACTTCGTGCCTACGGTCCCTGGTGAGGTACATATTGAACAGAAACTCCTTCTCTAGCTCCAGCGTCTGGTATTTGGTGTAGGGACAGCGCTTTTTCCGGGAAGAGCGAGCGTGCAGCCAGTTGGCGGAGGGGTTGGCTGAAAGAGAAGCAGCGATAGAATCAAAGAAAGGAAGGGGGGCTGAAAGGCCCCCCCCCCCCCCGTGCTCTCCTTCCAAGAGGATGTCCCCCTGGTCTCCACTCCCCCATCTTGCATTGCGGAGGGGGGCGCTGGGCCTTCCAGTTCCCAGAAGGGGTCCCAGAGAGGGGCCAGGAGTTGCTGTCGACATCGCCCGCCAGGTGACAGTTACTGGGACAGAGTGGGGCCAAACAGGCTTGTCAGCGCTTCCAAAGCTCTGCCTGTCTCAGGTTCTCGAGCTCAGTCTCTTTCTCCACTTGGGTCGCCACTGGTTGGGACTCAGGTCAAAGCCCAGCATGGCTAAAGCCCCTCCCCCCTCCCCACCGGCACCACCGGACTAACCAAAGGTAGCTGACCTGGAGGGTCCTGGCCCTAGGTCCGGGAGGTAAGAGGAGGGTTGGGCCCAGGGGGAGGCGGCTTCTGTTCGGCCACGCCAGAGAGACCTCCTGGCCCCTCCAAGTCCAGTCAGGGACACCCTGCCTTCATCACAAGTTTGCATCTCTTGGCCACATGGCAGCAGGCCTGTGTGTCTGTAGATACCTTGTCGGCCCCCCCCCCCACCGCCACACACACACCGCGCAAACATGGGTCTGCACTTAGAGACGCAAACATCTAGCATACTCCAATTCACATGCAACCCAATTGCAACCATTTATCAACTCCAGCCTGTGGACAAGGGAGCGCCAGGGGCTCACAGATAACTTATGGTTGCAATAGTCTCTCCTTTTCCGCTCCTGCTCAGCTCGCAGTTTGGTTAAAGCAAGTTCAGGGAGATTGGGAAGCGAGACTGCTCCGGTCCCAGGGTGGGGGGCCGTGGATGATGTGGGGGTGACAGAAGGCCCTTCACAGCACACCTAACTCCAACTGGCTCCGTGTAGTGAGGACGAGCAGAGAAAGGGGTAATTGAATGGAAGAAGGGGAGGCGGGGGGGTGGGGGGGGGGAGAGGAAACAAAAATATACACGGGCTTGTCTTCCTTTCACTGTCTCTCTCCCTACCCTGGAACTCAGAAAAGTTGCCAAACAAAGCAGAGCCAATTAAAAATAACAGTCACCCTTTGCTAGCTTCTCCTCCCTAAACGAAAAGCACTGAATATATTTTTTAAAAAAATAATCTGGCTCATCCTACACTAAGTACCGTGTCTTACCAATTTGCAGTGCTATGTCTTTAATGTGATTGCCTGGGATGGGACCTACAGCCGCATTAAATATGAAAGAGGGAAAAAAAACTGTTAATAATTGATCCCAGCCCAACCGCCGCCTTGCAGTAATGGGCTTTCCAGGCAGAGTTTGGGGGCTTGGTGTGGGGGGGGGTCTGTTTGGGTGTGAGTCGGGAGGTTTGGGGAAGAGCCCGTGTTACCCAAACGGTAGTTCTTGTTATTAACCCTGGCAGGCTGGAGGTGGTAGGACCCGGCAGGGACCTCAGGGGAGTGGGGGCAGCTCTCTACCCTCCAGCAGACAAGGGCGCCCCAAAGGGCCCGCGGGCCACCACGTTGACAGGAAACCTGTCAGGGCAAGCAGAGACCAAAAAAATCTGACCCTCGCTCCCCCAAAAGAGTGAGGGGTGAGGACTTGTTCCGGTCAGCCTGAGGCTTATTGTTCGGAGCTAAGAACCCCCAACCAATGTGCTTCTTCTCAACCTTAAAAACGAAAACGGTGAGACTCCCCCTACCCCACATCCAGCCAGCAGCACCTCCTGGAAATTAGCCAGACTTGGGCTCCTGGCGGGGGTGCTTCTGGAGCAGTGGGAAAGATGAGGAGTAACTACCATCGGAGGGTAAAGTTTTCCGCCTTGCCGCAAGCCTCTCTTCCCCCCACCCTTCCTCTCCCCAGGGTCCCTTCGGGATCTCTCCTTCTCCACTCTGGCGGTCGGCCCCCGAAGTTCAGAAGCGATCCCCGGACTCCCCGAGAGGCGGACGGCTCCGGCTGGGGCTATAGGGAGCCCCCGCGGAGCGCAGCGGGGGGCTGCAGAAAAGGAAGCTGCAAGCCGGGCGAGGATGCCAAGGAGGGGAGGGGGCGGCCGGAGGGAAGGCTCCCGGGGAGGGGCCGGCGCATCCGGGGAGGGGGCTCCGTCACCGGGTCCAGGGCTTCCCCGCCCCTCCCGGCGCCGGCTGCGGACCCTGAGCGGCTACTGCGCGAGACCTGCTAGGAACAATCCTCCGCCAAGCTGTTGCATCGCAAATAAAATCCTAATGAGCCCCCTCCCACTTCCCCTTGGCCGGCTTTTACGGTCTGCGCGTGGCGCGGGGAGCTCTGCCAGCCGCGCGGCCCCGGGCAGCCCCGTGC
>NW_024412420.1:11982766-11998184 GCF_014898765.1 Herpailurus yagouaroundi | reverse complement strand
AAAAAAAAAAAAAAAAAAAAAAAAAAATAAAATTTGCGAAGGAAGCGAGGACAAAGAGAGGCCGGATCAAAGCACGCGCCGGCGCGGGCTCTCGGCCTCGCCGGCTGCCGCCCGGGCCCCGGCCCCGCCGGCCCCTCTCCCGGCCGGCCGCCGACAGCCTCCTCCCGGGCTTTGAGCCCGAGCCCCGGGGGAGTGGGGGAAGGGAGGCCGAGAGGGCGGCGAGGTGGTGCCTGCGCCCCAGTCCCCTGCAGGACGTGGCAGCGGTGGGGGCGGCGCTCCGCCAGCGGCCTCAGTCTCCCCTTCGGGGGGCACCCGGCTAGCTTTGCCTGCTTCCTTCCTTCCTTCCTTCCTCCCTCTTCCCTCCTCCCCCGCTCGCTCTCTCCGGCCACCGCCGCGGTCTCCCCTCCACATTGTCCGCAGTTTATTGCCTCTCCCCTCCCCTCCCCCCACCTCGCCTGGCCTTCGGCCTGGTATTTCCTCACTTTTTATAACTTACTTTGATCCGGCCTCTCTTTGTCCTCGCTTCCTTCGCAAATTTTATTGTCCCCGTAGCCGGGTCTTTGATTAGACAGGACGGCCTCCCTGCCCGCCGAAGTTTCCAAACTGTACTCGGGCGTGCCCTGTTTGAGCAGCTCCCCAGGCGCGCCCAGCAGCGGCTCCGCCTTCACCGCCGCCTGGCCCTGCCCCGGAGCAGCTTCGCCGCGCGGCGCCGGCTCCAGCCAGGTGCGGAGGTACCTGCTCTCGGCCGGCGGGACGCCCTGGGGCTGCAGGTAGGGGTGGTAGACGGACGGCAGGCTTCCGGACGCGTGCGGGCTCAGCGGCGCCCAGGAGGCGCCGAACACCGGCGCTTTGGGCTGGAAGCTGCACGAGGGGAACTCCAGGTGCTCCGCGTGGCCCGGCTGCCGGGGGCTCGCGTACTGGCCGGAAGGAAACTTGGCTGGAGGAGCGTCCTCACTCTCGTGACTTATGATCGAGTCGACATAATAGCTGCTAAGCGTCCCAGAAATGGACATTCTCAGACATTATCCGGGCGCTCGCAGGGGGAAGGGAAGCGCTCGCGCGGCGGCGCCCAAGCAGGGAGAGGTGGCACCCAGACCGGTGTGAGGGCTTTCGGACGCGACCCCCCCAGCCCCCCACCCTCCCACCCCCACCCCCTGCTCAACTTCTCAGCCAACAAAGTACAGTGGAGCAGCCCGGCTCAGCGCTCCTTGCAAAATGATTGGTCAAAGTTTTTCCGACTGCCTGATAAAGCGTCAGCTCCAACATAAATCAATCGGGCGAGGGGGCTGCGCTCTCGCTGTCATCCGTCCGCACCGCATTCCATATCGAGGATGGATTGTTTTATGCTGATGCAATGTGCTATCACGTCAGGGCTCCGGCGGCCACGTAACCTCAGCCCGAGCTGCCGGCCGCCCTCCCTCCCCACCCCCCTCCCCCCCTCCCCTCCTTTTGCAGGAAGGGGGGTTGTTCTCGACATGGGGCGGCGGGGGCGGAGGAGAGGCGGAGGGAAAGCAGCGGGCTGCCTCGGGAGGGATTCAGGCTGTGGAGCCCTCTCCCCAGGCGGGTCCGGGAGGAAGAGAGGGAGAGCTGGGCAGAGGGAGGGAGAGAACCCCAGCCCGGCGAGCAGACCGAGAGGCCCACAGCATAATTAAAGAGGGGGTGGGGACAGGACCCCCAAACGCCACTCCACCCCGCAGGCCTCGTTTCCTCTCCTCTGTCCCCTTGACACAAGATGTTTATTAAACACCAGTGCGGCAGCAATCCACTGGAGATGAAGTAAAGGGGATGGGAGAGAAGTTGGGGGGGGTTGTAGGGCATTATCTGCTTTGGAGGGCTCTCTGTGACTATGTTGGGAGGTTTACAGGCCTGGGAGCTTCTCCTGACCCCTCGGTAGCTGCCAGAGGAGAGCGGGGTGAGTGTCCAATGACCTGGTCCTAAAATTTAGCTGTCCTAAAATCAGAACCTACATGAGGTTAGAGGTATTCACCAGGCCCTGAAAAGTTGAGCCTCAGAAAGAGTTGAATACAACTAGCCAAAGGTCCTTTAAATTCCTGGGGCCTCTCTCTGGCCCCGGTCAGAGGGAAGTAGGGGGTGGGGGGGGGGGGCATAGCCATTACTCTTCTCCCCCCCCGACAACTGCGGGGGGGCGGCGCTTAAAATTGCCCCGTTGCGGGAGCCGAATGTGAGAAAGGGTTAAGGGAAATTCCCTAAGGTGTCAGCAGAGCAGAGGTGTGGGAAGGGGTCCCGCAGTTATCTCCCCTTACACCCAGTGAAGAAGGGGCCCAGTTTTCGACTCTTCCGGATGGCTCTTCTCACCCGGCATCGCCTTCCTGATAGATTTCCAAATACCGGTATTGGGCACCAGTGTAGACCGAGGGCTTGCAGGTCAGTCTCCCGGCCACCCGCCGCCTCCCCTCCTGTGAACTCTCTGGCTGGAGCTTTCAGATAGCCGGTTTTATTGGTCTCTGCTACGCGGCCCTGTGCGGATTCTCCCCTGGGGCCACCGGCTGGCTTCCTGGCTCATCTCCCGGCCGCAGCTCCTCCAGCTTCTGCCCTGGGTACAGTGGCTTCTTGTGGTGTAGAGGCACAGGGAGACGCAACCCCTGGACAGACCGGGCTCGCCTGCGGTTGGGGCTGGGAGCAGGCTGGGGTGGGTTTTCTCAGCATTGCCGGGCCCTGGGCCCTTAAACGATCGGCTGTCCCCAGCCCTGTCCTTTTACCGAAAGCGGGGCCATTCTAATTTGAGGTTTTATCTTTTTGGCCATGTACCCCTCTGCCTGCAGAAAGCTGCAGATCACCTCCGCACACACACAGACACGCTCCCGCCCGCTTTTCTTTCCAAATGAAGCCATCTCGTGTCATTACGTGTGAAATACGAGGGCGAAGCGCCATATTTCTTCACATTATGGCGATTTCAAAATGATTTTTTAAAGATCAATGCCAGCGCCCAGCCGGCCCCCTCCTTCCCCACCCCAGCTCTCCGAGGGCGACAGCCCAGCAGATCCGGAACCAAACAGCGTGAAGATCTGCTTTTTCCATGGGACCCAAGTGGGGAAACAAAAATCCGATGCAAATTCTTCTAAGTAGCGGTTGGACGCTTGGGAAAGTCAAGGGAGCTCCCCGGACTCAACAGCGAGAAAGCTGGGCACAGAGCGAATGAATCACAGTTAAGGCAAAGCACCTGTTCTCGATTTGCCAGACGTATGGAGTCTGCTCTTGGCTTTACCTGTAATAAATATATTCTTCAAAAAAAAAAAAAAAGCACCTCTCCTGCCATAAATAATGGTGTTATGAAGCGTGGAGGGCTGAGTATAAGACTTTCTGTAATATATAAATTAGGGCCCAAAAGGCCATGTGGAGTGTGGGCAGGGCCTTTTTTATTTATAGAAAAGTCACAGTGCTGGGCTGCTCTGAGGACCCAGGCCCGTGCAAGTACTGGGCTCTGACTGCAGCCCTCTGGTTCCCATTCCTGGCCCAGACTTTGTTGCTGCCTTTCTTTGCAATAAGAGAGAAGTCAAGAGGGACGCTTCCTTTAGGGAAGAAGTTAGAGGCAGCACATTTGAGCTCCTGACTTGTGCCCTACAAGGGTGGGGAGGCCCAGCAGACAGGGTTTAGGTTTCTGACTTGCCCGTCTCCCCTTGTGGCTCCTAGGTGCTGGGTAAGGAGGAGACCCAGGCCTCTTTTTCTGAGACCAGAGCTTAGCCTTTGCTCCTAACACCAGAGTGTGGGAACAGTTTCAAAATGACAGGTTTTGAGGTCTCAGTCTTCTCAGGAGAGAGGGCTCTGGAGGGAAGAGAACGAACCAGCACCCCAACCCTGGGTCTTGCACCCCAGCTCATCTCCCAGGTGGGGAAGCAAATGCACCAAGCGATAGTCCCACCCCAGCCAGCCTTTCTAGCAAATGCTGCTGTCCCAAACTGGAGCTCAACTCCAGTTCAGGCAGAGGGCTAAAGGGTCAGTGGGGAGGGAGCCCCCTGTTTGGGTGCTCTGAGGGTCTGTGGACGCCCTCAAAACCTTGTTTCCTCTCCCAAACAATGGTACCCACCGTGAGGGAAGGAGGCAAACAGGACTGCCGGCCGTCCCTGGAGCCCAGCTTCTAAAGATGCTTAGTAGAGAGGTTGCTTGAGTGGGGGTCACTTTGTCCGGAGACAGCAAACTGCTCCCCACGCCACTCCTAATCCTAAAGAGAAAGAAGGAAAACCTTGCCTGCCCCCCCGCCCCCCAGTCTCTGGCCATTCCCAGCACAGGAGCTGCCGCCTGAGCACAGCTAGGGCCAGTAGCTGGTGGCTCGGAGAAGGACAGGCAGGGAAAAGCTGCAGCCCTTGGCCACACTGGGGCCCAGAGCAGCCAAGAGCGAGGCAGAAGTGGGGAGAGCAGAGGCCGACCCTGGCCAGGACCAGACGGTGAGTGGCTGTGCTGGGGGGGGGGGGGCGGCTTTGGGAAAGATCCTTGTCAATAAGAAGAGAGAGGAAAAAAATCTAGACAGAGGGAAGGAAAAGCAAGAGAGGAGGAAAAAAGAAAAAGAAAAACAATAAATGGGAAAAGGGGAAAAGTTTGTTTTTAATAGATAAGCTAAGCTGAAACTTAGGCATTTTGTATTTGAATAGATGTGGATATCCTGTATGTAGATTTCAAATCGATATTTACTTATGGGGACCCAGTGTGCAAATGTGCTGTACTCTAGGTTGTGTATAGAATATGTAATAAATAAATACACCCTACTATAATAGCGGATGTGCTTGGGTGTTCACACAGAAGACCCAATGGTGCATATGTGGAGGCATGTATGACCCCTGTGAATGATGTGAGTTTACGATTCTGTTCGTAGAAGATCTGTTACCCAAAAGCTTGTGCATACATTTTTATAACTATCACACACCTACGGAAAGGGCAAAAACTTGAGTATTTGTGTACTTGAATTTTGGCTATAAAACATCAGTTGATCAGGAAGCCTTGCTTGAAAATCTCCTGTTGACTTGATATTCAGGCAAAATATATACCGTATCCTCAAACAAACGCATGTGGCTTACATCTGAATCCTTTGATAACTTTCTTCCAAAATATTTGTGTGGAAGGTAAAGGAAATGCCTCAGACTGGCCCAGGGGAGGTCATGAAATTTTGTGACTTTTTTTTTTTTTTTTTTTTTTTGGTCCGACCATGACCTCCTTTACTGTGTATCTCACCCCAAACTGCAGGAACGATGTACATCGTGTGATGTTTCTTTCATGGTAGTGATGGACACAACGATGTAGGCACCATTACCTGCACACAAGCGTGTCCCTCACAAGTGTGAATCTGACCAGTGGGCAGAGATGAGCTGAACGTGAAAGCCCTCAGGTAACTGTGGGGGTCACACAAAAGCACTGCTATCTACAACGAAATTACAAAGGTCCCCAAGCCTATGTCTCCAACCACCCAGAGATATTTCTTCTGACCCAGAACCAGAGTCCAGACCCACTCTGGGAAAGAAAGAGGGGTGGGGATGTTTGCTCCAAGGGGGAAGAAATCAAGGTCCCCAGAACCTTCAGCCTTTATACAAAACCAGCTCTAAACCGGGATCACATCGAATCCACACACATGGGTTCAAACCTCAATGCTGCCACACCCTCCAAGTGGGGATTTTAATTGCAAAGTAACGAAATCTCCTGCCAAATCTCCCTCCCAGGATGTCAGAGGTGAAAGGAAGAACGGAGAGGTCACCGGCCCAAGCAGACCTCAGGACTCTTCTTCCCAAGTCTCAGCCATCGGGGATATGGAAGGCGGTGGGGGTGGCTGACTCTTTGGGAGGGGGCATCCAGGAGGCCAAACGGGGTTGGGGGCAGGCGGGGCGGAAAGGAGCTGAGCAGGTAGAAGGTTATTACGGAATTGCTTCCATAAAACCTGAGGCTGTTGTAAAACCCTCTGCTTTCCAAAGACTTGATTTCCTCTTTTCTCTCTAACATCCCCCTTTTTTTCTTTTTACAGCACTGTTCCTGGGAGGGGGTGGCCAAGAGACGCCGGGATGGAAGACAGTCAGGCTCCAGGCTCCGGGTGGCTGGGCAGGTTTGTGAGAGGCCCAGAGAGAAGTAAGGTAAGGCAGAAAGACACCCTAGACCACCTTCACCCAGGCTGGAGGACAAGAAAATGTCAAGGAGTTGTGCTGTTGGCCTTTGCTCACCAGGGGGGTGGATTGAAGGCTGCATTTCTCCCAGGGCCAGAGGTGGGTCTCCCAAGGGCCCTTCCACTCCTAGCAGATGCCCCTTGTTCACAGACTGCCCCCCCCCCATGTCAGCTTGGCGCCAGAGCCCCATCCGGTCGGGCCTCTTTCCCGGCCCCTTTCCACATTCCCTTGCCTCAAGCAGGGGGGAAGAGTTTGGGAACAAAAGTTAGCTTATGCTTTGGACCGTCCCCTCCTTCCGCCAGTACTTCTAGCTATTCCTCTCCTGGGCCGGGAGCCAGCAGCCTAGAATGGGTTGGGGTCAAAGAGGGTATCATGGCTTTGCCCCTGCGCCATGCGCCCCCCCCCCCCCCGCATCATCTCCTGTCAGACCACCAGTCTGGAGTGAACTGCCCAACAGCCTGGGCTCCCCATTTAGCCTGCACCTCAGGCCCCTCTCCCAGGGGGTGGCCTTTAGGACCGAGGTAAACCTGTAGCCCAGCACAAGGGTCTAATGGGGAAGCCTTGGCCACTCTGTGGAACAGGAGCTGAGGGATTGGGAAACGTAGGACTTTTTCTGCCCCACCTCTGCCCCACTAGGGGGCCCTAGGAAGGACCCTGGAGGCGTACAGGCTGAGGCTACATGGGATCCTGACATTTCCCCTTTAGAATGGGACATACTGAGCCCTCTTCAAGGACCTGACGTTTCCTGTTGAAGTGGAGTCCTGTCCCCCCCCCTCCCCCCCCACCAAGGGTTGCAAAGATCTCAAGGATCCCCTGTATCTCTTGAAACCAAGCATTTGCCAAGTTGGAGAGGCTTTCCTTGGAAAGTCTAAACGTAGACAGGAGCCCAAGATCCCAAGGCAGAAAGCCTGAAGCCCCAACCAGCATTCTTTGGCTCTGCAGAATAGCCCAGCAAGGTGCCTCTGGAGAGTAGAATGTTCTCCATTCCCGCTTTCCCTCCCAACACCCACTTAAAAAATACGGAAGTAGGAAAGACACCCTAGGGCTTCCCACCTCTTTTCTCTGGGGAACATCTTCGCTGTTTCTGGGTGAAAGATCTCGAACCTCTTCACCATTTGGCAAGAGTGATACACTGGTCCTTATGCTGCCTCCCTGCCCAGCACCCACCCCCCACCCCCCACGCACACTCCTCCAGCTAAGCGAGGAGCAGTAGCTGCCGTGAATCGGGTGGTTTAATGTCGTTGTGTTCAGAAATCCAGGCCCAACAACATGAAACTACCTAATTCACTCAGCAGCTCCAGGTCAAGGGCTCACTGAGGGGGCAGACCCCCGTAGCCATCTTATGGGCCAAAAACAAAAACAAAAACAAAAACGGTTGGCCAACTCACTTCATTTTCCTCCACCACTTTCCCAACAGAACCCAGTTGCTAGTTAACAACCCATCCAAAGAACTGGAGGCAGGACTCCAGGCACAACCATTCAGGAGCCGGTGCCACCAGCTCTGAGATTCCGGGAACTTTTGTTCTCTTCCAGGAGCCCCCGTGGAGGAGGATGGGGACCCTAGGCCCAGCCCAGACCTGGACAAGGCCTCACGGCTACACCTGCCTGGTCACCACCTCTCAGCCTCCGTCTCTGCAGCTGGAGGTCTCCACAGATAAGATTTCTCAACTTCAAACTGTCATCAAGGCGCATCTCCACTCCCCGTCGTCGGGCTAGTGCCTATATTCCAGGGTCACCCGGGGTAGTTCCGAGAGGCCAAATCTTCAAGCCCTACACCACCCCCCTGCTTTGAGACTGGAGTAGAGACCGGAGAGTGGAGAGGGAGAAAGTGACTGCTGGAGACATAGGTGGAAAAGCAGAGTGTGAGAAAATACCAGGAAGACCAGGGATGACAGGCAGGCAAAAGCGGGTTGGCCTGGACAGTCGCTGCGAAGTCGCCCTGCCGGAAACGTCCGGGGTAGGGGTGGGGGGACCTGGTTCCGCAGAGGCTGAGCCGTCCCAGGTAAGAGGATCCGCTCCGAATTCACAAATGAAACCTGGAGGCTCAGCTTGGGACGCAGAGAGCAAGGCTGCTTCTTGCTTCCTGACCTTCAGCTTGGGCCCTTCGCTCTCCGCCCCCACCGATCTCCCCTGCGGCCACCTCTACCCCTCCAGACGCCCGCGTCGTCGCAGGTGTTCAGGCACACAGCCCACAGCGGGCGGGCGGCCGCGCGAGCCGAGGCGGCGGACTCACCTGGGCGGCGGCGGCAGCGGCGGCGGGAGCGGCCGTCGGAAGGCGCGGCGCCAGCGGCCTGTCCCCCCGTCCGGCCCGGCTCCCTCCCGCCCTGGCGCCGGAGGCGAGGGTCCGCGTGGCCACGTGTCCGGCGGGGAAGTCCGAGGGAGCGGAGGAGTCTGCCCGGCCGCCCGCTCCCCCTCCCGGGTATAAATCTTGGGGACCGGAAATACAATAAAACTTCACCGTGTTGATGAACTTCAAATGGTTTACATCCCCTCCTGTCCTGAAAAGAAAGACGGCCGGGGGGCGGGTTAAAAGGAAGGGGAAACAAATTTACGAGCCGCAGAAGCAGCCGCCTCGGCCCCTTTCTTTCGTCCGAGCAGACTGTGTCCGCGTGGAGAGAAGCAGCCTCGGCCCCCGGGACTTTGCGTCGGCTGTCCCCGGCTCCAGGGACTCTTCTCTCGCAGGAGTCGCCCGTGCGGAGGCTGGCAACTCACCGGGCCGCACGCACAGGCCCGGGCTCGGCGGACCCGGCCCTTCGCCCAAGCGGAGTTAGGCGCCCCGTCCTTCCTCGCTAAAGCCTGGCTCTGCCGGCCACGCCCTGTGGCCTCCTTCTTTGCGTCTTTCCGCTGAAAGCGGGTTTTTTGTTTGTTTGTTTGTTTGTTTTTTCTTTTTGCGCCTCTAGCTGCCAGACTTTTGCCCTGCCCCACCCGTTTATTGCCAGGTACTTGCTTGAAGGGGAGAGAGGGTCAGAAGGCCTGAAGGGGCTGAGCGGGGCAGGCGCTCCCAGAGGAGAAACCGAGATGCTGGTCTTGGCCAGAGTGGAGGTGACGGCCAGCGCTGAGTGGTGTCCAAATTGGCCTCTGCCACCGTCTCCTGTCTGGTTCCTTCAAAGCCTCCAACAACAGCCACTACCTGAACCTCCACTGCCCTCTCCATCGCTCTTTTCGGCTCCGGACCTTTTGCTTTTGTTTTGTTCTGACCAAACTTTGTGGAATCCGGATTTGGAAAATCGCTATTAGGCCGTAGTGAATCAAAACCAAAACCAAGGAAAGGGTCTTTTCGCTGTGAGCTCCAGATAATTGGGAGCGAAGTTGTTGATTTCCTGTTCACTTTGTCTGCTGGAGGGGCATGGTTAGGTGCACTTCTGGGCGGGAGAGCAAAGGAATTCGATCATGCCTCACAGTTATTCACCAAAAAATAAGAAGGATCTAGGTCTAAGAGGCGCTGGCGGGCTAAGATGAGCTCAGACGCAGTCAGGGCTCGGGTGCAGAACTGAGGCTCAGCCGCAGACCCAGGCTGGGGCTTGGTGCACTGGCGGCCCCTTCCTCCCACAGACACACACAGGTGCGCCCTGTGTGACCCGCCGGCTCCACGCCCACCCCCCACTTCCAAGGAAAGGCCCCAAAACATTACTGGGGACTTCTTTTTTTAAGTGATTTTTTTTTTTTTAAATGGGGACATCTGGTTGGCTCAGTCTGTACAGCAGGTGACTCTCGATCTCAGGATTGTGAGTTCAAGCCCCACATTGGGTGTAGAGATTATTTTAAAAAGAAAGAAGGAGGGAAGGAAGAAGGAAAGAAAGGAAGGAGGAAAGAAAGAAAGAAAGAAAGAAAGAAAGAAAGAAAGAAAGAAAGAAAGAAAGAAAAGAACAAAAAGGAAGAAAGAAAGAAAGAAAGAAAGAAAGAAAGAAAGAAAGAAAAAGAAAATTCAAAATAAAGTTATAAACAAATGGAAGGGGCAGGGAAAATACTATGGTCTACAGTTCGCAATTTTTTTGAAAGGCTAACTCTGAGGCAGGCAGTCCTCCTCTGCCCCAGCCAGTGGGGGATGGGAGCCGCCGTGCCCTCTGGCTCCTTCCCTGCACCAAGGAGGAGGAAGGCGGGGCTCTCATTAACAGCTGGAGGACAGGAAGTAGCTTGTTTCCATGCCCATATTCATATTCCAGGATATGCATGAGGAGGCCCCTCCGGCGGCTCCCTCCTTATTACATGCCCGAACTCCCCCATTTTGCTCTTTATCATGCTATATTTTTAATAAAAATACTGTGATGGCAGCTCCTGGCAGTCACCCCTGCTATGAGGATTTGCCTCTGGGAGCTGTTAGCGAAGGGCGGAGGGCAGGACTGAGGGGCCAGCAGTTTCCACACCATTCGAGACTGTTATTACCCGCCCCCTTGCCCCCTCCCCCAGAAGCCTGCAGTGGGGGCAGGTCACTGTGCTGGCTCCCTGCTCATTGCTGACCTGGGTCTAGGGATTCCCTGGGCCGAGGAGAGGGGATGGGACCATTTTAGTCTTAGACGCTGGAAAATCTGAAGAGGCCACGGCTGCAGAACAGATGTATCTGTGCACACACAAGTTTTGCACATACTTTTCAAGGGCTTTGTAGCTGCCCCCTCCCCTCCCCCAACTGGTACCCAGAACCCAGGCCATGGATCCCAGTTTAAAACATAAAATTCTCTGCATGGGACTGGACTGACACCTCAAATACATTCCCATAAATGCCAACTAGCCTTTTCCTTCCGAGATTGCTGGCCCCAAAGGAGCCAACTTTCAATGCCCAACACAGATACCCACCAACAGGGGAGCTGCTGCCCACAGGCACCCTTCTCATACACTGGTTGAGCTCATAATGGTCACTCCGTGAGTAAAGGCCATTGAGGCGGGGTTTCTTTTCACCCTCAAGTGTCCAAATCCTCTCCCCAAAGCACGTCGATCTCCCAAGTTATTCAGAAAATTGAAAATGTAGATGATCAAGCTGCAGGATTTAGGGGTAACTTTTCCCTACTCTTGTCCCTTCTTGAAGATACAGCAGAGTTCTAGCATAACTGGAGGGGACTGCACATGGGATGTTGAGAGGAGGCAGTGTAGACACAGATGCAGAACCCAGGATCCTCAAAGAAACCGAAATTGAGACCCCCTTCCATTTAGTTAGAGTTGCAAGGAGAATAAATATTCCTGGGCCTTCTTCCTCCGTCTCCCTTCCTAGGTAGGGTTCAATATGTTGGCGGGGTGGGTTTCAGAGCAGGCAGAGGTGCCGGAAGCACCATCCCTGAGACCTAAGCTCGATGTTTTGCCCCCAATTTTTTTTTGCCCCGGGCTGGGGGAGCGGCTCCGCGGTGGCTGGCGGGTGAGGCTGAGGCCGCCGCCGACCTCTAGGCGGCGCCCTGGCGTTGAGTCCTCACGCAGCTCTGTGTCCCGCGTTGGTGAAGGGGCCGGTTCCTGCAGACGCACTGGGCTTGGCCTGGAGCCGGCCGCCGGCGCGTCGCCTTTGGCGCCCTCTGCCAAGCAAGAGAAACACGATGAAACGAGTGAGGGCTGGGAAAGGAATCGGCAGCTAATGGTGGCTTCATCCGCTCCCCACCCCCTACCCTCCTTCCCGACTCTAGGGAGCCTTCCACAGCTCAGTCTCCTTTGATCTCCCCAGAAGCCTGCTCAAGGGCAGCGCCGGAATCCTGAATCCCTCCCCGCAACTTGCAAAGGAAGACACTGAGGCCCGAAGAAATTAAGTCATTAGCCCAAGATCAGAGCAGCTATAAAATGGTGAGGCAGGCCTGGAGGACAAGTCCTTTACTCCAAGTGAAATGCTCTTACCCCAAAATAGGACGACCCCAGCAAAAAATGTCTGTCTTGTGAGCAAAATTCATTTCAGGAAAGGCAGCCTTTGGGGGGGGTTGGAATTAAGATTTGGGGGAGCACGTAAGGGAAGTGGAAGCGAATATAGGAGAGTCTCAGCTAAGATTGGGAGACAAGATGAGTGCAGCCCCCTCCCTTCCAAGACAGGTCAGTTCAAAGCTTACAACCTCCCCAGATGTGTGTCATCGAGGGCAAGTGCCCGAGGCCTTCAAACACCCAGGTGAAAACGACCCACAGGACGGGGGGATACTGTGAAGTTTGAATACTTTGTAAAAGAGGCCCTGATGACAAGAGAAGGTGTTGGACACAGGACTGCCCCATAAACCCAAAAGAGAAAAGCCTTTAGGGCAGGCAGTCAGGTCACTTTCCTTGGCTCAAATGGCCTGTCGGATTCCAGGAAAAGGAAACCTTGCTCGGGACACAGTCCCTTTGAGTCTAAGCTCAGAGACACCCCCCCCCCAGAACCCGAGAAGCACGGAGTAGGAGAAACGGGGGTCCCTCTTCCCCTCCTGCCAAGGTAGAAACGCCATTTTACACTGCGGGGGCCCACTTGGAGACATCTCTCCAAAGTTCCTTGTAGGACAGAGGTCCCAGAGAATCCCCTGGGGGAAAGGCAGGGAAGCAGAGGGGCGAGGGGGGCTGCGGGGCTGGGGCAGCAAAGGGCACGCGCCCACCGTGCGGCAGACTAGGCCCCCCCACCCCGCCCGGGTCTGCAGCCCCGCGAGACGCACCTTCCCTGCATGGCAGGGGCTCCCGTGGACGCCTAATTACCGAGAGCACATCTGGAGCAGCTGCGCCCTAGCTGGCCTCGGGCACATTATTCTGCTCCAAACCCTATTTTCATTCCCGAGGCTGAATCATAAAAGACTCTAGAGGCAGGATAAATTCGGGTCTGTGTGTGTCAGCATTCTTACGTGCGTGTGTGTGCGCGCGCGCCCGCCCGCGTGCGCGCGCGCGAGTATGTGAGCGTCCGGGAAGCGTCTGTGCGTCTCGCTGTGATTTTGCCCAATCGATTCGCAAAAGTTAGGGGGAGAAATGGTGCAACATCAGGCGAATTCAACTGCGAACATACTGTCGGCCTCATTATCCGCCCATTTCCAGGGAAAGCATTTGGGGCTGGGAATTAGCCAGTTAATTGCATCACTTCTTTTGTTCACTTTAGGGCAGGAGAAACTATCTGCTTTCTATTAAAACATTCCATATTTCAAAAACTTTAAGATCTTCTCATTGTCAATTTTCTTTATTTCCATCCCCATTACACCACTTGAACATTCAGATATGCCAGTATCGCATCAACATTATCACACACACACACACACACACACACACACACACACACTTACACAGGGTTTATGCTGGGAAAAGTCACCCAGTTTCTGCATCTGCAAAATCTGGATGTCTTAACTCTTAGGGTTGTTGTGCGGATTAATTACTGTACAAAGTGTCTAGGATTTAGCACAATGCTTGGTGAACAGAGAGTATTTAGTAAATAATAACTATTAATAACAAGGAAGGGGAGGGGAAAAAGAGGTGGAGGAGGGAAGGGGGGAGGGAGAAGGAAGCCTGCTTTGTTCTCAGAGAACCAGTCTAGGTTGGAGGGTATGTTCTCAGCCTGTATATGTATAATGTATTCTTTTGACTTAAAGCAATGTCCATAAAAGCGAGGCCCCTTGAACCCCTTGGCCTGTAACTACCTCTTCAATAAGGAACAGAGAATTGGGGCAATTATCTGGCTCATTTCAGGTTCAAACTCCCTTTAGCCTGAAGTATCTGGATCTGGTGGGGGAAAGGTCTGGGGAGTGGTGGCATATTCTCATTCAGCTTCTCAATAAGCCTTTTCCCTTTGCTGGAGTTGTTGAACAAGATCCCTGCCTCAGAGAATGGGTGGAAAAGAAATAGGGGGCCCAGAAAGATGGAATTAAAGCAGAACATCTGAGAAATACTTCAGAAAAACCACGGCTTGCTCATTTCCTGGGCATTTCCTACTCATTTCCTTGGAGTTTCTCCATGTTATTGGCCTCAGAGACTCCCTAAACAAATCACAGAGCTTTGCCTGGTGGGAACCTTCATTTCACATTCCACGGATGTCTCCTGAGTGCCTACTGTGTGCCCAGCGCTGGGCTAAGCTCTGGGGCTCCAGCGGGAGCTGCACTCCACCAGTTAGCAGTGCTGAGTTGCAGGCAGTGAGAGGTCTCTGCTCCCAGAAACTAGTCCAGGGATCTAGGGAGGGTAAGACCCTGCTGGGCAGGAACTTCTGGCCAATGACTGCATTGCCTTTTCAGGGCCAAAGTTCTGGTGCAGGGGCGGAGCCAGATGGTCTGAGGGCACCCCCCCTCCCATTGTCTGTGGGAAAGAGGCCAACTCCACGGTGGGGATGGCCTTGTGGGGGGAGGGGTGGGGCACAGGGAATTGAGAAGGGGTGAAGAGATGGCTAGAGGCTCCTGACCCTCAGTTGGAAGTTCCTGAGAACACCAATTAGCTTTTTTTTTTTTTTAATTAGTAAAGTAGGAAACAAATGGGCATATATTTCTTCTGCTCTGATTAAAAGCATTTAGGTCAGGTGTTCCCAGCCTGAATTATTCAGTTTAAGTTGTCCCAAGCAGAAAATTGTTTGTTTTTTTCTTTTTATTTTCAGGCAGGGGTCTGAATACTATCAGCCAGCCATTGGCTTCTGTGTGACAGCCCAGAACGGTGGGGGCTGCTAGGTGATGGTTGTGTCAGCCCAGAGAGAGGCAACTGGCAATGGGTTGAGGTCTTTCCTTCCCCAGGTCACATTTACTTGAAATGTGTAGGCAATTGAGGATGAGCCAGGAGGGTAGGGCAGTGTGTGAGTGTGTGTAGGGTGTAATAAGCCAATTTCCTGTTCCCTTAATTTGTCTGAACACAGTGCTGAAAGAAGGAAGTTGGTTCACTTCTCAGACCCCAATGAAACCTGACTTTTTTTCGGGGAGATCAACTCACAGGAGTGGGGAAAAATGCCAGGAAGGTTTTACTGGGCCGTGGACGACAAAGAGTCTAAAGAAGCCAAAACTTGGGGTGAAACTCGGGGGCCCCCAGGCTCGTCAGGAGCTACCTGATAATGCGTGGCTCCTACCAACAAGATAACAAAAATATTTGGGAGCAAATCCTTCCCTTTTCCACCCAGAATTCATTATCGCCGGACTCTAACCTTGGCTAAGCCCTCAGGCCCACGGAGAACTGGGGTCTCCGAAGAAACTGAATAAGCAGATCAATAAGGGACACAAAAGAACATTACACTGCCCGATCTCCATTTGTTTGGCTCACAGACAGCATTATCTAGAGGGTTGTCGTCAGACAGCCTTCCCCTCTCCAGGAGTTTCATTACTTTTTTTTTGTTCCCTGATATGTTTTTTTATTCCTCAAGTCCCACTTCCTTCGGGCAGCTGGTTGCACCCTGGGCCAGCCCAAGATCAGTTTCTTGCAGCAAACCTCTTCCCATTTTCCTG
>NW_024412420.1:11917322-11982366 GCF_014898765.1 Herpailurus yagouaroundi | reverse complement strand
AAAAAAAAAAAAAAAAAAAAAAAAAAAAAAAAAAAAAAAGCTGGGAAACAGAGAAAGACTGACTCCCACTGGGAACCCAGCCCCTATGGTAGTGGTGGGGAGAGGGACACTGCCGGATGGGTGTTTTTAAAGATAAAGGATAACCTGGTAAACACCAAGGTATCAGCTACAGGCAAAACAAAGTGAAGACCTATATTAACTGACCACATTTGGTCTCGGCATTTTCCAGACACCAGCTTCTTTGATCAGTCCAAATAGGAGTCCTTAACCTGGGGTCCAAGGGGTCTGAAATCCTCTGAAATTGTGGGATTTGGTGAGTATTACATAAGTACTTTTCCCCCCCTTAGGGAGGAGGGAACCAATAGCTTTCATCGGATTTTAAAGTATCAATGAGTGAACCCCAAAATGTTAAGAATCCTTTATCCACCATTCACAAACAAATACCTCCAATGTGATGCAGAGGGAGGCAGTGAAATAGATTTGGGTACCTGACAGGATAAAATAAAAGAGAGGACAATTTTAAGTGTGTCACAAGGTCGGGTGGATACTGTCATCTGGCCTTCCCCGGAACCACGGGCACCTGCTCACAGGTGCTAAGGACTCCAGGACCAAGACCGGTGGCCCACAAACCCATCCTGACCTCCTTGCACCCTTGCCCACACACACAACGAGTGTGCAAGGTCTCTGTGTCTCTAACCAAAATGATACGGAGCTTTTCTCCACTGGGGCCTGGATCTTCTCCAGCCTGAGTTGGTCCTTCTCTTGTCCTGAGTTGGTCCATACCAAAAAGGAGCGGAAAGTTTCGGGATCCGTTCCCCAGCCCCGCTGAGAAATGCCCTCGCTCTTGGGGAAGGTGCTTCGGACACTTCCCTGGATATTTCGCAGGCCTGAGGTGCCTTGCCTGCGACCTGAGAACCTAGACCGACGTCCAGGCCGCTGTCATGACCTTAAAATTCTCTTGGTCTCAGGTTGGGCGCCGAAAGGGGAGCAAGAGACAGCTGAACAGGTAGGCAGACGGAAGCAGACACAAAGAAAGGGACCCATGAAGGCAGCCAGAGAGAATGACAAAGAGCGAACCGAAACAGCCAGACAGGAGCTGGAAGCCGGAGCGCGGGGGCAGGTGGAACCGGCAAAACCCGTGTGCTGAGAAGGGCCCACAGGGGCCGCGGAGGCAGCCAGGCGCGTCTCCTTTACCCGTCCTTACCGGGAGGTTAATGACTTTGTGAGCGCCCCCTCGTTCCAAACTGCCCATTTAGAACTCCTCGGTCTCCTTAAGACTCTCTGATTAATTAGCAGGTTCGGGAGGATAGAGGTGGCCCTGGTGGGGTTTTGCTGGATCTTTGGTTAATTGTGGGGAGGAAGGGCGCATCCGGGAGGGGAAATCCAGGGCCGGGAAAAGGGGGCAAGAGGTGCTGGCGCCGGCAACCGGAGGGAGCAAATGAACTGTTCGTGCGCCGGGTAGCCGAGCCTAGGACCCACTCGCCCCCTCTCCCCCGCCCCGGAGCAGAACAGCGAGAAGATGCTCCCTTGGCAAAGGTGGCCCGTCCCAGCCCCCGCCGGGCCCCCGCGCCCAGATCCCGCTTGGGGCGAGGTGCTGGGTCAGCGATTACAGCCGCTCCCTGCGCCTCCGGTGGCTGGACAGAACCCCCCACCCCATCTCATGTCTTCCATTGGCCAGCCGAGGCTGTGAGTCCACAGGCCCTTGGCGTTGCGGCGTCCGAGGGGGCACCTGTGTAACTGCGACCTCCCTTCGCCCCTTTATTGCCGCTTCCAGCCGCCTCGGCGGATTTGAAAGCCTCCTTTTCTAATCCCTCTGTCACGTTCCCGCCTCAGGAGGGCCGGGGCTCAGAGCTTGGCCCTCCCAGGCTTCCAGATTCACCCCTGCGGCGCCAGCCTGCGGCTGGGCTGGAGGCGGCTGGGGCTGGAGGCGCGCAGAGTCTCTGCGGCTAGGCTCCCCCCGCCTCCCTGCCCAGGGACCTCCCGGCCCTCCTGCCCGCAGCGGGAAGGCAGTCGCCGAGCTGGCCGGCGGCTGGCACTGAGACCGTCGCTCCGCTCCCGGCCAGGAGACAAAGGTGATCCCCAACTGAGCACCGCGGGGTGCGTGCGGCAGGGGACTGCTGGGCCGGTCCAGCGCCAGGGAACCCTGTACAGATCTTGGGTACGTTCCGCGCAGTTCCAAGCATGTCTGGAGTTGGGGGATCGATGGGGTGCAGCGGTCTGGAGCCCCTCTCATGGAGGGGCGACCATCCCAATCCCCAGGAGACCTGGTTCCACAGCGGTGGGCAATGACGCGGTCTCTCCCAGGAGCTTGCACGAGTCGCAAGGCAGGGACATCGCAGACCGCAGGAGGAGCCGCGCAGGGAGAAGGTTGCTGCGAGGCGCTTCCTTCCCTCGGCTTCACCTCCCAGCCCAGGAGGTCCCCGGCCAAGGAGCTCACCGACTGGGGAAGAGGTAAGAGGCTTAAGGAGTAGAAATCTGGCCCCTCTCCTTTTTTGTTGTTTTAAAGGATGAGGTCTCTGGGTATTGACTTCTTTTGCCATAAAAGAGTTTCGGGCAATTTGACTAGTCCTGGCGAGTTTTGGGCTGAAATGTGGGTCCTGATTCATGGTTTAAAAAAAAAAAAAATTGTTGGATGGTGGAGGTTCAGGAGTTCATGGTTATTTTTCTGGTTATTATCCGTTAATATCCAGGTGATTTTAGACTAAGTCCTCTCTTCCACTTCAGCCGAGATTCAGCCTTGAACAGCTGCCCCGGGGAGTAAGCAGAGGGCTGAGAAGGAGGGCAACTCAGAGCCGCCCCAATGGGCGATGGGAGGGGGATGGGGCACTTTGGCCTTAATTATCCCCGCAAGGAAAGTCTGTTGGCTCTATAACTGGGGCTAAGAGGGGGCGGGCAGGGTGGGTAGAGTGCGGATGGGAAAGTGGGCTGAGAATGGCCCCAGCGGCCCTTCCTGAGGAAGAAAGAGTTGAGATTGGGGCAACTCTTAGGCCCTAGTGGCTTTCGCCCTTTGCTTTCCAGACAGTGGTGGGGAGAAGAAGGCCGCCTGGGTGCTTTTGCAGGTGAAAGTCAACCTGGGAAGCACCGAGGTACCAGCTCAAGGGGAAAAAAACTAAACACCTGCATTAATGACCATAGTTGGTCTCAACATTTTCCAGACACGAATTCCTCCGATCAATCCAAATAGGAATTCTTAACCTGACGCCCAAAGAGTCTGAAATCCTTGGAAATTGGGGGATTTCATGGCTCTACAAAAAAGCCCTAGCCATTTCTGAGGAAGGGAGGAAGCAAGGGGAACACAGGAACAGAAGGGGAGTGACCACAAACCCTGCAGTCTAGTTCCCTAGCGACTGAGCCCTGAAACCCCAAATCTGAAACCTCAAGCTGATCCCATGTATGCAATTGCCAAACTGAAGAGCGGAAAGTTGCAAATCAACCAAGGAGAAAAGTTTCCACCACTGTGTTCAGGATGGGTCTGGATGTTTAAGTAGATTACGAATCTGGATGTTTTCAGGGATTTTTTTTTTTCCCTTTCCAGCTATTCCTGATTTTTGAGTGGGCTCTGGGGCTCATGGGGCAGCCAGGCAGGAGAGAGATCTGGACCTCCAGTCCCCTGATCTCACCTCCACCTTATGAACAGCCCAGGGTCCCCTGCAGGCCAGGTCAGGACCAAGCCTGCCCTCGCCAAGGCTCTGTTGGTGGCAGGCCTTGCCCCAACCCCCTTGGCCCTGAGGACTCACTTCTGTGTGAGCCCAGACCTGCTGCCCAAACTGCTCATCCGGCCACCCAAATAATGGCAGCATTTTTAATTCTTCCTGTTTTTGAAAACTGCAGATGTCCCACATCCTCAGTTCCTCTTAAGGAAGATGGTACCGTTGGATCTTGGGGTGTGGGGGACTGTGGAATCAACCTCTAAGCACTGGAGAGCAGGGCCTACTATAATGACTTGTCACCCCCAATCACAGTGCTGCCCAGATGGGTCAAACATTCCCCCTTTTTTTCTCTCCGTCCCTACCCTCCAAGCCCAGAAAAAAAAAAAAAAAAAAGTCATGGATTTTTCTGTCTTTCTGTGTTGGGGGAGAAAGAGAAGACAAAACCCAAGAGTCAGAGGGCAAGCCATGAGGGAGGAGAAAAATGAGGGTGATGATTCCAGGAGATTAAAATAAGCGACCCCCCTCTTCCTAAACCAAGAGCCTCTGAAGCCTGATGTTTGTTTTAATCAGGCCAGGAAGAGAAGTTGGAGGCAGGGTGGGTGGGAGACGAAGTGCCCAGCCTAACAGATACTCCAGTCATGGGGGCAGTGGCTTCTGAGGCTTCTGAGAAGGCAAAACTGCCAACCAGCTGCTCCGGGATGGTCTGGGCCTCCCAAATCACAGTGTGGAAGAGTAGAGGGCTCTCCTTGAGGGCCTCTGAGGTCTCCTACAGTGCCTTGCCTGGGGCTAGTAAAGCCTTTCCTTGCATTTCTTCTGGGGCAGTGTGCAAATGTATGTGTGTGTTGGGCCTGCGGGTGCGGTGGTTCTAAACCATGGCGGGGGTGGGGAGCAACTCACCTCCTGGGGAGTCTATGGTGATATGGTTGGGAGTGGAAGGAAGTGTCATCCTTTCTGGGCTGGGGGACTGAGGAGGCCTCTTTGGCACTTGAAACCAAGTGCTCCAGACCCCAGGGAAAGGGAGGAGCTGCAGCTCCAAAGAGGGGTTCGCAGGGGAGATCAGATCAGGAAAAGCACCAGACTTTCTTCCGCCAGGGGTCTGGGAAATACACTGATAAATGTGAACTTTCACTCAGAGAACACCTCCTTTCCAGGATGGGTCATTGTGCTTCTACTAATACTGGAAAGTCCGGTCCTGTGCTGTATGTTTCCACATTTAGCAAATGTGGAATATGTGAAATATACCACGCACTGATCTAATTAGGAAGAGGGGGTGTATACAGGTGAAAATGTGAATTTCCCGCCTGCTACCTTTATTACTGGGCACAATTGGGAGGACGTAATTTTCCGTCTCTTTTCCATGTTTTCACCAATCCTCAGTCGCTACACAGTGCTTAAATACTGGCAAAGGCACAGCCTGACACAGGATCCCCCACTGATTACTGAGGGTTACTAATTCCTAAGATACCCCATAATCCTACATACCCCTTTATGCCTAATTCTCTCTACATGCCTTTTCAAAAGCAGGTATTGACCCCTGAATCAATCCAAACAAATTGAGATCCTTCCCCTGCCTTCTGCCCCTTACCATAAACAACAGGGCCCTCTACAAAAATGCACCCGCATCATTTTTGTGAGTGTGAGTTTCCAGTAAGATGGCGGCGCCAGGCATCCCTCCAGATTCGGATACACGCTTTCCCAGGCAGATCACTGAGTCTCTGTATAATCCAGAGGGCAAGGAAACCTGGGTCCCCTTGCAGCGGTGGAAAGTGGTTAGAAGCAAGAGACTCCCCCAAGCATTCTCTCTCCATCGCTTCCAGGGGACTTCTAGAGAGCTGATTCTGCACCTTGGGGGCCTGGCGCTCCCGTCTGGACCCAGAGTTCCAGGCCAATTCCTAATTTCCGTGGAGAACGAATAACCGTTGTCCCTTTCCAAGCTACCCCCACCCACGAGGCTGTTCAGCCAGCCAGCCCGGGTTTCTCGCTGCATCCGCTTGGAATCCGGAGTTGCAAGCGGGCAGACCTGGTGGAGAGGGCCTGAGGCTGCGCGGGGCATTCGGGACCCGGCTCTGGGGAGCCAGGGTTGCGGGCAAAGGATGGGGGGGGGGGGTGACCCTCTGCCCCCTTACACACCTTCGCTTGGAGAGTGAGAGTCCAGTGGGAGCGGGGGGGGGGGGGGGGGGGGGAGTGAAGGCGTTGCGGGGGTACCCCGAGGCCCTACTGGGGAGGCTGGATCCGTCCGGAGCTCAAGGTTAACAGGCGGCCCGGGTAGCCCACGCCCGCCACGGCCGATCAGTCCTCAAAGCGCGGCCGAGGGACTGCGCGGCCCTAGAGGGGTCTTTCAAGCCTCCGTTGTGATCTGCGTGGTCGCGGCCCCCATGGGCGAGAGGCAGGGCTGGGAGTGTCTCACCTACCTCTCCGAACCGCGCTGTCCTCCGCGCGTCTTCAGAGGCTGCAGGGACCCGGGGCTTGGGGCGCTCCAGAGCCTAGGGACGCTGGTGATGACGCCGGGGCCAAGGGCTCATCGGCTGTGGGTCGCCGCCCCCCGCCCCCGTGAGGCCTCTGGCCGCAGTGTCTGGGTCTGGGGCGCCGGCGCCGACGGCGCTGGAGGCGCGAAGGGACTCGTGCGTCCTCAGTCCCCCTGGCGCCGACGAGGGGGTGAGAGGGGAGAGGACAGGACCCGGGCGGCGGATTGGCGCGGGCGCCACCTTCCTCCGCGTCCGCCCGGGCGGGGCTCCCGCCGGTCTCACCTGCCCCCTCGCTGGGGCGCCGTCGGATCACCGCGCGGCGGTTCCAAGAGTGGGCCTTGAGCCCTCTGGAAGGCCAGAGGCGCGGAGGAAAGGCGCCGAGATGGCCGGCAGACAGAGGAGAGACTGTGTGTGTGTGTGTGTGTGTGTGTGTGTGTGTGTGTGTAAGAGAGAGAGAGAGTGAGAGCTAGAGAGAGCGAGCGAGAACGGACAAGAGAGAAGGAGATCCGGGGAACGCTTCCCAGAGAAGCCGTCAAATGCAGAAATAGACAAAAGAAGTAGGGGAGAAAGAGTCTGGGGGACAGAACGAAGCCCCGGGCTTCTGAAGCGAGCGACAAGTTGTCCTTGGGAGTTGGGAACGTGAGAGGGAGGGGCGAGGCCAGAGGAGCCTGAGAGGAGGAGGGGGCGCGCAGACCCTTGGCTGGAGGCGACTGATCCATGTGCAGGACCCAGAACCCCGACAAGGAGAGCGCGGGACCCTCCTCCGTCCCCCCCCACCCCCAGTCCCTCGCCCTGTTGCAGCCGGTCTCCGGCTGGATGCAGGCTGGATGCAGCGACCCGGCGACTTCCCTCGCTCCCCTCCCGCCGCCCCGCCTGTCCGGGGCTCGGTCCCTCCTGGGGGGACAGCACCAGGCTGAGGGCTGCCTACTACCTCTTCCTTTCTTCTGTTCGCTGCGCCTTGAATGGGATTCTCCCCCTCATGACGTGATAAGGACTCGCGAGGCCAAAAGGAATGACCTTGGCCAAGGTCAAAGGAAGAACTTGGAAGTTTTACTTTCCATCCCAGCCCTTGGGATCCCTTTCCGGGTTTGCCCTGCTGGTTACTGGAGTGGTATCCAGGCTCTTCTCTGCATTTCGCTCTAAGGCCCAAATAGAGATCCCAGCTTACCTCCTGCCAGCCGCCAGCGAATGGGCCACAGAGGACCCAGCGGGCTGGTCTCCACGTGTTATCTGGCCTCAGACCTGAGACCTTTCTCCTCAGCCAGCATGAGGCTGGGGACTCACTCATAATCCAGCCCCTTGCTGCAAACGGTTGTCCAGGATGGGGGTGGGATGTGTCTGAGATCTGAGTTCTAGGCCTGGCTCTGCCACTTTAACTGTGGAACTTCAGCCCCATCCCCCTCTCTAGGTTTCAGTCTGTTTCCTCTGTATATGGGGGGTGGGAGGGGAGGCAGGCTGGGTCATTTATGTTTTGTTCCTGTACCCTCCTCTGGCACGCGGGTTCTGCTGAACTTACACTTCTGAGACAAACACGCATCCAAGTGGTGATTTCATTCTACAGCCACTTAACTACAAGTACAGGAATAACCATATAATTACATTTTGCTTCCATGAGTCCATTTTTCTAGTTTCCTTTCCTGTACTTTTTACGGATGATAGGATGAATGCCGCAAAGGGCGCTGCTTTCTAATGTCCACTTGGATCATGATATTTATCGCCATGTTCCACTTAACATTTTTTTAATGTTTATTTATTTTTTGAGAGAGAGAGAGAGAGAGAGACAGAATCCAAAGCAGGCTCCAGGCTCCGAGCTGTCAGCACAGAGCCCGACTCAGGGTTTAAACTCACAGACCGCGAGATCATGACCAATTGCCGAAGTCAGACGCTTCACCGACTGAGCCTCCCAGGCATCCCTCCATATGTTTTTAAAAGAAGATCAAAGAGCCTTATCTTTTTTTAAAAAATAGAAACTTGGGGTCTCTGGCTTTGTTTAGAAAGTTCTCCCCCACCCCTAAGGTGTTCCTGTAGATATCTTGTTAGTTCTTCATTGCTACCACAAGTGATCATCACAAATCTGTCATCTTACAATTTGTAGGTTGGAAGTCACTCACACACAGGTTTCACTGGGGTGACATCGAGGCATTGAAAGGGCTGCATTCTTTTCTGGAGGCTCTAAGGGAGAATCTGTCTGGATCATTCAGGTTATTGGTAGATCTGTTTCCTTGCTGTGTGCCGATAGAGGGCTGTTCCCGGCTTCCAGAGGACGCCCACATTCCTCGCCTCTTTCTTTCCTCCATCTTCAAAGCCATCAGTGGCCTGACCAGTCCTTCCTATGCTTCAGATTTCTTTTCCTTCTTCTTTTTTCTCATTTCTCTGATTTAGCCAGGGAAGTTTCTCCAGTTCTAAAGATCCATGCAATTAGATTGGCCCCACCCAGATAATCCAGGATAATCTCCCCATCTCAAGGTCCTTAATCTGTATACAAAGTCCTTTCGCTGTGTAAGGTAGCATATTTACAGGTTCCAGGAATTAGGTCAAGGACACCTGTGGAAGAGGGGCGGGGAGGGGGGCATTATTCTGTCGATTACACTTCAGTGTTATTTTTTCTTATTTGAAAAAATGTAAGCTTTTAGTATACCTGAGATTTATTTTTATGTATGGAGTGAAAGCATAAGTTTGGTAACAGGCTTGATCAGCTTTTCCTATGATTATTGGTTCTTCTGTAAATTGCCTATTTAAAACCTTAGCTCGTTTTGGGGCGCCTGGGTGGCTCAGTCGGTTAAATCGTCCGACTTCAGCTCAGGTCACGATCTCGCGGTCCGTGAGTTTGAGCCCCGCGTCGGACTCTGGGCTGATGGCTCAGAGCCTGGAGCCTGTTTCCCATTCTGTGTCTCCCTCTCTCTGCCCCTGCCCCGTTCATGCTCTGTCTCTCTCAGTCTCAAAAGTAAATAAAAAAACATTAAAGTAAATAAATAAAATAAATAAAACCTTAGCTCGCTTTACTTATTTATGTAAAATTAAAAAATTTTGAATCCAAGTTCCTTAATATATGGTGTAATAATGATTTCAGGAATAGAATTTAGTGATTCATCACTTGCTTCTAACACCCAGTGCTCATTCCAGCAAGTGTCCTCCTTAATGCCCCTTGCCCATTTAGCCCATCCCTCCACCCAACACCCCTCCAGCAACCCTCAGTTTGGTCTCTGTATTTAAGAGTCTCTTATGGTTTGTCTCCCTCTCTGTTTTTATATTATTTTTGCTTCCCTTTCCTTATGTTCATCTGTTTTGTATCTTAAATTCTACATATGAGGGAAGTCCTATGATATTTGTCTTTCTCTGAGTGACTTATTTCGCTTAGCATAATATGCTCTAGTTCCATCTGCATTGTTGCAGATAGGAAGATTTCATTCTTCTTGATTGCCGAATAATATTCCAGTGTGTGTGTGTGTGTGTGTGTGTGTGTGTGTGTGTGTGTGTGTACATATATTTGGGCTCTTTGCATACTTTGACTATTGCCAATAGCACTGCTTATAAACATTGGGGTGTATGTGCCCCTTTGGAACAGCACTCCTGTATCCTTTGGATAAATACCTAGTGGTGCAATTGCTGGGTCGTAGGGTAGTTCTATTTTTAATTTTTTGAAGAATCTCCATACAGTTTTCCAGAGCGGCTGCCCCAGCTTGCATTCCCACCAACAATGCAAAAGAGATCCTCTTTCTCTGCATCCTCTCTAACATCTGTCGTTGCCTGAGCTGTTAATTTTAGCCATTCTGACTGGTGTGAGGTGATATCTCATTGTGGTTTTGATTTGTATTTTCCCGGTGATGAGTGATGTTGAGCATTTTTTTTTTTTTTTATGTGTCTGTTAGCCATCTGGATGTCTTCTTTGGAAAAGTGTCTATTCACGCCTTTTGCCCATTTCTCCACTGGATTATTTGTTTTTAGGGTGTTGAGTTTGATAAGTTTTATAGATTTTGGATACTAATCCTTTATCTGATATGTCATTTGCAAATATCTTCTCCCATTCTGTCGGTTGCCTTTTAGTTTGGCTGCTTTTTTCCTTCACTGTGGAGAAGCTTTTTCTCTTAATGAGGTCCCAACAGTTCATTCAGTTTTGCTTTTGTTTCCCTTGCCTCTGCAGACACGTCAAGAAAGAAGTTGCTGTGGCTGAGGTCAAAGAGGCTGTTGCCTGTTTTCTCCTCTAGGATTTGGTCGGCTTCCTGTCTTATGTTTAGATCTTTCATCCATTTTGAGTTTATTTTTGTGTATGGTATAAGACAGTGGTCCAGGTTCATTCTTCTGCATGTCTCTGTCCAGTTTTCCCAACACCATTTGCTGAAGAGACCGTCTTTATTCCATTGGATATTCTTTCCTGCTTTGTCAAAGATTGGTTGGCCAGGCATTTGTGGGTCCATTTCTGGGTTCTCTATTCTGTTCCATTGATCTATGCATCTGTTTTTGTACCAGAACCATACTGTCTTGATGATTACAGCTTTGTAATACAGCTTGAAGTCTGTATTTATTTATGTTTTAAATATTTTATTTTTAAGTAATCTCTACACCCAACCTGGGGCTTGAAGTCACAACCCCAAAGTCAAGAGTAGCATGCGCCACCAACTGAGCCAGGTAGGTGTCCCAAAACCTTGGTTCTTTGATCATTGTTCTTTTCTTTCTTTTTTTTTTTTTAATTTTTTTTTAACGTTTATTTATTTTTGAGACAGAGAGAGACAGAGCATGAACGGGGGAAGGGCAGAAAGAGAGAGGGAGACACAGAATCGGAAGCAGGCTCCAGGCTCTGAGCCATCAGCCCAGAGCCCGACGCGGGGCTCGAACTCACGGACCGCGAGATCGTGACCTGAGCTGAAGTCGGACATTTAACTGACTGAGCCACCCAGGCGCCCCGATCATTGTTCTTTTCATTGTCACTTAATGAGAGCTCTTAGTCTTTTTGGTAAATACTAATCTTTAACACTTTATCTGTTAGTCATCCTGAAATTGGCCTTTTGGGGTTTGTTTATTTATTTATTTATTATTATTATTTTTTTTAACAAAAATAGACACATTTCTTAACCTCATGAAATTTACATTTTGGGGGAGACTGTAGATGTTAAATAAATTCATTAACATAGTAACCAACATTTATTTACAAATTCATAGAAAGTATTTGAGGAAAAAAAAAAGGAACTGGGTGCTATGATAGAGAGTAATGGAAGAACATAATTTGTAAGAGTGGTTCAAGAAAGTTGTCTGTAAGGATGTGATACTGAAACTAGGATCTGAAAGATAAGATAGGGGCCCTGGTTGGCTTAGCCAGTTAAGCCTCTGACTGTTGATCTCAGCTCAGGTCTTGATCTCAGGATTGTGAGTTAAAGCCCCTAGTTGGACTCCATTCGAGGTGTGGAGCTTACTAAGAAAGAAAGAAAGAAAGAAAGAAAGAAAGAAAGAAAGAAAGAAAGAAAGAAACAAGATAAAGAGTTATCTAGGAGGAGCATGGAAGGCAGGAGTGTTCCTGGCAGAGGACAGCTAGTGCAAAGATCCTGAGGTAGTGTATCAGGCTAATTAGAGAATAATTTTCTGTCATTCTGTAAAGCTATCTTTATAACAGGTTATTTAGTCTGGCTTGAGGAAACTTGGATTCATAGAACTTTTTTTCTGGAATGTTTTTGTCAGCTTTATTGAAGTAAAATTTATATATAATAAAATCCACTATTTTAAAGTGGATGATTTTTAAAAGTGTGTATATCTGTGTCACAACTACCACAATCATGATATAGAACATTTCTATCACCACAAAAAGTTTCCTGGTGCCCTTTTGCTGTCAATCTGCTCCCCACCCATCCCCAAGCAAGCACTGATCTATGATCTTCTAGTCACTATTGTCTTGATTTTTCTAGAATTTCCTGTAAATGAAATCATTGAGAATGTAATATTTTTGTCCGGCTTCTCTCACTTTGCATAATGATTTTGGAATGTAACTACATTTTGTGTTTCAGTAATTGGTTTCCTTTTATCACAGAGTGTATTTGTTCTTTTTTATGGATACACCACAATTCACTGATTGATTTAACAATTGTTGGACATTGAGGTTGTTTCCAGTTTGGGGCCATTGTGAATAAAGCCGTCACAAATCATGCGGGCAGACGTTTTCAATTCTCTTGGGAAAATACCGAGGCGTGGAATTGCTGGGTCATCTGGGTGATGTGTATTTCGCTTGTATCCTGTGACCTTGTTAGTATCTCTTATGAGCTCTAGAAGCTTGTGTGTGTGTGTGTGTGTGTGTTCCTTAGGATTTTTCAACCTAGATGATCATCTCGTCTGTGGATAAAGACAATTTTATTTCTTTCCAATCTACATGCCACTTATTCATTTCTGGAGTCTATTTCCCTGGATAGGACCTCTAGTACAAAGTCAATGGTGAGAGCAAACGCTCCTGTTTTATCCTGACCCGATGGGGAAAGCATTCAATCTTTCACTAGTCAGTATAACGTAAGGCTACATGAAAGGTGTTCTTAGTTGCTCTTCATCAAGTCGAGGAAGTTTCCTTCTATAACTAGTTTTCTGGAAGTTTCTGTCATGAGTGGATGGAGAATTACATCAAATGGTTTGTATGCCGGGGTGCCTGGGTGGCTCGGTTGGTTAAGTGTCCAACTCTTGATCTCAGCGTAGGTCTTGATCTCAGGGTCGTGAATCAAGCGTGTTGGGCTCCACAATGGGTGTGGAGCATGCTTTTTTTTTAAATTTTTTAAAATTAGTTTTCTTTATTTTTGAGAGGCAGAGAGAGAGAGACGGAGCGTGAGTGGGGGAGGGGGAGGGAGAGAGGGAGACACGGAATCCAGAGCAGGCTCCAGGCTCTGAGCTGTCAGCACAGAACCCTAGCGGGGGCCCGAACTCATGAACTGTCAGATCATGACTTGAGCCAAAGTCAGACGCTCAACCGACTGAGCCACCCTCGCGCCCCGGAGCATACTTTTTAAACAAACATGCCTCTATCTTTTGGGGGTACCTGGGTGGCTCAGTCGGTTCAGCATCTGACTTTAGCTCAGGTCGTGATCTTGCAGTTTGTGAGTTTGAGCCCCACATTGGGCCGGCTGTTGTTAGCGAATAGCCCGCTTTGGAGACTCTGCCCCCTCCTCCGGCTCAGGTCACGATCTCGCGGTCCGGGAGTTCGAGCCCGGCATCAGGCTCTGTGCTGACTGCTCAGAGCCTAGAGCCTGTTTCAGATTCTGTGTCTCCCTCTCTCTCTGACCCTCCCCCGCTCACACTCTGTCTCTCTCTGTCTCAAAAATAAATAAACGTTAAAAAAAATTTTTTTAAAAAACATTAAAAAATTTTTGCATGCCTGTCTCTTTTAGTTCTTTGACGTAGCGAATTGAATTACATTGACTAGCTTTTCATGTGTCAAAGTCAATCCTGCATTCCCAGGATGAACCCCGCTTGATCGTGATGCATTAGCCTTTTTATTTATTACAGCATTTGATTTGCCTAAGTTTTATGTTCTTTCCCCCCTGAACAATATGCTTAGAGGTGGATCAGTTTTATTGATCTTTTAAAAAAGTGTTTGTTTTCATTGATTTTTCTCTATTGTTTATACATTTTCTATTTCATCGATTTCTATTCTTTCTTATTTTCTGCTGTCTGCTTACTTTAGGTTTATTTTGCTCTTTTATTTTTTTACTAATTTCTTAAGGTGCAAGCTTAGACCATTGTTGTTAGACCCTTCTTTCCTTTCTACTGTAAGTATTGAATGCTGTAATTTCCTTTGAAACACTGCCTTAGCTGTTTGCACACATTGTGATATACTGTATTATTCAATTTCATTCAGCTCAAAATAGTTTCTAATATCCTTTGTGGTTTTTCATATGATCCGCGGGCTATTTAGAAGTGCTTTGTTTAGGGGCGCCTGGGCGGCTCAGTTGGTTAGGCATCTGACTTCAGCTCAGGTCATGGTCTTGCAGTTTGTGGGTTCGAGCCCCAGGTCGGGCTCTGTGCTGACAGCTCGGAGCCTGGAGCCTGCTTCGGACGCTGTGTCTCCTTCTCTCTCTGCCCCTCCCTCTCTGCTCGCGCTCTGTCTCTCTCTCAAAAATAAACATTAAAAAGAAGGAAGTGTTTTGTTTAGTTCTCAGAAAGTTTGATGACCTGTCAGATCTGTTGTTGTTGATTTTCAGTTTAATTCTGTTTTGGTCAGAGAAACATACTTTGTGTAATTTCAGTCCTTTTGAATTTATAGGGAATTATTTTATTGCCCAGATGATGAGCTGATAATCCCATGGAAAGACCATCAAGTCCATTAACATACACCTGGACTCTATTACAATTCACCCCTGATGTTTGATAACTAAAATGTGTTGTCTCACTTAATTAAATTTGAACCTATTTAAGTAAGCCATCCTGGTGCTTTATGAGGCCCACAGCCTCGTAGTTGAAGGTTCTAGTGCACGTCTTGTTTAAGAGCCCGGTGTTATGTATTTTTAGAAGTGAAATGAATGCCTGAGCCACTCTCATTAATGTCTGCAACTCTAAAGAGGGTAAAAGGTGTCTTAGTGAGGCCTCGTATTGTGGCTTTAGTACATGTCTGACCTTGGTTTGTATTTTGGGATATCTCTGAAGCAAGAACATGTCCAGAGTTCTTTTTTTTTTTTTTTAATGTTTTATTTATTTTTGAGACAGAGAGAGACAGAGCATGAGAAGGGCAGGGGCAGAGAAAGAGGGAGACACAGAATCCAAAGCTGGTTCCAGGCTCTGAGCTGTCAGCACAGAGCCCGATGCAGGTCTCGAACCCACAAACCGTGAGATGGTGACCTGAGCAGAAGTCGGACGCCCAGCCGACTGAGCCACCCAGGCGCCCCACATGTCCAGGGTTCTTTACCCCAAAGGGGGTGACCCTGGATAAGGGGACTTTCCCAGTAGCCCAGGGGTCTGGGACAGGGACGGCCTTTTCCCATTGTGGTGTTTGATCAGGAACTGAGGGCAAGAGAGGCCACTTGATGGCCATGCCAAGCTTGTGGTCAATTTGTTATGCAGTAATAGGTGATTGGAACAAATAATCACCAACATTTATTGAGTGCTAACCACTATACCATCCTGACTCTTATATGGCTATAATTTTTTTTTTTTTTTTTTCTGTTTTTAAATTCGCTTTTCTCTGTGACCCAGGAAGAGGTCAGACATTCTCTGGTTAGGCCTTAGGGTAGTCTAAGAGCGAGGTCTTTGGGGACAGGCAGACCAAAGTGTGACTATGGCTCTGTATTCACTGTGTAACCTTGGGCACCTTAATCAACTGCCCTGAGTCCCAGAGCAGTTTAAAAGATATTTAAGGGGCACTTGAGTGGCTCAGTCGGTTAAGCATCCGACTTCAGCTCAGGCCATGATCTCACGGTCCGTGGATTCGAGCCCTATGTTGGGCTCTGTGTTGACAGCTCAGAGCCTGGAGCCTGCTTCGGATTCTGTGTCTCCCTCTTCTCCCTGCCCTTCCCTGCTCTTGCTTTGTGTGTGTCTCAGAAAAATAAATAAACATTAAAAATATATATAAAATTATTTTAAATATTGTAAACAAATTAAATATTTTAAAATACTTTTAAATATTGAAAAATATTTTTTTAATAACTTTATTTATGTATTTAAGTAATCTCTACACCCAACATGGCTTGAACCCACGACCCCAAGATCAAGAGTCACTTGCTGTCTGGTGCACATGGGTGGCTCAGTCGGTTGAGCATCTGACTTGGGCTCAGGTTGTGATCTCACAGTTCGTGAGTTCGAGCCCCTCATCCGGCTCACTGCTGTCAGTGGGGAACCCGCTTTGGATCTTCTATACTCCCCTCTCTCTGCTGCTCCCCGACTTCCACCTGTGCGCTCTCTCTCTCTCTCTCTCTCTCTCAAAAATAAACATCAAAGAAAAAAGAGTCACATGCTCTTCCGACTGAACCAGGCAGGTAACCTCCCCCGTTTCCTTAACTTTAAAACTCAGCTGATAATTCTCCAAGACAACGACATGCAATAACATATGGAAATGGTGTGACAGTGCCTGTCATGTAATAAGCCTTCAGTAACGGTTATAGTTTTTATTGCCTGCTCTTTACTTGCTGTGGCCCAACCTGAACCTCAGTCTCTTCATCGGTTATGTGAGGGAAAGAATAACAAGCATCTCAGGGCTGTTTTGAGATCTTGCCCAGTGTCCCACAGATACCCTCAGTGTAACAGATCAGGGCACAAACACCAAGAACCCACCACCCAATTGTCGTGTTACCTCCAATACTCTGGAACTCAAACATCCCTCTAATGTAGCAGCTCCTACATACAACTCAACACACCCCCTCCTCCCCAGTGCATCAGCATCCCAGCACTCTCAGCCCTGGATGCCGACAGAGAATTCCTTCTGTATAATACAGTGGTTAAAACTCACTGTCCTGGAGGCAGGTTGTCCTGTGTTCAAATCCCAGGTCTTTCTCCTATTTGCTGTGTGAAATGGGGCAGATCACCTAACTTCCTTGCAACTCAGATACAAATCGGGACTAATTAATGCCTATCCTCTTTCTGTGTACCACCACAGAGAAGGCTAACTCCGACCCCTGACGTTTAGAGAAAAAATTAATTGCATAAGCAAGTTAGATGTAAAAAATAAGCTTACTGTTTTAGCCACAGGTCCTTGTCACCAAAAAGAGAAGAGATCTAAATCGTTCATTTCCAAAACAAAGAGAGGCGTGGCTGTGGTATGAAGAATTTGATTTACACCCAAGATAAGAGTTTTGGCAGCATGGATCATTCCAGGAAAACTGGCCTGATTATAGTCCTGCGCAGGCAGCAAGAGAGCTTTAGAGAGCTAGATCAGTGGTTTTTATATGGTCTGGGGCAGATATATATCTCTAGATATCTATATATATTCATAGATCTATAGTATATATGAATATATGTATGTGTGTATAATATATATTTAGATGTGTGTATAATATATATACAGGTAGATATAGATCTATAGATCTATGCAAATGATTGATATAGATAGATCTATATAGATATAATATATAGATAGATACATATAGGTCTATCTATATAGATTGATAGATATAGATGGATCTATATAGATATTATATATATATAGAGAGAGAGATATAGACCTATATCTATCGATAGATAGATATATAGATATATCTATCTAGATATATAGATATATCTATATCTATCTAGATATATAGGTCTATATATATATATATAGGTATATAGATATATCTAGATATATATATATCTAGATATATATCTATATATATATAGATATATCTAGATATATATATCTATATATATATCTATAGATATATATATATCTATAGATATATCTATAGATATATCTATATCTATCTAGATCTATTTATATCTATCTAGATATATAGATATATCTTTGTCTATCTAGATATATCTATATCTATCTAGACATATAGGTATATCTATATCTATCTAGATATATAGATCTCTATATATATATCTTTAGATATCTATATCTCTATCTCTATCTCTCTCTATATATATCTTTAGATATAGACCTATATCTATTGACAGATATAGGTCTATATCTATCTATAGATATATATATATTATACACACACATACATATATTCATGTATATTATTACTTATCCCCAAACAAAATATGTACTGGGTTATTAGGCACCCTGGTGTTTTCCTGGTCTATTGCATTTTTGTTTTTAAAGTTCTGGTCACAATCCACTAAACTGTTTACACAACTCATCAATGAGTCACAGCCCACAGTGTGAAAATGCTAGTGTAGATTATTTCTTTCTGTCCCTTTCAGTAGGAACCCAAGAAAAGCTAGCTCTCATCCATATTTGATTCCTCAATATAAATCTTCTTGGTTAACAAAAATTACAATTCTCCCAAGTAGCCAGGAGAAATTTGACTAGAATTACCTTGAGATCGCCATGGTTCTTGCTTTTCTTTGACAGTAAACCAAAAAACAAATGAAGAGCCTGGTTAGGAAGTCTGACCACTTGGATTGAATTCTGGCTCTGCCTCTGGCTTGCTGTCTCACTTGCCTCAGTTTCTTCATCTGTATACTGGAAATAAGAATAATAATAGAATCTTCCTTGTACGTAATTAGATAAGCAATTAACACAGGGCCATAGTGAGTTTTCAAAAAATTTTGACAACTACGTTATTATTTTTTTATTTTTTAAACTGTCAGTGTTTTTGTCTTGCAGCAGATATCTGAGAGCAGCTTATCCATAAACAGCACTAAACTAAGAGAAGAGACTCTTGGGCAGTGGATAGGGAATCTTTGGAAAGTTTCACGCTGGACCCGCCTTACCCTAGATAGACACTAGAGGGAGCTCCACGCCCAGAAAGCCACATGTTTCCAGGCCCAGGGACCCGCCAACAACTGCTGTCCCTGAAACTTTCCCTTTCAGTCTGGTGACTTACTTTGGAGAAGTGGCTGCTGCATTGGGTCCCAAACTAAGGCCTCTGTGGGAATCCGGAGGGGACAGCAAGTGGCTGCGTGGAGCAGATATCTGGTTTCCTCAAATTCACCAATTGGCTTTCACCGGGGCTGAGACCTTCTGGAGTACTGGGACAGCATACTCATCATCCGTGAGCCCCCGGGGCTGAACGCACGTCGTGTCTGACATACTGTAATCACTTTGTAAATATTTATGGGATGGGACCATCCAGTGGGAGAATATGAGACCTAAATAATTATAATCACAAATGGAAAATGCTGGTATGTATGGCCAGTGAGCATCGTGGGACCTCCCAGTGGGTTGGGGGCTGGGGAGGGTTGGTCCGTATGGCTTCCTGACAGTCAGGGGTCCTGGTCCTCTCCAGTGTACAGAGAAAAGATTTGTCATATTTTCTAGCCAAATCAATCTTGAAAAAGAGCAGAGCTGGAGGACTCACACTTCCCAATTTCAAAATCTGCAGTAATGAAGACAGTGCGATACTGGCACAAGGACAGACATATATATAGGTCAGTAGAATAGAATGTATCTATGGTCGAGGTGTCAAGAACGTTCTGTGAGGAAAGTGTGGGGACAACTGGATATCCACATGCAAAAGAATGCATCTGGAACCTCTCCCAGCCATCGTCTACAAAAGCTAACTCAAAAGGGGCAAAGACATACATGTAAGAGCTAAAACTATAACTCTTAGCAGAAAACATAGCTATAAATCTCTTTTTGGGTTAGGCAATACTTTCTTAGATGTGACAATAAAAGCACAAGAAGAAAAAAATAGGTAAATTGGACTCCATCGTAATTAAAACTTTTGTGGGTCAAGGCACTATCAAGAAAGTTGAAAGTCAGGGCCCCCTGGATGGCTCAGTTGGTTGAGCATCCGACTCTTGGTTTCAGCTCAGGTCATGATCCCCGGGTCATGGGATTGAACCCCGCATTGGGTTCTGTGCTGAGCGTAGAGCCTGCTTGAGATTCTCTGTCTCTGCCTTTCTCCCCCATTTGCATGCTCCCTCTCCCTCTCTAAAAATAATAAATAGATAGATAAATAATCTTCAGGACTGATAATGCTGAATTATTATTGTTTTGTTTTTATTTTTATTTTTTTAACATTTATTTATTTTTGAGAGACAGAGAGAGACAGAACATGAGCAGGGGAGGGGCAGAGAGAGAGGGAGACACAGAATCTGAAGCAGGCTCCAGGCTCCAAGCTATTAGCACAGAGCCTGATGTGGGGCTCGAGCTCACAAGCCATGAGATCATGACCTGAGCCGAGGTCAGACGCTTAACCAACTGAGCCACCCAGGTGCCCCATCTTTTTAGTGTTTACTTATTTAATTTGAGAGAGACGGAGAGCACGAGCAAGGGAGGCAGAGAAAGGCAGAGAATCCCAAGCAGGTCCCATGCTGTCAGCCCAGAGCCTGACTCGAAACCCAATCTCACGAACAGTGAGATCATGACCTGAGCTGAAAAACTCAAGAGTCACTCAACTGACTCAAGAGCCACCCAGGCTCAAGAGCCACCCAGGCGCCCCTAATGCTAAATTATTAAAAGAAGAAGAAGAAGAAGAAGAAGAAGAAGAAGAAGAAGAAGAAGAAGAAAGAAAAGAAAAGAGAGAAAGAAAGAGAAAGGAAAGGAAAGGAGAAAGACAAACCACAGAATAGAAGAAAACATTTGCAAATCCTACTCTGATAATGGTCTTATATCCAGAACAGGTAAAGAGCTCTTACAACTCAACCACAAAAAGACAAATAACATAAAACTGAGCAAATGCCTGGAACAGACATTTCTCCATGGAAGATATACAAAGGGCCAAGAAGCATGTGAAAAGATATTCAACATCATTGGTCATTAGGGAAATGCAAATTCGAACACAATGAAACCCCACTTCCCTGGCTATATCAAAAAGACAACAAGCGTTAGCAAGGATGTAGAGAAATTGGAACCTTCCCGTACTGCTCGTGGGACCATAAAAGGGTGCACTTTGGAAAGCAGTTTGACAGGTCCTCGGAAACTTAAACATGGAGTCACCGTAAGACCCAGGAATTCCACTTCTGGGTACGTACATGTCCAAGAGAATTGAAGACATCTATGTATATAAAAAGTTGTACATGAATGTTCACAGCAGTATCCATCATAATAGCCAGAAAGTGGGAACGGCTCAGATGTCTACCAACTGATGACTGGATAAATAGGATGTGGTATTTCCCTGCGATGGAATATTATTCTACCACGAAAAGGAGTGGAGTATAGATACATGCTACCACACGGATGAAGCTTGAAAGAAGTGAAAGATGGCTAAGTGGAAGAAGCTAGCCACAAAACGTCATAGATTGTGTGACTCCGTTTATATTCAACGACCAGATAGGCAAATACACTGAGATTTGTGTTTTCTGGGGGGCTGGAGAGAGGGGGGCAAGTGGGAGTGACCGTTTCACTCTTTGGGGTGGTGGAAATGTTTTGGAATTAGATAGTGGTGATAGTTGGACAACCTTGTGAATGTGCTAAAAACCACGGAATTGTATGCTTCAAAATGACGGATTTTGAGGCACCTGGGTGGCTTAGCAGGTTAAGTGTCCAACTTCGTTCGGCGCAGGTCACGATCTCATGGTTCATGAGTTCGAACCCTGCATAGGGCTCTGCTCTGCAGTCTGCTTGGGAGTCTCTCTCTCGTGCACTCTCTGTCTGTCCCCCACCCTTGCTCTCTCTTCGTGTGCGCTCTCTCTCTCTCTCTCAAAATAAAGAAACTTTTTTTTTAATGGTGGATTTTACGGTATGTGAATTATGTGTCAATAAGAAAAATAAAGAGGGGCGCCTGAGTGGCTCGGTCTCTTAAGTGTCTGACTCTAGATTTCGGCTCAGGTCACCATCTCACAGTTGGTGAGTTTGAGCCCTGAGTCGGGCTCTCTGCTGTCAATGTGGAGCCCACTTTGAATCCTGTCTCTTTGCCCCTCCCATTCTCTCTCTCTCTCTCTCTCTCTCAAAAATAACATTTAAGGGGCACCTGGGTGGCTCAGTCGGTTAAGCGTCCGACTTCAGCTCGGGTCACGATCTCATGGTCCATGAGTTCGAGCCCCGCGTCGGGCTCTGGGCTGATGGCTCAGAGCCTGGAGCCTGCTTCCGATTTTGTGTCTCCCTCTCTCTCTGCCCCTCCCCATTCATGCTCTCTCTCTGTCTCAAAAATAAATAAAAACGTTAAAAAATTTTTTAAAAATAATAAAATAAACATTTAAGGGTGCCTGGGTGGCTCAGCCGGTTAAGCGGCCGACTTCGGCTCAGGTCACGATCTCGCGGTCCGTGAGTTCGAGCCCCGCGTCAGGCTCTGGGCTGACAGCTCGGAGCCTGGAGCCTGTTTCAGATTCTGTGTCTCCCTCTCTCTGACCCTCCCCCCGTTCATGCTCTGTCTCACTCTGTCTTAAAAATAAATAAACATTAAAAAAAAATAAACATTTTTTAAAAAGAAAAAGAGAGAAATTAATATTCTTCTCATCTCTAGCTCAGTGGCTCTTAAACATTTTGGTCTCGAAACCCCTCTATATTCTTAGTAATTACTGAGGGCCCCAAAAAGCTTTTGTTTATGTGTTTTGTTTTTGTTTTTATTTATGTGTTCATGTCAAGTATCCATTGACATTCGCCATGTTAGAAATTTAAAAAAATGCTTAATGTTTATTTGAGAGAGAAAGAGAGAGAGAGAGAGAGAGAGACAGCATGAGTGGGGGAGGAGCAGAGAGAGAGAGGATAGAGAGAGAATCCCAAGCAGGCTCCACGCTGTCAACACAGGGCCTGATGTGGGGCTTGAACTCAAGAAACCATGAGATCATGACCCGAGATCAAGAGTCGGACGCCTAATCACCTGAGCCACCCAGGCGCCCTACAAAACTGAGACATTTTAAAAACATTTACTGTTAATTCATTTTTTTAATAAAAAAAATTTTAATTTTTTTTAACGTTTATTTATTTTTGAGACAGGGAGAGACAGAGCATGAACGGGGGAGGGTCAGAGAGAGAGGGAGACACAGAATCTGAAGCAGCTCCAGGCTCTGAGCTGTCAGCCCAGAGCCCGACGCGGGGCTCGAACTCAGGGACCGCGAGATCGTGACCTGAGCCAAAGTCGGACGCTTAACCGACTGAGCCACCCAGGCGCCCCCCCCCCCAAATTTTTTTTTTAGAGAGAGAATGAGTCCAAGTTGGGGAGAGATGGGCAGAGGGAGAGAGAAAGAGAATCTCAAGTGTGTCCACACTCAGGGCAGAGCCCCACACGTGGCTCAATTCCGTGACCCTGGGATCGTGACCTGAGCCAAAATCAAGAGTCAGACACACAACTGACTGAGCTGCCAGGTATCCTTGTTAAATCATTTAAAGTAGCATTAATAAAACATACACATGGTAACATAACGTGTATATAGTTTCCAAATAAAAAAATAGTGAGGAGAGTGGCATTTTTGCAAATCTCTTTAATGTCTGACTTGACAGGAGACGGGCAGACTCCTGAATCTGTTTATACGTACAAATTCTTGTGATGTGTTGTTCTGGCTGAAATGTATGGAAAAAAATCTGACTTCATACAGATGTGTAGTTGGAAAAGGGAGCAGTGTTTCATGGCCTTTCCAGAACATTGTGGATATTTTTCTTAGATACCACACCAAAGCTGGACAGGTGGTAGTTTCCTAAAGGTTAGTTGCAAGGTGAACTCTGAAATGGCGCCAATGAACTTTTCGTTCTTTTACGTTACAATCCATGAAAATCCATCGGTCTCATGGGGCGCCTGGGGGGCTCAGTCGGTTAAGCGTCCGACTTCAGCTCAGGTCACAATCTCGCGGTCCGTGAGTTCGAGCCCCGCGTGGGGCTCTGGGCTGACGGCTCAGAGCCTGGAGCCTGTTTCAGATTCTGTGTCTCCGTCTCTCTCTGCCCATCCCCCGTTCATGCTCTGTCTCTCTCTGTCTCAAAAATAAATGAGCGTTAAAAAAAATTTTGAAAGAAATAAAAATCCATCGGTCTCCAATGTACTTTGAATAGATCTTTTATCCATGCGTGGTGTTGGGAACATTATGCATTGGTCATTCGGAAAATATTTGTTTCACTGAGTTTTGCTGCTCTCCCAAACGTGGACTCATTTTATGACTCAGTACCACAATATCCAGTCATTGACATCAACCCCAGGCTCTCCAGAACAGTCTTGGGGTTTGGGGAAGCTGTCAAGCTCTCGGTGGCAGATGTAAGTTTTCCAAATTTCCAATATTTGTTTTAAGACCCGAATTTCAAAATTGGCCATAGATACTGCCGGCTGCTCTCCTTGGAAGGGAGAACCCACTTTGTTTTCCCAAAAATGTCTGCCAATAACCAAGTGGGAATTACATCAATTTTTTTGGGGGGGGGTCCGTCACTCTTTCAAGGAAAAATAGGGTTCCCTAAGAAACGGGGTCAGCTTAGTTCACAATTCAAACAAGTGCTTTTCCTCAGGACAACTGCTGTCCTTTGGGGTGCAAAAGTACTTTCTGACTGCCTTTTATTTACTCAGGGATTGGGTTTTCACAAAACTAATAATTTTTATCGCTTCATCAAGGATTGATTGCTTGCTTGCTTGATTGATTTATAATTCCAGCAAAATTAGCACGCAGTGTTCTATTAGGTTCAAGTGTACAATATAGTGATTCAACAATTCTATACATTACTCAGTGCTCACCACAATAAGTGTGCTCTTTTTTAAAAAAAAAGTTTTAACGTTTATTTATTATTGAGAGACACAGCATGAACATGGGAGGGACAGAAAGAGAGGGAGACACAGAATCCGAAGCAGGCTCCAGGCTCCGAGCTGTCAGCACAGAGCCCCACGTGGGGCTCGAACCCACGAACCGCGTGATCATGACCTGAGCCGAATTCGGATGCTTAACCGGCTGAGCCACCCAGGTGCCCCACAATAAGCATGTTCTTAATCCCCATCACCTATTTTATCCATTATCAAGGACATTCTTTTTTTTTTTTTTTTTGATCAAGAGGGCGGGAGAGGGACAGAGAAAAAGAGAGAAAGGGAATCTTCAGAGAATCTTAAACAGGCTCCACGCCCAGTGTGGGGCTCAATCTCAGGATCGTGAGATCATGACCTGAGCCAAAATCGAGAGTCCAAGAGTCAGACGCTTAACCGGCTCGGCTACCCAGGTGCCCCATCAAGGACATTCTTTAAGTGCAACTGGCTTTTGTCTCGTTCCACTGTCAGAATTTACTAGCGGTTTTGTTTGGTTGGTTGGTCTTGTTTTTACTGTGAAGAAGGCAATGCCTACTAGAACAATCTGGTGCCGTGGGAGCTTCACCCACCACCGCCCTTGCACCATCATTGCAAATGATGTCAGCGTTTGACTTCACCGCCCCCCCCCCCCCCCGGAAGAGCCCCCAGGAATCTAGGGACCTGATGCTTGGAACCACTTCTCTAGTTTGTTTATTCGTTCAGACATTATAATGGAGCACGTGGGAGGGGCTAGGCTTTCTTCCAGGCCCTTGGGGACACAGAGGGAAGCAAGACGAGGCCTTGCATCCTCCCTGGGGAGACAGACCAGAAACGTGTGCAACACACAAATAAACCAGAAATTTTCAGGTGGTGGCGCTGTAGAAGTGCAAGGACATCCCTGGGGAGGGGAAAATACTAGATAGGTCGGGGGACAGGTGTCTCTGAGGTGACATATGAGCAGAGACTAATTGAAACTGAGAAGGAGACAGTCTGAGGACCCCCTTGTTAAAAGGCAGTGCTCGAGGGGCCCCTGGCTGGCTCCGTCGGGTGAGCGTCTGGCTGTTGGTTTCAGCTCAGGTCATGATCTCACGGTTTGTGGGTTCAAGCCCCACCTTGGGCTCTGCACTAACAGCGTGGAGCCTGCCTGGGATTCTCTGTCTCCTCTCTCTTTGCCCCCCGTCCCTCCCCCGCTCTTTCTCTATCTCAAAATAAAAAAAATAAACTTTAAAAAAAAAAAAAAAAAGCAGTACTCAAGAGTGCAAAGGATGTAGAGCATCTCCCCTCTGAGCCTGCAGGTCACGTTAAGAAGGCATCAAGAGGGGCCCCTGGGTGGCTCAGTCGGTCAAGCGTCCGACTTCGGCTCAGGTCGTGATCTCGCGGTTTGTGAGTTCGAGCCCCGCGTCGGGCTCTGGGCTGATGCCCCAGAACCTGGAGCCTGCTTCGGATTCTGTGTCTCCCTCTCTCTCTGTCCCTCCCCTGCTCACGCTCTGTTTCTCTCTCTCTCTCCAAAATAAAACAGTAAAAAAAAAAAAAAAAAAAAAATTTTTTTTTAAAGAAGGCATCAAGACACTGGGTTGGAAAGAAATAAAAACCTTCACTCTGATGCCATCTCTTCATCGAGCTAATCTCCTTATTCCGTCTGAACTTCAAATTCCAAGTCCTTATCTGAAAATAGAATGGCAATAGCCACACAACCCACTTTACAGAGCGGGAGTTCAGTTGACCAAGGATGCACTAGAAAGTTCTTTTTTTTTTTTTTGTAATGTTTATTTATTTTTGAGAGAGAGAGAGCACGAACACACGTGAGGAGGGTAAGGACAGAGAAAGGCAGACGGAGGATCTGAAGTGGGCTTCTCGCAGACAGCTGAGAGCCTGAGGAGGGACTCGAACCCAAGCGGGACTCCAACCTCGAACCGCGAGATCATGACCTGAACAAAGTCGGATGCCTCACCGACTGAGGCCCTAAAACTGAGCCACCCAGGCACCCCTGGAAAGTTCTTAATACACTGTCGATGTGAGTGCTGCTTAGTCAGACTCGGCTACCTTCCTCTGCAGGTGCTCGGGCTGCAGGACTTCTTTCCCAAGTTCAAGGTCAGCTCCGTTGGCTCGGCCCCCTACTCCCTCTCCTTCTTACAGGACTCCTGGTTGAGCCAGATCCCTTCCATTCCAAGTGGGGATTCTTGATTTAGAGAGAATAAGATAACCGAATGTCAATCCTTATTTTGGAAAACATCTTGTTAGTTTCTTAAAGGGAATCCTGACTTATTGAAATCCTTTAAAACCTTGCCTCCTGAAGCAACATATCCGCATTGCTAATGAGCCTTTCTTACTTGTTTTTTCCAAGTCACGAAATAACACGCCAAGCCCTGCACGGGACACTCTTACCAACTTCACATTATTCTGTGGGTCATATGTCCATCTCTCCAGCGAGTTCTCAGGCTCTTGTCTGATGTTTGGCTGCGGTCAGAGACCAGGTTCCCTGCAGATTGCACACCCCCCCAGGCTTCTCTTTTTATAAGCAATGTACATGGTTACATTAAGATACACTGTTTACTTCCTTCTCAGAGTGTTCAACTCGCTTGGTTTTGCAGAGAGCAAACGGAGGCACAGAGCCAGGCAGGAATTAAAAGCTGAGAATCCTGGCTTTTAACTTTTTTTTTTTTTTTTTTTTTTTTTTTGCGGCTCTGGCCCCGGAAAGCGCAAAGCAAGGAGACAGGGTGTGGGATGAAATGGGGAGAAGCCTGATCCCTACCTCTGGGCTAGCAGCCTAAAGAGGCCTTACTTAGGTCGCTGCTCTGCAGAATTAACCCCTCTAGATCCAGATCCGGGTGGCGTGGCCCATGCCAGGAGCGGGACGGAAACTGGCCCCTGCCACAGTGTCTCTTTAGCCGGAAAGTAAGTGGCATTTGGGCCAGAGTGGGTTGAAGTGCCCCACTCGAGGCTGGAGCTCAGCCCTAGGGGCTGTCCCCCGCCAGCGCCTGGTGGCCGGCACCCTAGGCTGGGGTGAGGCGGGCGAGGCCCAAACAAGGCAGGGGGAGCTGCGCGGCAAGGGGAGGCCAGAGAGATGCTGGGGATGGGACGCCCCCCCCCCCCCCCCGCAGGGAAAGTCCTCAGCTCTGGCCCCTTCTGGTCAAAAGCTGAGTGAATAGTGGGGAGTGTTCCGACGTTGCCCGAGGTGGCCTAGGACAGCACCGGAGGTCACACGGTGCGGCAGCTTCTCCACCCTCTGCCTCGTCCCGGGAGGAGGGACGCGGTCCCCAGGGCTCTGGGAGCTGGGCCCCGCGCCTCCACCCCACCCACCCCCCACCCCAGTGGCCGGCAGGGGTCAGTGTTTAGCTACGGGTGAGCCGGCAGAAGCCAGACGCTGAATCTGGTTCCTTGGCCTTGGTCTTGCCCCTCCTTACCAATCCGGACTTATCTGGGTTCTTGCATACCTAGACCCCACATCTTTCCTGGTTCCTCCGGACTGCCCCTCCGAAGGAAGATGCCTGCACCCCTCCATAAGCATACATCACTCCCTCTATGCATAATTACTTCTTGGCCTCTTGCCAAACAGTGGTGACAAATGTGGATGCAGCTTGGAGTCAGATTTGGGTTCAAGTTCCTGCGCTGCCAAGCGCCAGCTGTGTAGCCTTGGGAAAAATCACTTTACCTCTCTGGGTCGAGTTTCTCATCTTCGAAAATGAGCTAACGACCGTGAGAATAGCGGTTTCGTAGTGTGCCAAGGACTCCTGTGTCATATGCTATGCATATTATCCTCTCAGAGCTTAAGAGGAGGACACTGGTTGCGAGAGACAGTAACAGACGCGGCATCTGAACCCAGGTCTGGCTTTCCCCACCGCGTGACCCCCGGCTGGCAGGGCTATCGTGAAAATTAAAATGTGAACATTTTATGATTTTTCTCTTCTGACAGTTTTGCCTGGATTCTGGTGGGTGTTCTCTCCTACTAAAAGGCATTTAATTTTTTTTTAATGTTTGTTTATTTATTTTTGACAGAGAGAGAGCGCGCACGTGCACCTAAGTTGGGGAGGGGCAGAGAGACACAGAATCCGAAGCGGGCTCCAGGCTCTGAGCCATCAGCACAGAGCCCGACGCAGGGCTGGAACCCATGAACCGTGAGATCATGACCTGAGCCAAAATCCGACACTCAACCGACCAAGCCACCCAGGCGCCCCCTAAAAGGCATTTTTACATTTTAAAATTTTTTAAAAAGAAAGGCATTTTTCGATTGCTAGAAATGTTCCCAGTTAGTGAAACCAGCCCATTAGACTACGACTTGCAGAAGGGTGGGGACCTCAGCTGTCTGGCTCCCTGCTCCGAGTCTGTTGCTCACCGTACTTTCTGATGCATCGCAAACACAATAATAATGAAGGAAAATATAAATTCATACACTTCCTGCGTTCATTCCAAGACAGATCCTAACACGGAGCCATTTTTCATATCAACCATTCAATTACCAGGCAAGTGACACTAATTACCAACTCTAATAGCCGTTGTCTAATTTAATTAAAGGGGATTATTGGAGCTCCTGAAACTCCTGCCATCCTCCCATTATCTAAGTCATGGGGGTTCAATAACAGTCTTTTTATTAGTATGTTCACAAGATAAATTAAATAAACCAGCTTAATGACTCATCTTTGTGACTTATGACACTGAGAATAGGTGTAGGGAAACGATAAGCATGGCAAAACTGAAGTCTCTGAGAAAATGCTGTGGGTATGTGGCTCCAAATGTCCCAGAAGCTCTCCCACGTGGCCTCAGGGCTTCAGCAACCCTCAGATTCCCCCCCCCCCCCCCCCTTCACTCTGCTTAAATGGTGTATTTGCCTTTGCCCAAATATTTTTGAGGACGTTGATTTCCCTTCGTGCTGATCGGGTCCATACGCCTAAACTACCAAATCTGCTGTGAATATTGACCGACAGGATGGCAACCAGAGAGGACAGAGGAAAGGCAGCCTTTAGTTCAAAGCCAGCCATAGAACTGGAGAGGGAAGGGGCGCCTGGGTGGCGCAGTCGGTTAAGCGTCCGACTTCAGCCAGGTCACGATCTCGCGGTCCGTGAGTTCGAGCCCCGCGTCAGGCTCTGGGCTGATGGCTCAGAGCCTGGAGCCTGTTTCCGAATCTGTGTCTCCCTCTCCCTCTGCCCCTCCCCCGTTCATGCTCTGTCTCTCTCTGTCCCAAAAATAAATAAAAAAATAAAAGAACTGGAGAGGGAAACTGGAAAATAAAACAGCTTGTCTATACTGACTCTCTCCCTAAAAGTGCATTTTTGGAGGGCGCCTGGGTGGCTCAGTCGGTTAAGCCTCTGACTCTCGGACCTAAGGGTGAAGGCCAACCAGAGTGGTGAGACTGAAAGTTCCCAGGGAAGGGAGAGGGGCTAGTGATTGAGTTCAGTCACCAATGGCCGGTGATTCGATCAGCCATGCCTGTATAATGAGGCCTCCATAAAAACCCAAAAGGACCGGATCTGGAGAGCTTCCAGAGTGGTGAACTTGTGGAGATTCAGGAAAAATGGCGCGCTCGTGTTTGCATCTGGCTGTTCCCGAGTTCTCTCCTTTCATAATAAACCAGTGATCTAGTAAGTACAATGTTTCTCTGAGCCGCTCTAACAAATTAATCGAGCCCAAGGAGGGGGTCGTAGGGACCTCTGATCTATAGCTGGTTGGTCAGAAGCATAGGTGACAACCTGGGCTTTCGATGGCTGTCTCAGTCGGGAGGTGGAGAGCAGTCTTACAGGACTGAAGGCTTAACCGGTGAGAACAGTGTCAGAATTGAGTTGAATCCGGAGAACCGCCAGCTGGTGTGCTGAGAATCGCTTGGTGGCGTAGGGGAAACCCTCCCCTCCATACACATTGGTACCCAAAATAAGCCAGTACTCTCTCGTCTCCTGATTTTCTTCCTACTTCTCTGAACAGTCTTTTGATTTCAGCTGGGGAGTCTTCTTCTGTTGCTCTCTCCCTAACTTTTGGTAGATTCCATCCTCAGACTTTTATTTCTCTTCCCATACGCCCTCGTGTTGGAAAGTGTTGTCAGAAAGTCTCATCCACGAGGGGCGGGGGTGGTGGGCACCTGGCCGGCTCAGCCAGTAGAGCATGCGACTCTTGATCTCGGGGTGGTGAATTCAAGCCCCCGCTTTGGGTGTAGAGATTACTTGAAAAAACAAAAAGTCTTGGAGCGCCTGGGTGGCTCAGTTGGTTGATCCTCCAACTCTGGATTTCGGTTCAGGTCATGATCTCACAGTTTGTGGGTTCGAGCCTCATGTCAAGCTCTGCACTGACAGTGTGGGACCTGCATGGGATTCTCTCTCTCCCTCTCTCTCTCTCTCTGCCCTTCCCCTGCTCACATGCTGTCTCTCTCTCTCTCTCTCTCTCTCTCTCAGAGTAAATAAAATAAACTTAAAAAAAAAAAAGTCTCATCCATTCATGGATCTAATTCCTACCTACTTGGGGTGATTCCCAAATTTATTACCAGTACTATACTGGTCAACTGTAGCTAGAGACGTGACATCTGAAGGAACGTAGCAATCTGCACCAGAATCATAGAAATGGAACCTGGGAAGGAGTATTTACCAAAGGAAGTCTGGGCTGGGGCAGAATGCTGGCTGGACCACTTAGAGCTACCGGTTGAGGACCTTCCTACTTGAATGCCCCCATAGGCATTTCACCGTCTTCCCCCAAAACCTAAGTCTCCTCCTGATCTCCTAACCTTAAAGTGAATGGGACCACCAATCACCAACTCATCCCAGCTAGAGAGTCATTCTACAATCTGAGAGTCATTCTACAATCTTCCTTCTCTATCACCAACCCCAGTACGTCTACTTACTCTCCAAGACTCTGATTCTAACCATCTAAATATTTCCCCTCTCCATTCCCACTGTCACTTTCTGAGTTCATGCCGGCCGCATAAGTGATCTGGAATATTGCAATAGTTTCTTAGCCAGCCTTCTCCTGGCCTTGCTCCCCCTAATCCACTCTCCACACTGATGGCCTTTGTTTTCCTGAGTGAAATAGATTAATTTCTGATTATATTAAAAATAAATGATGATTTAAAATATCATCTATATGGAAAAAGAACAAGGAAGCATGTAAGCATTGCCTGAATTTCACTACCATGAGATAATTGTGCTAGCATTTTGGTGACCATTCTTTTTTGCATTTCTTTACTCCTATTTTTTTTTAAATTTTAATCTTTATTTATTTTTGAGAGAGAGACAGCCTGTGAGCAGGGGAGGAGCAGAGAGAGAGAGAGAGAGAGAGGGAGACACAGAATCAGAAACAGGCTCCAGGCTCTGAGCTGTCAGCACAGAGCCTGACGCAGGGCTCGAACTCACAGACCGCGAGATCATGACCTGAGCCGAAGTCAGATGCTCCACCAACTGAGCCACCCAGGGGCCCCTCTTTACTCCTATTTAAATATGTGTGTATATGTAGAAGCATCTGGCTGGCTCAGTCCGTAGAGCACGTGACTCTTAATCTCAAGGTCGTGGGTTTGAGCCCAATCTTGGGTGTGGAGCCTGCTTGAAAGAAAGAAAGAAGAAAGAAAGAAAGAAAGAGAAAGAAAGAAAGAAAGAAAAAGAAAGAAAGAAAGAAAGAAAGAAAGAAAGAAAGAAAGAAAAGAAGTATGTGTAGGTATATATTTGATTTATTTTTTGTGTTTATTTATTTATTTTGAGAGAGAGAGCACATGCGTGTGTGAGCAGGGGAGGGGCAGAGGGTAGGTGGGGAAAATCCTAGGCAGGGTCCATGCTGTCACATGGAGCCCGATGCAGGGCTCCCATGACCCACAAGATCAGGACCTGAGCCGAAATCAAGAGTCAGATGCTTAACTGACTGAACCCCCCAGGTGCCCGTATATTTGATCTATGAGAATCATCTATCCCAGGCCATCTCCTGCTTTGAATACTATGACTACAAATAGGGAGTTGCTTATAGTTTCTTTGCACATGTGATAGTATTTGTTTCTCATTTCCTGGCCTTCGGCTACGCCCCCCAAAACCCTGTGTTCATTTCCTAGGGCTGAAGGGCTACAAACGGGCAAGTGGGGGTGGGGGTGGGGCCTAAAATAACAGACATTTTTTCTCTCACAGTCCGAGAAGCTGGAAAACTGATACCAAGGTGTAGGGGAGGATCCTTTCTTGCCCTTTTCAGCTGCTGATGGGCCCAGGGGTTCCTTGGCTCATGCGGTATCTGTCCAGCCATTGTCTCTGTCTTCACGTGGCCATCTTCTGTGTGTCTCTGTGTCTTCATGTGGTGGTCACCCTGCGTCTCTGTCGCTGTGTCCCAATGTCCCGCTTCTTTTTTTTTTTTTTTTTAATTTTTTTTTCAACGTTTATTTATTTTGGGGACAGAGAGAGACAGAGCATGAACGGGGGAGGGGCAGAGAGAGAGGGAGACACAGAATCGGAAACAGGCTCCACGTTCTGAGCCATCAGCCCAGAGCCCGACGCGGGGCTCGATCTCACGGAGCGCGAGATCGTGACCTGGCTGAAGTCGGACGCTTAACCGACTGCGCCACCCAGGCGCCCCCAAATGTCCCGCTTCTTAAAAGGCTACCAGTCATGGGTGACACAGGTGATGGGGATTAAGGAGTGCACCTGTTGCGACGAGCACCGGGCGACGCGTGGAAGGTGTTGAATCACCGTATTGTGCACCTGAAACTAAGATAACCCCGTATGCTAACTGTACTGGAATTAAAATAAAGTTTAAAAGGCGCAAAAAAAAAAAAAAAAAAAACATACACACACAAAAAGGCTACCAGTCGTATTGGATTAAGGGCCTATCTTACTCTGGGGGCACCTGGGTGGCTCAGTCGGGTAAGCATCCAACTTTGGCTCAGGTCATGATCTCAAGGTTCCTAAGTTCAAGCCCCGTATGGGGCTCTGTGCTGACAGCTAGGATCCTGCTTGGGATTCTCTCTCTTCCTCTCTCTCCCTGCCCCTCCCCCATTTGTGTCCATGCACACACGTGCGCTCTCTCTCTCAAAATAAATAAATAAACTTGAAAAAAAAAGAAAGGCCCATCTTACTCTAGTATGACCTGATCTTAACTAATTATATCTACAATGACCCGCTTTCCAAGTAAGATCATATTCTGAGGCCCGGAGGAGTTAGGACTTCGACATATCTCTTTTGTTTAGGGTGACACAGTCCAACCCATAGCATACGCTTTTCCATTTTCTTGCCTGACCAGCTCCTTTTCAGCCTTCATACCTCAGCTGAGACGTCATCTTTTTAAGGGTGTTTTCCCTGAGTCCCCAGTGGGGGCCTGTGTTCTTCCGTCGTGGCTATATTGCCATAGCACGTCTCATAGGAATTATCTGTATGGTGAATGATTTTCCTTCCTTAAACTAGAACCCCCTTGAGGTGAGGGACTATGTCTTCTATCTTTAATATGTACAGCACTTGTCTTTATATTAATTAGTTCAAGGCTAAGTTGGGCTGGAGACTCAAAAATACAGCGACTTAAAGAATAGAAGTTTCTTGGGGCGCCTGGGTGGCTCAGTCGGTTGAGCGTCCGACTTTGGCTCAGGTCGTGATCTCGCGGTCCGTGAGTTCAAGCTCCGCGTTGGGCTCTGTGCTGACAGCTCAGAGCCTGGAGCCTGTTTCAGATTCTGTGTCTCCCTCTGTCTCTGTCCCTCTCCAGTTCATGCTCTGTCTCTGTCTCAAAAATAAATAAACATTAAAAAAAAAAAAAAGAATAGAAGTTTCTTTCCCATGTAGCAGTGCTGAGTTGAGCTGTCCAGGTTAGTTAAGGGTTCTGCCCCCCACATGGCCATCTGAGAACTCTGGTTCCTTCCATGTTATTGCTCCATCAAGAGGAGGGAAAAGTCTTCATGACTCTTTCCTCATTTTTTGCAAGTTTATTTATTTTCTTTTGGGAGAGAGAGAGAGAAAGCGGGGGAGGGGCAGAAAGAGAGGGAGGGAGACACAGAACCAGAAGCAGGCTCCAGGCTCTGAGCTGTCAGCACAGAGCCCAACAAGGGGCTCAAACCCACCAGCCGTGAGATCATGACCTGAGCTGAAGTCGGACGCTCAACCGACTGAGCCACCCAGGTGCCCCTAGTTGGTTTTTATAGATGCTCGTTATCAAGTTGAGGATATTCCCTTTTATTCCTATTCTTCTGAGACGGTTTTTCTTTTTTTCTTTTTTCTTAAATTTTTAATTAAATTTTTTTAAAATTTACATCCAAGTTAGTTAGCATATAGTGCAATAATCATTCCAGGAGCAGATTCCAATGATTCACCCCCTATGTATAACACCCAGTGCTCATCCCAACAAGTGTCTTCCTTAATGCCCCTTACCCATTTAGCCCATCCCCCCCCCCCACCCAACACCCCTCCAGCAACCCTCAGTTTGATCTCTGTATTTAAGAGTCTCTTATGGGGGCACCTGAGTGGCTCAGTTGGTTGGACGTCCCACTTCGACTCAGGTCATGATCTCGCGGTTCCTGGGTTTGAGCCCCATGCTGGGCTCTGTGCTGACAGCTCAGAGCCTGGAGCCTGCTTCTGATTCTGTGTCTCCCTCTCTCTCTGCCTCTCCCCTGCTCGCACTCTAGTTCTCCAAAAAAAATAAATGAACATCAAAAAAAATTTACAAAGAAGAGTCTCTTATGGTTTGTCCCCCTGTTTTTATATTATTTTTGCTTCCCTTCCCTTACGTTCATCTGTTTTGTATCTTAAATTCCACATGAGTGAAGTCATATGATATTTGCCTTTCTCTGACTGATTTCACTTAGCATAATACCCTCTAGTTCCATCCACATTGTTGCAAATGGCAAGACTTCATTCTTTTTGATTGCTGAGTAATACTCCATTGTATATGTATATCACATCTTCCTTATCCATTCATCCATCGATGGGCATTTGGGCTCTTTCCATACTTTGGCTATTGTTGATAGTGCTGCTATAAATATCGGGGCGCATGTGCCCCCTAGAAACAGCACACCTGTATCCCTTCGATAAATACCTAGTAGTGCGATTGCTGGATCACAGGGTTGTTCCATTTTTAACCTTTTGAGGAGCCTCCATACTGTTTTCCAGAGTGGCCGCACCAGTTTGCATTCCCACCAGCAGTGCAAAAGCGATCCTCTTTCTCTGCATCCTCACCAACATCTGTCATTGCCTGGGTTGTTAATTTCACCCATTCTGACTGGTGTGAGGTGGTATCTCATTGTGGTTTTAATTTGTATTTCTCTGATGTTGAGTGATGTTGAGCATTTTTTCATGTGTCTGTTAGCCATCTGGATGTCTTCTTTGTATTAAAATTTTTAATGTTTATTTTTTGAGAGAGAGACAGAGAGAGAGAGAGAGAACGTGAGCAGGTGAGAGGCAGAGAGAGGGAGACACAGAATCTGAAGCAGGCTCCAGGCTCGGAGCTGTCAGCCCAGAGCCTGACTCAAGGCTTGAACTCACAAACCGCGAGATCGTGACCCAACCTGAAGTCGAACACTTAACCGACTGAGCCACCCGGGCGCCCCTGAGAACGTTTTTCTTAATTATTAAATGGATGTCAAATTTTGTCAGATACTTTTTCTGCATCAACTCATAAGATCATGCGGTTTTTCTTCTTTATGTTGGTAGTATGATAGATTACAATGACTGATTTTCGAATACGGAATCAGTCTTGCATCCCTGAAATAAACTCCACCTGGTCATGGTATATATTTCTTTCTATATTTTGCTGAATTCTCTTTGCTAATACTTTGTTAGGCATTTATACGTCTACATTCATCAGGGATTTGGGTCTGTAATTGTGTGTGTGCGAGTGTGTGTCCATGTGTGTGTGCGTGTATGTGTGTTTTAAGAGTGGTCTTGATCTGGTGTTGGTACCAGGGCATTATTAATTTCATAAGTGAATTAGTAAGTATTCCTCCTCTTCTGTTTCCTGGAAGAAACTGTGGATTTTAATTTTCCTTTAAAAGTTTGGCAGAATTCTCCAGTGAAACCATCTAGGCCTGGAAATGGCAGGAGTCAGGCGTTCATTATAAATGCAATTTCCTTAAGAGTTATAGGACTAGGGGCGCCTGGGTGCCTCAGTCGGTTAAGCGTCCGACTTCAGCTCAGGTCACGATCTCACGGTCCATGAGTTCGAGCCCCGCGTCGGGCTCTGGGCTGATGGCTCAGAACCTGGAGCCCGTTTCCGATTCTGTGTCTCCCTCTCTCTCTGTCCCTCCCCCATTCATGCTCTGTCTCTCTCTGTCTCAAAAATAAATAAACGTTAAAAAAAAATTTAAAAAAAACTTTTAAAAAAAGAGTTATAGGACTATTCAAATGACCTCTTTCACACTGGATGAGTTGTGGTCGTTGGTGTTGAGGAATTGGTACATTTCATTTCAGTTGCCAAATCTATGCATGTGGCCATAGGGTATTAGTTTCCTGTGACTGCTGTAACGAATTAACATAACTTAGTGGCTTAAAACAGCATTAAGTTTATTCTCTCCGGGTTCTGGAGGCCAGGAATTCAGAACCAGTATCAGTGGACCAAAATCAAGGTGTTGATGAGGACACACTCCCTCCAGAGGCACTGGGGAAGGGAGCATTTTCTTTTTCTTTTTCTTTTTTAAGTTTTTACTTATTTAAGTAATCTCTACACCCAACGGGGGACTCGAACTCACAACCCCAACATGAGGAGTTGCACACTCTTCTGACTGAGCCAGCCAGGCACCCCCATTCCTTGCACTGTCTATCTTCTGGTGGCAGCCAGTCCTGTTTGCCGCTGGCACGTCGCTTCAGCATCTGCTTCTAGGGTCACATGACCTTCTCCTCTGTGTGTCTTCTGTGTGATTGTACTAGAGCCTCCTGGGATAATCTCATCTCAAAATCCTCACTTAATCGCCTCTGCAAAGACCCTTCTTCAAAATAAGGTAATATTTATGGGTTCCAAGGATTAGGACCTAAATCTTTGGAGGCCATTATTCAACCTGTACACACTATTCCCCTGTTATCTTTTTTTTTTTTTTTTTAATTAAAAAAATTTTGTGGGGTGCCTTGGTGGCTCAGTCTGTTAAGCGGCCGACTTGGGCTCAGGTCATGATCTCCTGGCCCCTGAGTTCAAGCCCCACATCGGGCTCTGTGCTAACAGCTCGGAGCCTGGAGCCTGCTACGGATTCTGTGTCTCCCTCTCTCTCTGCACCTCCCCTGCTCACACTCTGTCTCTCTCCCTAAAAAATAAACATTAAAAAAAAATTTTTTTTTTTATTTTTTTTAAGTATATCTCTATGCCCAACCTGGGGTTCAGACTCATGACTTTGGAGATCAAGAGTCACACGCTCCACCAACTGAGCCAGCCAGGCGCTCCTCCCTATTATCCTTTGATGTCTGTGGTGTCTGTAGTGATATCCCCCATCACATTCCCAATATTGGTGGTGTGTTTTTTTTCCTCTCTTTTTAAATTTGTCTATCTTGCTAGAGTTTTATTGATCTTTTCAGATAATCAGCTCCTTGTTTTATTGACTTTTCTCTTTTTCCTGTTACTATTTTCTTTTTTCCATTTTCTATTTTATGGATTTTTGCTCTTATCTATCATTTCCACCCATTTTGGATTTATCTTACTCCTCTTTTTTTTTTTTTTTTTTTTTCCCCTAGGGTCTTGAGGTGAGAACTTAGATTATTGATTCGAGACTTTTCTTCTTCTTCTTTTTTTTTTTTTAAAGTAAGCTCTATGGAGGCGCCTGGGTGGCTCAGTTAGTTGGGCTCAGGTCATGATCTCACTGCTCGTGGGTTTGAGCCCCGCATCAGGCTCTGTGCTGACAGCTCGGAGCCTGGAGCCTGCTTTGGATTCTGTGTCTCCCTCTCTCTCTGCCCCTCCCCTGCTTGTGCTCTGTCTCTCTCTCAAAAATAAACAAACATTAAAAAAATAATAATTAAGTAAGCTCTATGCCCAACAGGGGGCTTGAACTCACAACCCTGAGATCAAAAGTCACATGCTCAACCAAATGAGCCAGCCAGGTACTCCTCCTCTTTTCTAAAGTATGCATTTATGGGGCACCTGAGTGATTCAGTCAGTTAAGCCTCCAACTTCGGCTCAGGTCATGCTCTCACAGTTCCTGAGTTCGAACCCTGAACTGGGCTCTGTGCTGACAGCTTAGAGCCTGGAGCCTGTTTCAGATTCTGTGCCTCCCTCTTTCTCTGCCCCTCCCCGTACACACTCTGTCTCTCTCTCAAAAATAAACATTAAAAAAAATTTTTTTAATAAAAATAAAGACAAAGTACGCATTTAGTGGTGCAAATTTATTTCCCAGTACTGCCTTAATTGTGCCCCGCAGATTTTAATATTATACTTTCATTTGCACTCAGTTTAATGTATTTTTTATTTTACTTATTAAAACTTTGAAAAATATTTATTTATTTTTGAGAGAGTGAGAGAGAGAGACAGAGAGAAAGCAAGGGAGGGGCAGAGAGAGAGGGAGACACAGAATTCGAAGCAGGCTCCAGGCTCTGAGCTGTCAGCACAGAGCCCCACGTGGGGCTCGAACCCACGAACCATGAGATCATGACCTGAGCCAAAGCCGGACGCTTAACCGACTGAGCCACCCAGGGGCCCCCAGATTAATGTGTTTTTAAATTTCCCTCGATACTTCCTTCTTTGGCCCATGGGTTATTTAGAAATGTGTTGTTCGGTGTCTAAGTCTGGACATTTTCTGTCGCCTTTTTGTTATTGATTCCTATTTTAATTCCACTATGGTCAGAGAACACATTCAGTGTGATTTCCATTGCTTTAAATTTGTTGAAGTTTATTTTAGGGCCCAGGATATGGTTTCAGTCGGTACGCATTCCACGGACCCTTGAAGACAAGTGTTGTGCTGTTACTGGATGAAGCGTTCTGTTAAAATACATTAGATGCTTTGGGTTGGTGGTAGTGTTGAATTCTTGTATATCCTTTTGATTTTCTGTCTAGTTGAAGCCTGAGGACAGGACTTTAAGTGAGAGAAATCAGGCACAGGAGGAGGAAGTGACTCACTCAGCAGGGGGTGATGGGGCAGAATTATATTCACCCAACTGGCGTTGACTGAGAAAGACACCTGGATGGGGCACCTGGCTGGCTCAGTTGGAAGAGCATGTGAATCTTGATCTTCAGGCCGTGAGTGCGACCCCCACATTGGGTGTAGAGACTAGTTAAATAAATGACTAGCTAACTTAAAAAAAAAGGGGCGCCTGGGTGGCGCAGTCGGTTAAGCGTCCGACTTCAGCCAGGTCACGATCTCGCGGTCCGTGAGTTCGAGCCCCGCGTCGGGCTCTGGGCTGACGGCTCGGAGCCTGGAGCCTGTTTCGGATTCTGTGTCTCCCTCTCTCTCTGCCCCTCCCCCATTCATGCTCTGTCTCTCTCTGTCTCAAAAATAAATAAACGTTAAAAAAAAATTTAAAAAAAAACCCCAACACCTTTAACTCTCACCCAAGCCTCCTCTGTCCCTTTTCAGAACCCTCCCCACCTAGGAGGGGGAATCCGGAGCCAAGTCTGTACCGGCCACACCTCCCCAGTTGTTAAGGAGGGAACCTGAAGCTGGAGGTTGGACTGTCCCTTGGCAACTTGCCCACTACCTAGAGCAGGCCGGATGTGTCCCCGCTGGACCGTGCTATCCCCCGGGGGCCGTGCGATTCAGGCTGTGGGGGGAGCCTGCCCTGGGGATTCAGCTCCGAGAGGCAAGTGGGTATTGGGCCCTGGGAAGGTTCCAAGGAAGCCTAGAGACCCCTCCCCAGTCTGTTGCTTGGGGCTGTAGATGACACTCTGCCCCAAGAGCGTGGAGCCTCCTCATCGAAGAGTCTGGCAGGTGGCGTGGGCCGGTCCTGCCTGGTATGTGGGCCCTTCCGTGGCCCGGTTTGGAGTCACCTTCCAAGCCTTTCCCAGACACACGCTCTCTGCTTCTCTCTGAATCTGTCTCTCTCTCTCTCTTTCTCTCTCTCCTGTTTCTCTGTCTTTTGAAGTCTGAGTTTCTTTTTTCCTTTCTCTCTTCTCTGCTCTCTCTTCTTTCTCTCTGCCCGCTTTCGCTTGGGACACACAGGTGAGTTAGACTCTTTCTGTAGGGTCTGCAAAACATAATCTCTTCTCAGAGCTGATTCTCTGAGAGACGCGCACGGATTGGTCCAGGGGAGCAATTCTTTGCATGACCTTAAATCAGTCTTGCTAGTAGTCAGTTAAATTCTTCCTGCCGAAGACTTCGATATTCTTTCTAGCTTTTCATTGGAAAAAAAAATGATATATATGCCTTAAATCAAAAGAGCTGCCATTGATCTGGTTAAAAAGAAAAGTTCCTCTTTCTATGATCTGTAGGGGCGCCTGGGGGGCTGTCGGTTGGGCGTCCGACTTCGGCTCAGGTCACGATCTAACGGTTCGTGGGTTCGAGCCCCGCGGCGGGCTCTGTGCTGACGGCTCGGAGCCTGGAGCCTGCTTCCGATTCTGTGTCTCCCTCTCTCTCTCTGCCCCTGTCCCACTCATGCTCTGTCTCTCTCTCAAAGATAAATAAACATTTTTAAAAATTTAAATATTTTTATGTAAAAAGCATTTTTTATGTAAAAAATATTTTTATGATATGGGGCGCCTGGGTGGCTCAGTCGGTTGATTTTGGCCCAGGTCACGATCCCAGGGTCGAGGGGTCAAGCCCCACATCGGGCTCTGCACTGAGTGGGGAGCCTGCTTAGGATTCTTCCTCTCTCTCCCTCTGTCCCTCCCCCAGCTCACATTCTCTCTCTCTCTCTCTCTCTAAAAAAGAAATGAAAAACATTTGTTATTATAAAAATGATTTGCAGGTTTCCTTTCGAAGGCAATTTCCGTTGTGTGATAGGTGACTGAATCACGGTTTGCCTGGAATATACTGATTTATTCACTCCCTGTTTATTCATTCATCCAACCAGTATTTACCCAGCACCTACAGAGAGGTAGGACTTGTGGCCCCAAAGTCAAGTTCTCAAGCTATGCTAGGAGGGCTGAGGGAGGAGGGTGATGTCCACAGCCTCTCAGCTGTACCTGTTGTCTCTCCGGAACAACATGGCAGAGAAAGGAAAACCAGACCCCGAGAGAAGCTGTCGTCTTTCTTGGATATCAAGATCAGTGATGGTCACATTTTTCTCAGGCTTCTGGCTGCCTGCAGTTGAAAGGAATCAAGGGACACCTGAGGGGCTCAGTCGGTGTGACTTTGGCTCAGGTCGTGATCTCATGATTCATGGGTTTGAGCCCCACATTGGGCTCCACGCTGACAGGTGCGGAGCCTGCTTGGGATTCTCTCTCTCTCTTTCTCTCTCTCTGTATCTCTCTCTCTCTCCCTCTTCCCCTCCCTTACTTGAACTTTCTCTCTCTCTCTCTCTCTCTCTCTCTCAAAATAATAAGTAGGGGCACCTGGGGGGCTCAGTCGGTTGGGCATCTGACCCAGGTCACGATCTCGCAGGTCGTGGATTTGAGCCCCGCGTTGGGCTTTGTGCTGACATCTCAGAGCCTGGAGCTTCCTTTGGATTCTGTGTCCTCCTCTCTTTCTGCCCCTCTCCCACTCGTGCTCTGTCCATCTTTCAAAAATAAATAAACATTTTTTAAAATTTTAATAAATAAATAAACAAACCTAAAAAAAAAAAAAAGAAGGAAGAAAGAAAAGAATCGACCTTTTGATTCTCTTCTTTTGAATTGAACTTTGGCAGGGCTAAGGATAACAGAAGAGTCAGGTCGAGAGGGTGACACCAAGACGTCAACCATGTGGATAATGAGGTTAGCCGTGAGAAATCCGGGAAAGAAAGTTCTCTTGCAGCTAATTGGGACTTGATGGCGTATCGTTTACCTGGTTCAGTTCTCCCTTTGGAGGTTCCAGACTCGGGGCGGGGGGCGGGGGGTGGATAATGCCTCCTTCCCCCTTGCCTTTCTCCCCAGATTCGCCTCAGCTTTGCAGTTTCCCCGCTCCTACAGAGCAGAGGAGAGGGGTTGAGGTGTGGTTTCAGATTCAGAGCAAACTCCATCAGTGCCTTTACTGAAGCGAGGTTAGCAGAGATGGCCCACTTAGCCCAGCCACTAGAAAACCCCTTGGCAACCTGGAGGCAGACTTCTCCGCTCAGCGAATCACGCTTTCACCCAAAAGCTGTGCCAAAAATGAATCTGGGGCACAGGAACATTCAAGAGTACAGATGGGACACGAGCTGTGCGATGCTTCCAAGGAGACCTTCTTGGGGACACATAAAATGTTTTTATTGAGAAAGGGCTTGGGGTGCCTGGGTGGCTCAGTCGGTTAAGCGGCAGACTTCGGCTCAGGTCACGATCTCGCGGTCCGTGAGTTCGAGCCCCGTGTCGGGCTCTGTGCTGACAGCTCAGAGCCTGGAGCCCGTTTCAGATTGTGTCTCCCTCTCTCTCTGCCCCTCCCCTGTTCATGCTCTGTCTCTCTCTGTCCCAAAAATAAATAAGCGTTGAAAAAAAATTAAAAAAAAAAAAAAACTGGAAATTTCAATGAGTTCATTTTGTCTATCCAATTCTTTGAATAAAGGGGTAGGGGCGCCTGGGTGGCTCAGTTGGGGAAGCATCCAGCTTCGGCTCAGGTCATGATCTCACGGTTCGTGGGTTCAAGCCTGGTGTCAGGCTCTGTGCTGACAGCTCAGAGACTGGAGCCTGCTTCTGAGTCTGTGTCTCCTTCTCTCTACCCCTTCCCTACTTGTGCTCTGTCTCTCTCGCTCTCAAAAGGAAATAAAGTTTAAAAAAATGAATAAAGGGGAGAGGGGATTGGAGAAAATACTCATGAGTCCTCAGTTAGAGTGCCGGGCACATAGCCTGTGACCCCAAATTCCTGGAGGGACAAAACTTACTAGGGCAGTTTTTTATAAGTCATATAAACCATGAAAGTACATTAAATCAGCCATATGGATTGTGAAACATCTGACATTCCCTGGCAACTATGTAAGATCCATGTTATTTGTTAAAATAGAAACCTAGATTCAGAAAATTACGAATACTTTCCTGTGATGCAGCTGAAAGTGATTCTTCAGCCTTGCCTCTTGGGGAGATCCCTGGCCCCATCACATCTAGGTAATTGGGTTTCCCAGTCCCCATACCCCCACACCAAGAATCTCAGATGAGATATCTACTGACAGGCTGGACTGTTAAGTAGCTGTACCTGGTTCAGTCACGTGGCTAATTCTTGTCCTGACCATTTGGACCATTTCCTTAGATCTCCCTGCATGACACAGAAAGTTCATTGACAATCTGGGGCGTCTGGGTGGCTCAGTCGGTTAAGCATCGGACTTACCGCTCAGGTCACGATCTCACGGTTCTTGAGTTCGAGTCCTGCCGTATCTCAATATCAAACACCCAAACATAGGGTTAGCTCGTGCCCTGCTTCAGGTGAACACGAGTCCAGCTTTTCTCTCTGCTCCTTGTGGGATTCTCTGTCTCTCTCTGCCCCTTGCTCACTTGTGCCCTCTCTGTCAAAAAAATATATATACAATAAATAAAAGTTCATTGAGGGGCGCCTGAGTGGCTCAGTCGGTGGAGCGTCTGACTTCAGCTCAGGTCACGATCTCAGCTCGTGAGTTCGAGCCCCGCGTTGGGCTCTGTGCTGACAGCTCAGAGCCTGGAGCCTGCTTCCAATTCTGTGTCTCCCTCTCTCTCTGCCCCTCTCCTGCTCATGCTCTGTCTCTCTCTGTCTCAAAAATAAATGAAAACATTAAAAAAATTTTTTTTAATTAAAAAAAAGTTCATTGATAATTTGGACAATTCAGCTGGAATGGGAGGAGAGAAACTCGGTGGGGGGGGGGGTTGCATAAAAACGTGCTCAACCTTGAGAGATCTTCATGAAATTTCTCCTGCTCTTTTTGTCCAGACTTCTCTGATCCACTCTCAGGGCACGGGAGCCCAAGGCGGCCAGTGACAGCCTGGGAGCTGTGCCAACCTGCTGGGTTGGGGGCACGGGACCTCTGCCTGAAAAATACAGGCAGCTCCTAACGCTCCCTGGGCTCAGGGTGCAGCTACAGAAACAGCACTGGGTTTCGTTCCTCTTGAATATTAAAATGCTCGTAACGCTGTCTCCACGTCCCAGATGATGACGGCAAGCTGGAAATTAGCATTCTGTCCCAACACGCCGTGGCACCTTCGCTTTGGGGGTTGAAACGACGGTTTTTTAATAAGCTGGCTCCAGGCACCTGTCACCGGTAATGGAAGTTCTGCCCGGGGAAGATAGATCACTTCTTGTTAAAAGACCACAGGGCAATAAATTTCCCAAGTCATAGCTCAGCTTCCAAATCAGGACTCTGGAGAATCGCTTCCATCTAAAAGATGGAAGTGCTAAAAGCACTAACCCCCGAGCCGCTGGGCCCCGCTGATCCTGACCATTGACCCCAGCCACAGTTCTTCCGTGCCCTTGCACCTGGGGGTTCAGCGCGATCCACACAGATATTACTTGAAGATTCCACGGTGCCTCAGGACTGGACCAGTGGAGGGAAGCCACGGGAAGAATAGAGGCTGAGTGTTAATGCTCTACTATCAGCAAACCCACATTTCTGCTCTCCCACGGATCCCGGTCCTCAAGACTTGAAAAGAATCTCAGTATCGAAATTCAAGCGGATGTCATCAGATCCATCAACGTTGGGTTTTTCTTCCTCTTAAATCTGAGCACTTGCCCCAGGTGCGGAAAATTGGCACTGGTTATAAACAATCTGATTTTTAAAGACAAGCAGGCTCCAGGCTCTCGAGCTGTCAGCACAGAGCCTGATGCGGGGCTCGAACCCACAAACCAAGAGATCAGGACCTGAACCGAAGGCGGACGGTTAACCAGTTGAGCCACCCAGACGCCCCTAAACAAATAATTTTTTTTTTAAAAGGTGAGTGGATAAACTAACTGTGGTATGTCCATAAATGGAGTAGCATAGAGCAATTTAAAAGAATAAACTATTGGGGCGCCTGGGTGGCGCAGTCGGTTAAGCGTCCGACTTCAGCCAGGTCACGATCTCGCAGTCCGTGAGTTCGAGCCCCGCGTCGGGCTCTGGGCTGATGGCTCAGAGCCTGGAGCCTGTTTCCGATTCTGTGTCTCCCTCTCTCTCTGCCCCTCCCCCGTTCATGCTCTGTCTCTCTCTGTCCCAAAAGTAAATAAACGTTGAAAAAAAAAAAAAAAGAATAAACTATCAATACACACAACAAATAGACAAATGTATATCAAGTTCAAGAACAGGCAAAATTAATTCATAGCAATGGAAATCAGAATAGCAATTATCTCTGGAATATTATACTGGAAAGGAACCTACATGGGTGCAGGAAATGTTCCTATCTTGTTCTAAATCATGGTTACATGAGTAAATATTCCTTGAGCCATCCACTTAAAATTAATGCACTTTACTGAATTATGTTGTACCTCAAAAGGGGAGGAGGAAACTTTTTTTTTTTAATTTTTTTTTTATGTTTATTTATTTTTGAGACAGAGAGAGACAGAGCATGAACGGGGGAGGGGCACAGAGAGAGGGAGACACAGAATCGGAAGCAGGTTCCAGGCTCTGAGCCATCAGCCCAGAGCCCGATGCGGGGCACGAACCCACGGACCGTGAGATCGTGACCTGAGCTGAAGTCGGAAGCTCAACCGACTGAGCCACCCAGGAGCCCCAGGAGGAAACTTTTTTATAAAACACCCAGCGTATATTTGTCTGACTTGGAAAGATGTCTTTGGTGTCTCCGTCAGATATTAAAAATCAACTTCATCTTGATCCTAAATGAAAGGGAGTGAAATGACAATTAAAAAATAACAAAACCACAGGGGCACCTGACTGGTAGAGCATGTGACTCTTGATCTTGGGGTCGTACGTTCAAGCCCCACGTTGGGCGTGGAGCCTACTTAAAACCATTAAATGAAATTGATAAAAATACATTTTTAAATGAACGAATAAAAAATAAAAAGAAGTGAAAAATCCCAGCTGAATACTGGGCAGTGGCTGTGATCGTCTTCCATCGTAAACACAATAGGAAAATAACGTGCCAAGTAGGTTGAAGGGTTTTTTTTCCCCTCTCCTCCAGCGTCCCAAGGATTAAGCATGTGTTCTGGCCAGCACACGGCACGGCACGGCACAAAGTGCCAATAAAACTCCACTCAGAGACCAGACACTACTCCGATCTCTCACGGGTCCTCCTGGTCATCCGGGAGGGGCGTTGTCCCTACAGCCTCCAGGTCCTGCCTGCTATCTTTTGAAGCGAAAACATAGATTATAAAGTAGATCCAAAATGAATCGTTTTCCTGAGTTTTTTTGTTAAATTTTTATGTGATATAGAAAGCACCCCACTTCTATTTCCCAGGACAGTGATGGCAGGGTCAGCTGTTATATGTTCATTTTAACTCTCTTTTTAAACCTCTTCTACCCTATTTTTACTCCTCTTCTACTCACTCGGGAAATTCAGAGCCGCAGGAGTGCAACTATAATAGAAAAGCCATCTTTGCTTAACAAGGGTTAAGCACAGGGGTGGGGGAGGAGGGCCAGGCTCTTCCCCTGCCCCCCCCCCCCAACCCCCCTCATCACAAGCTGTCAAATATTTACTTTTGGTCTCTGTGAACCTAGCAAAGGGGTGAACCGATCCACTTTGGGTTGGTCCCCACCCCTCGCTCATTTCCTTCACCCATTTATTTCCTGCATTGTTCTTTTTCTAAGTAAACAGACCTAGAGCTTGCAGGAGTGAGAGAGCAGTTTAAAATGTTAAAAGTGCACAAATTCTACATGGTCAGCTTAATTAATCTTTCACACACCCCTGTAACCACCACCCTGATCAAAACACAGAATATTTCAAGCATTCTAGAAGGCTCCCCTTAATGTTCCCTCCCAGGCAATACTGGGAAGGAGGAATCTGTTACCTAAAAAAGACAAGCATTCTATTCCTTGAATTTTGGAGATTCAACTCTCATCTCCCTATCAAACTACGCAGGGGCATAGCAGTGTTCTCTTTCTCACTTGTGAATTATTTTGAAAAGTAAACATGGAAGCGATCTAAATGACCAAAAGCAGAAATGCTTTTCCATCTGAGGCACACCTCAAGGACTAGATACTGGGCAAGCCTTAAAATCACGCTTTTGGAGAATATTTAGTGGCACTGAGAATAATATTAAATTTAAATGACGCTGAGAATATACTAATTAATATTAAATCAAAAGGCAAGGTACACCAATGTTCATGCACAAGTTCAGTTTTGACATCACACACACAGGCAAGGAAAAACGACTGAAGAAAATTCTCCAAAAGATTAGCTTTGGTGAACTCTGGGTTTTAGAATATGAGATGGTTTTTATTTTCGTCTTTATATTTGTTATCTTTGAAATTCTTGACGATGAAAAAGTGATACTTTTCTAATAAGGAAAAAAAAACCCTGTTTTCAAATGTGGGTTAACCGAAATGACCAACATTGGGGAAATGATTTTCTAAACTATGACAACACATTTTGTGGCATATTATGCATTTTTACAGGGCATTTTGAAGACTGGAATAACTTGGAAAGTTGCCTGCAGTGTAATCAATGTATAGTGTTTTTTAAAGCCATGGGGCATCTGGCGGGCTCATTCCATAGAGCATGTGACTCTTGATATCAGGTCCTGAGTTCAAGCCTCATGTTGGGTGTAGACCTTGCTTCTAAAAAAATAAATTAAAAAAAAAAAGAATAAAATAAAACCAGGACAGGATGCATATAACTAAGTTAGGGAGGGGGAGACACGACTAAAAACAGTGGTTGCAAATTGTAGAACATGAACATTGAAATCATGAATGGAAAAAAAAAAAAACTTTAAGAAAAGGGTTGTTTATTTAAAAGTTTTTAAAGAATGTGTGTTTAAAGCCCCATATATTTATTTCTGTGATCTGGATATATTTTTTTGGTACGCTGAGGGTTTTTTTTTTTTTAAGCCAGGAATGTCGGGGGTAATCATTTCAATGTGTTTTAGTCTGAAGCTTTTGGGGAATTGTAAATGTGGCCTCTTTTACTCTGAATCAGATTCCACAGAAGCTGTCGGGCGGGAACACTCTAAATCCTTAATTTTCACAAATGCCGGACTGAACTAACACAAAACTACCCAAGTGCCAGAGACTTAACTAATGCCATTTCTGGGAGGCTCACTCCATTAGACCTTTGCATTTATTTTTTTTCAATTAAACGTTTTCGTTTCGGCTCGGGTGATTCCTCCCGGAAACACAGCTGAGTGGAGGGGAGGGCAGGGATGTGAGAACCCAACAAACTAAAATTGAGAAGCCCTTCTCGCAGCTTCGGCCTCCCCGCCACCCCTCACCCCCACCTCAACACACACAAAGTCCCAATATAGGGTTCTCTTGGTCCAGATGACAGTAGTGGCCCCACTTGCTCTAAAAGACGTGGCCCAGCTCAGTGAGATGTGAGCCGAGTCTGTGCACTTGCCCCGGGTGCCACGCCTCTCCCCCACCCCCAAAGTTAGACAAAGGGAGAAGGGTTGGCCGGGTTCTTTCCAGGGCCCAGAAAGCCTGGGGATTCCAGGTTGGAGAGAAAGAGAAAACAACAAACCCCTTTGATCCACGTCCAGGAGCAGGTAGAGCCAAATGGAAGGGCTGGGAAGAACTTGGCGAGCATTATCCGTCCAACCCCCTCAGGCCTCTTTTCCGGGTTGCCAGTTGCGGACCTGCCTCAGGGCATTTCATCTGGCCCAAATCGGGAGGCCAGGGGCTTTTCGTTGGCTCGCCGGGATCCGGTGCCTTCTCGGCGGTCGCGGGGCTCCTCGCTGGAAGGGACGCCGGCCGCGCACAAGACCCGGAAGAGCCGCGCCTCCCGGCGCGCTGTTCCCATCACACTGGATCTCACGAAGCCGGGAGAAGCCCGCACATCGAGTCTTTGATCCTCCCAAGCTCCGGGATCCCAGAGTCTTTAAAACAGACAGAAGAAGGAAAAAAAGTAACTGACTCCGTCTCACCAGGCCGCTCTGCGCAGCCTCGGCCGGCGGGTGGCTGGCAAGTCCGCGCCACCTTCCCGGCTCTGGCGGCGCGGCAGGCCTGGCTCTCCTCCGCCACGGGTGCGGGCGTGGGGAGGATGCCCCATCTACCAAGTTCAAGTTTCCAGAGCCTGAGGGGACCGCGGGCTTTTGGGGCCTCGGCCACCGCCCGCTGGAATGACCCCGCCGACGGAGGGGCGCTTTGAAAATAGGTCGCGGCATGACCTACTGGAACGTTCTTTAATAATTCACCTTTTTTTCGCCATTATTCGTTTGCTATTTTTTTAAGATTTAATTTTTATAAAGTTTTTGTAATGTTAATTTCTGACAGAGAGAGAACGGGGGAGGGGAAGAGAGAGAGGGAGACTAAGGATCCGAAGCGGGCTCTGTGCGTTGACAGCAGAGAGCCAGCCCAATGCAGGGTTCGAACTCATCAAACCGGGAGATCGTGACCTGAGCAGAAGAGGCATGCTTAACCGAATGAGCCATCCAGGGACCCTAAGATTTTTTTTTTTTTTTTTTTAAGTAATCTCTACACCCAGTGTGTAACTCGAACTCACAACCCGGATATCAAGAGTTGCAGTCTCTACCGATTGACCCAGCCAGGTGCCCTTCTTTGGCTATTTATGCATTTGTTTTCCCTACTCATTAAAAAAAAAAAAAATTGGAGATTTTGCTGCCTAAAAATAAGGTAAGAAAACATGAATTACGAAAGAGCGAAAATGAAAAAATTACATTATATTGATCCTGACTGAAATATTGCTCTAACTTGCCGTGCAGCCTCGGTAACTGGGATTTTTCACGCAGATCAGGCAAGTTTTCCGAGAAAGACAACAGATACTCGTTGATAAAGCAATGAAGGCTTGGCTAGAAGCCAGGCCTCTCGCGTTCCGGATCCTTCCACAACCCTCCCCAGGCCCCTTCTTCTCCACCGGCTCCGCATCCAGGTCGGCCTCCCGGAGGGGTGAAGGAATGTTTATAGCCTGACTCAAGTTCAATGACAAAACCCTGCCTGGAGGGGGAGGGGCACCGAACTTCAGCCTTCCATCAGACAAAGGCAGAGCGCAGGTCGGGCGGGGGGCGGGGCTGGGCCCAAGTAGACTCGGGGAGCTGAGGGCCCTCAGAAAGAGTATGGATCTCTTTGTCCCCTGCCTGGGGCCTCTGGTGTGAGGCCTGTAGCCCCAGACCAACATTTGGTGCGTGTCCCCCTGGGTTGCAGTGGGGCGGTCACAGTCTGAATGGCAAGTAGCTGTCTGATCCCTACTCCGGCTACGCCCACCTTTCAGGACCCAGTGCTAAGGCCCCTGCCTGCTCTACCCAGCCAGAGCCCAGACCAGACCATTCTCTGGCCACGACCTGCGTTTTCCAGCCCCCTCCCCAAGTTTTACTGGCATCCTCCCTCCTGGATTTGATATTCTAATCATCTTCCCAGGTTCTACTCCAACAGGCCCTTTTCTGGGGCACTCCAGATGCCAGGGGATGAGGGGCGAATCTCGCACACTCCTTGTTCCCCCCATTTGTCTTGGTTGTGATCATTTACCCCACCACACAATGTCAGAGGTCACAACTGAGGAAGCAGCAGACCCAGGATGTGGCAGTAAGCAAGAGGCAGGGCTCAATGCGATGGGAGATGGCCTCTCCAATGTCTCTCCTCCAGCCTCCCACCCCCCCCACCCCCCCACCCCGTGGAAGATTTTGCATCCTGTAGGCACCGGGTAAATGAGTGGTGGGTTTAACCAAATTTCTATTTGTCTTTAATCCTGGTGTGGTTTTGTTTTTTTTGGTTTTTTTGCATTTATGCAAATCTCCCTGGTGCACCCAAGAGGGGCCAGGTCTAGGGAGTTTAAGTGCACCTGTGTGACATCAGGGCTCGGCTCCTGATGGAAACAGGCATCTGTCAGTGTCTAGTGGGACCTTGTGAAAAGAGGCATGTTGGGGATGTAGACAGAGAAGCTTAGACATTAAGAGCCCCTGCCACTGCAGGCTGGGTGATGCTGACCAAGTAACTTACCCTCCTTGGTCTCAATGCCCTCATTTTTTTTTTTTAATTTTTTTTTCAACGTTTATTTATTTTTGGGACAGAGAGAGACAGAGCATGAACGGGGGAGGGGCAGAGAGAGAGGGAGACACAGAATCGGAAACAGGCTCCAGGCTCTGAGCCATCAGCCCAGAGCCCAATGCGGGGCTCGAACTCACGGACCGCGAGATCGTGACCTGGCTGAAGTCGGACGCCTAACTGACTGCGCCACCCAGGCGCCCCGTCAATGCCCTCATTTAAAAAAAATTTTTTTTAACGTTTATTTATTTTTGAGACAGAGAGAGACAGAGCATGAACAGTGGAGGGGCAGAGAGAGAGGGAGACACAGAATCGGAAGCAGGCTCCAGGCTCCGAGCCGTCAGCACAGAGCCGGACGCGGGGCTCGAACTCACGGACCGTGAGATCATGACCTGAGCCGAAGTTGGACGCTTAACCGACCGAGCCACCCAGGCACCACTCAATGTCCTCATTTTATAAGCTATATACTCAGTTGTGGGTTTTGTCATTGTGACGGTAGTAGCTCCGGAAGGAAACATGAGCAGGGGTCAGCTTGGGGTGGAGGGAAGAAGGGCAGGTGAGTCCTTGCCCCCCACCCCAAGACCAACGAATTAGCAGTGTCAGTGGCTAAGGTCTTGGGCATGGGCCCCACCTCCCGCGGCTGTCCTTTGGGGCTCTGAGCCCCTGTGCGCGTGTGCCAGCAGCATCATGTGTCCCCTCCAGTTGCTTCTCGGATCCTGGCACTCGCCAGGCTTCTGAAAAAGACGCAGGAACCGGGGACCGAAGGTAGCGGCTCCCAGACAATGGTATGCTGATTTATTTTTTTTAAAGGGCCAGGGCCTTGCCCTTTAGTTTGTCAATCATCCGTGTTATCACTACGTTTCATCCTCACGGAGTTTCCAAAACTAGGTGTGTTGTAAAAAATTATGATTTTACATAACAATAACAATAGCATTAACGATAATATTAATTTTGTCTGTGCCAGGACACCACCCAGTCGGGGACAGATATAGGTCACGTGGGGGGCCCCAGCGCTGGAGCTTACTGCCACCTGCCAGCCTCTCCCGGGCCCGGGGCCGTGTCCGTCCCGCGTGCTGCGAAGCGCTTTCTTTGTCCATTCCCGCTCAGGCAGCTGTGCGGCTGTCTCTCCAGGAACCAACGTGGAGGTGCCCTCCCCAGGTGGTCTGTCTCTGGTCTCAAGTCCCTTCTACCCCCCTTTCCCTGCCCACCTAGACCGCGGAGGCCCACCCATTCCTGGGGAGACCCCTCCAGGGCCTCCTGAGGCCGGTCCCAGACTGTGAGAGCAGTGACGCCTTTGGCCCACAGATTAGCTAGTTTATTAGCTAGTTCTTATTAGGGAGAAACGCACTCTTGAAGGTAGTGAAACGGGACGGTCCCTGGTCTGAGAAATGGGCGCATAACACTCTTGTTCTCTCTGCAAAGGCCAAGCCAGAAATTCAGCTGGCGTCAAGGGCCTGAGTTCGGCAGTCGCCGACCTGAAGGCTCAGCCTCCCGAGTGGCGAGTGGCGCAGGACTCAGTTTGCGCACTCTGGGCTAGAGAAGGAAGGACGGGTGCCCGCCTCCAGGCAGAGTCTAGGGCGGGGCTCAGGGAGAGGGCTCCCCACTGCGGGCGAAGGCTGGGGTATCTCCTTCCCAGTGCAGACCGAGGCCTCCTCGCCTGCCCGCCAACCTCCCAACCTTGGTGTCCCCAGCAGGTCTCCGGGTCTCTCCGGCCTTCCTCCCCACCCCCCACCAGTTTAACTTTCTGCCTCCCAAGGCCGGAGGTGCCCCCCCCGCCCTTCCCCCCACCTTCCTCCCTCTTCCCTAGAAGCGTTTAGGAGAGTGGGGCGGAGGCAGTGGAGACCACCAACCTGAAACTTCAAGTTCAACGGCAGCCCCTGACCCTTCTCACCCCTCCCCTCCCCTCCGGGTGCCACAGACTCAATTTCCCTCTTAATCATTCTAGGGGCGACTGAACGCAAGCTCCCCGCGTCCCCTGTTTCACCTTGGGGGCAATTTAGGGGAGGGGAGTCAGTGGTGGGATTCTTTCCTTCTCTGTCTGCTCGACCATCCCACCCCACCCCCTTTCCACACAGAGGTAACTTGTAGCGGACAAAAGAGGAAAGGCCCGCATCAGTTCCCCACTGGATGTTTTTTAAATCTCTCTCCAGGCCCAGATCAACGCCTGGGGGTGGAGGTGGGGGAGCGGAGGGGTGTCCGACTCGGGTGAAAGGCCGAGGGCCGCTCTGGTGCTTTCTCCCCCCGCCCCCTTCCTGGAGAGGAACTGTTCAGGTGGGTGAGACTATGATGTAAATTTCTTCAACAACAGCGGAGCCGCGCTTTAGTGAGGTTTGAGTATCCAATCCATGATTGTAGCTCCGGGGTTTCGACTAGACCGGACGCGGCCCGGGACACCGAGAGTTTCTCCCAAAAGAAACCTAATTAAAGTGCAGCACTTAGGACCTCGGATAAAACTTTAATGACGGGGAGGAAGGGGTGGGGGGGTAGGCAGTCTTCTTCGCGTTGGAGAAGGGGAGCCGGGCCGCTGGGAGAACTGGGGGGGCTCGATCAGAGCCTTTCTCCTGCCGCAAAGGGCAGTTTCCGGCTCCGGAGCGGCTCAGAGCAGGGGTGGCTGGGGTGGGGGGCCGGGGGGGGGGGGTGGCCGCTGTGCGGATTCTCCGCCCGCCGCAGCCTCGCAGGCTCCCGAGCGGTCGGAAGCGTTTCCCAGCGTGAGTGAAGGACCCCAGGGCTGGAGCCCGGGCCTGGCCCTCCTCTGGGCGGCCTCGGGAATTTAGATTCGAAAAGAGCTTCCGGAGGTTGCGTCTACGCACTTCTCCACCACGACCCCCTAATTCGGCCTCTGGAAGCCTAATAAAATACAACTGCTTTGGCGTTAGAAGTGATTGCGGTCCTGGAGCCAGCGTAGACGCGACCCTACGATCCCGTTCGGACGCTTGCTGCTGAGACTCTCAGCCCGGGTGTTTGGGGGAGTACGGACCAGGGCGTGGAGGGCCGCTCCGAGAATTCCGCCTCGTTGGCGGAAACACACCCGGTGTGTTTTCGGGAGTGTATTTGTGCGCTTCTACATGTATTTTGTTCGTGCAAATGTTGTCTGAATTTACCGATTTGGGAACGTGGCGTTCACATGCTTCAGCCTGAATAATTTTTTAGCAAAACCCGCTCTCCGGTATCTAAACATGGCCCGATTTAAAAGCAAATCGCTGCAGACAAGTTAACGTAGGTGTATGGATTTTGTCGTCAGTTAACACAAATTGGTGAAAGGGTTTTGTTTGTTTGTTTTAAAGGCTCGGTCTGGGTGGGAGGGAGTAAAATTGCCTCGGAGTAAAATTGGGTGTTTGCAAAGGGATTTCATGAGAGGCTTTAAAGCCAAACGCAATTAAAATGTTTTGTTTTGTTTTGTTTTGCACAGGTTCCTTATGTAAATCACTCCGGCTGGGGGTGGGGGGAGGGTGTCGCCGCGAACTGGTCTGCAGAGGAAGATAAGTAATATTCCAGTGGAACGAAGACCCAGACCCAGGACAGATGGCGCCGCGGCCTTACTACCCAATGTTGTCTATATTTAAGATCAATGCTGCTGCCCACTTTGCCTTCCTCCTGGGTCTCTCGCTGGCCGGACCGATACAACTGACGATACCTTGGCCCCATTCCAGGCGACTCCGGGTCCCGGCGCCCTCACAAGCAGCCCTAAACTGCACTTACTCCGGAGGCCTGAGACCCCCAGGCATCCGAAAGCCAGCGACCCGGCCTGGGGGGGTTGAGGCCGAGCCGACCAGCGGGTTTCCCTGAAATAGCAAACTTCTGACGGCAGGGGGCGTCCTTGCCTTTTTAATCGTGCACAAACTCCTCGGTAGAGAAATAAATCTCTAAACTCCCGTATCTTTTGTTCGGAAATTGTCGCAAACAAATAATAGAGGAGCCCCCGAAACTTTAAGTCCCTTATAGCGGCGTGGAAGAGTTAGAGCCCGGGGGCTGCAGAGTCTCGAGGCCTCTGACTCCTTCAGGCCTCCCCCTAGGCCCACTAGACGCGTCCTACCAAAGAGCTTAAACTGGACCACGGGGCTTGGGAGGGTTTTTTCATTGTTTTTTTTTTTTTTTTTTTTTTTTTTTTTAATCACAAAAGGAACACCTCCCCCAAGCAGACACAGTCTAAGGAGACTCAAGCGGGGGAGGGCGACCGGCCACCTTTGGGGCCTTTCCCCTCGACCCTGGGCTCCTCTTTGGTACATAGATTTAGAAGACTCTGAGTCGCTTCCCAACTCATTCCCAGGAGAGGAGCCAGAACTGGGATTTCACCCGATAGCCCGGCTGTAAACGCCCCAATCCCTTGGCTACACTTGGAGAACTATGAGCCTGAGCCTGCTTGGAGAGGCCATTGGGACAATGACTGCGGCCCCCACAGGGTGCTCCTGGTGGCGTCTGGGATCATGGGAGGTGCAGACCCTCTCCACTTGGATCACGAGGAGCGTGCCCGCCAGGATGCCCCAGCCCAGGCTGCAGGAAGACCCAGGGCAAACCGGCCCACTTTGCTGCACGGCCAAGGTGGTGAATCCCGCAGGGCACTGAGCCCAGGTACGACTCGAGGGAGCAGGCACAGCGGGGAAGTCCTGATCCTGGGTCTTTGGGTCTCTGGCACCCACTGTTCTTTTACCCACAAAGGGCCTGCCCCGTCTCCCAAGCCTGAGTCTCCCAAGCCTGAGACCCGCAGGCTTCTCTTGGTGGGGCAAGCGGGTGGTGAAGGGCCATTTTCTGGTTTTCTCTCCAGCCTGGCTAGTCCAGCGGGTTTGGGACGTGTCTGCCCCGTAGGGTGGGACGGGATGCGGTTCTCTAGTTCTGTAACCTTCTGTGCCTGGGTGGGGCACATCTACAAGGCCACAAATACCTATTTCATGTGGCTTCCAAACGCCCGATGGATCGTAACCTGGACAGAACCACCGGGAACGCTAAGGAAAGACTTGGGAAGTTTGGGGGAGGAAATGAGAGGTGGGGAATTATCCAGGCGCTTTCTCGAACTCAGTTTTTCTCCAGGAAGGAGGACGGACTCGGGAGGGCAGCACGCTGGCTTCATTTTCACACAAGGACAAAATCTAAGCATTGAGGATGGGACTTCTGAGACCACTCGGTACAACCTAGGGGGTGGGCGGGGAAGGGAGGGAGTGGTGCCCACCCGTGTTGTCTTTCTTGCCCGTGTGTCCTCTGAGAAAAATGCTAAATGAGCAACGGTAGGGGTAGGTAGTCGCAGGGATGAATGTGCCTTTTCTCCTCTCTGCCGCAGTCACTGGGGTGGGGGGGGGTGGGATTTGGAAATGGAAGGGGATCCAGAGGAAGCTTCCCTGCCAGGGGTCTCCTTCCAAGTTTATTCATAATCAGCTCAATCCATGCAAGTGGTTTCTAAGGTGCTCTTCAGAGCTCTAGATAGAAAATAGGAGACTAATTATCATGGGAACTCATACTGGTGATAGTAATTACTGTCACCGCTAAGATGAATGATTATGACCGCCACAGGTCCCGTAGGTGGTGGCTTACTCTGGTGGGTTGGACTGTAACTCTGGGCCTCACTGGCTCCCTAGAACATATGGGGGTACAGCAGACCATCCCTGAGGAACAGCCCAAGAGGTGTGGCCTGTGATGAGTGTAACCTGTGGGAGCCCCTCACTAGAGTCCTGCGCTCCAGCCTGGCACTGGCAGTCTCCCGGTCTCCCCAGGACACTCCCATTTCTCGCCGCCCCCCCCCACCTCCCCAGGCAGGGATCTCCCTCACGGAGTGGTGCTGGTCTTGACCTTGGCGAGGACTTTCTTCTCCTTAACCCGGCGGTTCTGAAACCAAATGGTGATCTGGCGCTCTGAGAGGCTGGTGGCCGCGGAGATCTTGCGCCTCTTGTCCTTGGTAATGAACTTGTTAGCGGAATACTCGCGCTCCAACTCGCGCAACTGCCCCTTGCTGTACGGGATGCGCTTCTTTCGGCCCCGTCGGAAGGCGCAGCCTTCTGGAGGGTGCTGCGCGCTTGTATCTGCGCGTCGACGGAAGGAGGGAGAGAAAGCCACGCTCAGACCTCTGCCCCCAAGCCCACGCGCAGACCCAGGCCCTACAAGCTAAGTAACTCTCCAGGAGCACCCAGATCGCCCTTCAGACACACGCGGGCTCCCACTCCCCCAAAGCACAGCGGGACACCTCGACTTCCGGTTCCTTTCTAATTACCTCTGGGGCTTGGAAAGACCAGGATCCTGCGGATCACCCTTACCTAACACTGTCCTCACGCTTGCAGGTCTGGAAACACACCCATCACACACGGCCAGACCTTTGCCCAGGGTCACATACATACATCCACCCTCACATGCATTTTCACACTCCTGGCCACTCTCCTAGAGTCTACAGCCAAGTTACATACAGAAGGGAACACATTTCTGTCCCCGCTCCCAACACACACACACACACACACACACACACACACACACCCCACACATACCCCTAGGTTATGACTGAAGGAAATCTGAATTTTCCTGTGGAAACTGAAAATTCATTGGAGAGAAAAGGAGGGCTTGTATTTTTTACAGAACATCCATTATCTCTGTTCCGACACACCCCACCCCCATACTCGCTAAATTGAGTCATTTAGCCTTTTGGCAGAAGTAAATCTTTGAGGTAGGAACAGCCTGAGCCCCTCAGAGGTGATAGGGGAACCAAACACTCTGACATATTGAGAAGCTGGTCCCAAAGCCTCCTAGGGAGGTGAAGGGGCCTGGTGGCCCGAAGGCTTTAGAAAACACCCAGCTCAGCCCCCCCCACCCCCGACCCCCACCCCCGCACGCACACTGACCCTCTGGGGCTCCACCAGGCTCTTCAACCGCCTAAAACCCTCCTTCAGGGTCCTAATAGCCAACAGAGGACCACAAGCTCCTCCTCACCAGCCCCAAGTTTCCCTTCACCTCCTCCCATGCAAGTGCCCGCCGGGCCTACAACCCACACTCAGCACCAACGGGACCCAAAGTAGTGAGGCAAGTTACCTGCAAATGCTGCCTTCCAGAAGGGCCCTGGCGGGTTCTGTTCTCCCTGGCAACACATCTGGCTGTTCCAGCCCCCGGTGAGGGCCCAGGACTGGTAACTGTCCACAGGCAGCAGGGAGTCGTGGCGAGGCTCCCCGGGGGCCCCCAGAGTCTGCACCACCGACACATCCAGGTAACTGGCCATAGGCTGGTAGGGTCCCGAGTACCCCGGATAGAAGGCAAACTCGGTGGGGCGGCTGGGGTACTCCTCCCCGGCCGCGGCAGTCTCGGCGGGGTAGGCAGCTAGGGTGGCCGCCTGGGCACAGGGTTTCAGCGAGCTCCGGGACACTCGGCAGGAGTAGTACCCGCCTCCAAAGTAGCCGTAAGGCACCGGGGCCGGGGCCGCCCCCTGGGGCACCCCGGGGCAAGGGTGGCACTGCTTTGGCGGTTCCGCAGAGCCCGGCAGGTCCAGGGGGGCATAGCTGACGGCGGGCATCAGCGTGGGCGCCGCTGCTGGGTGGCTAGTCAGTGGGGAGTGGGCGACTAGATTCCGACTCCCTCCCGCCCCGGGCAAGCCATCCATGTCCTTGGCCCCGTCCAAGGTGGCATAATTGCCGGGCTCCATGGGGCCGCGGGTCGGCTCATGGGGTGCCGGGGGCGGGGGATACAGGGGGCACCCAGCTCGCTCTCCCCACCCAGGCCCCGGGAATCCAAGGCGTTTTAAAACGCTCCCAGCTCGCCCGGCGCCTGCATTCGCTGGTCCCGGCCGTCTTGACGCAGGAGACGCAGGTGCCAGGGCACGCGCGCTGATTGGCTGTGGCCTTGGGGAGAGAAGCTAGTAAAATCTTCATGGCAGAAATTGCGAAAATACTTTACCCTTGCTTCTCTCCCAGTGTGTCTCTCTCCCTCTCCCTCCCTCCCTCTCTCCTCCTCCCCCTCCTTCTCTCCCTCCGCGCGCCTCGCCTCCCTCCCTCCCTCCCTCCCTAAGTCCCTCTCTCCCTCTCCCTCGCTTTTATTGCATTTGGAAACCAGAAAAGAACCGAGAGGAAGTGTCCTTTCTCTGCTTTCCAGTTTGGAGCTCCCCAGCTCCGCGTCCGGGGGGGGGGGGGGGGGGGGGGGGAGAGGCGGGAGGGGGAGGGAGAGAAGACAACGAGCCGGCCCCCCACCTCCGCAGCCTCCTCTCCCTCCCTGGCTCTCTGTCTCCGGTGCTTTGGCAGGTTTAACGAGAGAATAAAAAAAAGCTCTCCCTATAAAGTGTGCATCTCATGGTGGGGGTGGGGTGGGGAAGGGGAGTCGGGGGTGGGGCCCGGAGGAGGCCGCTCTGTGCCTGAAAGGGGAACCTAGGAAGGTGCCTGAACCAGAAGAGGCTGGGAAATGGGGATTAGAGGGCATTTCTGGGAGCCCCTTGCTTTAGGTCCCGGGGGCAAGCATCCCAGTTCACTCCAGGTGCCCCTCCTATTCCGGATGCGCGTAATAGGCTGCCCAGGGAAGTGCCTGGGAAGCCCTCCCCCCCCCACACCCCGGGATCTCAGCTACCGCCCCGCCGGCTCCGGGAGTGGGGTGGGGCAAGAGAGGGAGGGGGACAGGAGCTGGGGAGAAGACGGGAGATCTGGAGCCTGGGATGTGCCACGTTCAGATCTGAAAGGGAAACGGAGTTTCTAGCTGTAGCCTGCGGAAGGGGGTCCAGATTTCCGTTTCATGGTGGGGAAAGAAGTACGGAGAGAGCACAAAGATGCCTTGTATATTCAGAGAGAGGCAGAGGCCGAGGGACGACAGCACCAAGAGGGAAAGAGAGAATTGGGTTGCAGGGGTGGGAAAGGGTCTTCTAAAACCCCGAAGTACCAGCCAGAAAAGAGGATCTCTTTTCCCCCTTTGCTGGGATCTAAGGAATTTCCAGGAAACCAGGCCTAACTGGCTAAGCGCACGAGTTGCAGGGGTGCTGGGCCCCAAAGAAGAAGGAGCCTGCCCTGTGCAAAGATGTCCAGCCTCTCCGCCCTGCGGTTCTCCTCTTAATTCCCAAGAGGCCCAGGTAACTCACCGTGGCCCTGGCACATTCCTACCCAAGCTGAGTGTCCAGAAAGCCCAGGAACCCCTATTGGCTTCCTCCAGGATTTACATTTCCTTGGAAAGCAGGATGGGAGAGAGAGAGCCCGAAACACCGCAAGGATTGCTGGAGGTCCCTCCGTTGGGCCCTATTGTACAGTGTAATCCAGAAGACTCCAACCAATTCGTTTCACAGTTCCGCAGAGGTTTTTCTGTTTCCTTTGCTACCCCTCCCAAATCAAATCCTTCTGGGTCCACTTCTTCTAGAACCCCCAGTTTTTCTGGAGGAGGCAGGAACTTTTCCGTTCCACACCAGCGTCACGGCGATTATACGAAACAATCCACCCTGACTCTCGGTGGGCTCAGCCATGCCCAACCGTACCAACCTGAACCTGAACTTGAGCCATCTCTCAGGAAAGCACCCATACAAACTGGAATTTCCCCCAAGCTGTGGGGCTGTGGTGGAGATCATAGCTCGCCCTCCACGGACATTGCTAATAACAGAAGACACCAAGCACAAAATCCTCACTAGGTGTTATTTTATTTGAAAACAACATGAGATAAAAGGGAGGAGATATCTCTTTGGATGCTTTCCAGTTTCTTCTCATAGCCTCTTGCTTGTGTAATAATGAAAGACAGAACTGCCACGATTTTTACCTAAAGGCTACAATTTTTTTCAATGTTTTTTTTTTTTTAAGTATGTTCTACACCCAACCTGGGGCTTGAACTCACAACTTGAGATCAAGAGTCACGCACTCCACCGACTGAGCCAGCCAGGCACCTCTTTTCACTGGTTTTTACTGTAGGTGGCAGTACAGGTATAAGATCCCTAAACTTAGAAATACATAATTCTTTTATTTTATTTTATTTTTTAATGTTTATTCATTTTTGAGAGACAGAGAGAGTGTGATCAGGGGAGGGGCAGAGAGAGAGGGAGACAGAATCCGAAGCAGGCTCCGAGCTGTCAGCACAGAACCCAATGCGGGGCTCGAGCTCACAAACTGCGAGATCATGACCTGAGCCAGTTGGACGCTTAACCGACTGAGCCTCTCAGGCGCCCCCCAAAGTACGTAATTCTAGTCATACCTTATGACCCAGCAATTCCATTCCTGGACATATTCCCAACAGAAACGAATGTTTATGCCCCTCAAGAGGCAGGTACCGAAATGTCCAAAGCAGCTTAATTCATTGTAGTTCAAAGACAAAAACAACCCAAATGTCCATCGGCAGTACAATGGGTAAATACGTCGTGCTATAATTAAAGAAGGGAGTACTACACAGCAATAAAAAAAAAAACCCTACTGCTATTCACAACATGGATGAATCACACAGATATATGTGATTTGGGGATATGTGGTGTTCTGGTTCGTGTCCACGGAAATGCACTGAGCTCAGCATTATTCTGGAATGCAGAGATGATTCACTCGAACCTTGCGGGGGAGAAGCTCTCCAGCTGTGCTAGAGACTCCCGTGTAAACAGATACATTTCAAAACAAATACTCTAGGATTTTTGTTTTTGTTTTTGTTACACTCTGCAATTTAGTTAGTAGCTACTAGATCCCAGGGAATCCTTCTGGATGTCATATTTATTAGCATATGACATATGTTCCCGCTTCTTGTACATGTGTATGCATGTCCGTCTCTCTGTGACCTGTCATCGACGTTTAGTGAATTCAGATAAGGTGCGATGAACTCCCTCATCCGTAAATATTATGTCTCCTTGCGGGGACAATAATTCCTACTTCACAGAAATGGTGTGGAGATTAAATGGAATTTAAATGGAATGCACTTGAGAGCATTTTATAAACCGAACACCTACGAGTTCTGTATGTGTATCTGTGTCTAAGGAACTACAGCCACCTTTTCTTATTTGAAGAGAAAAGGACAGTTGCCCTAAAGACAACCGGCCTCTCCTCACTTGCCTCTCCCAACGCTGTGTACGCCTGAGATTTCCACAAAGAGAAACTGAGGCTCAGAGCCTCCAAATCCTCTCTCCAGCCCGACGTGAGTTCGGTTGAGGTCTCAGGGGGCCTCCTGACCTCCCAGCCGGCCCAGGCCGAGCCAGCCCTTCCCCCCACCCCGCCCCGCCCCACAGACTCCTTTGTGTCCTGCTGGGAGCCTCCATGCAGACCCTCCAGGACCCCCGAGCCGTCCCCCCACCCCACCCCCCCCCCCGGTCCCTTTACGGACCCAGCCAAACGCGCTGAAAGCCTCAGCTGCTCCTTTACATACCGCCCAGACACCTCCGGGAAGGTCAAGGCCAAGTTGAAAGTTAAGAGTCTGTTTACCTCCGGGAGCCCATTCAGCGCGGCCCCACGGACCGCCTTTGACCTTTACAGCCGGGCCTTTGAGCGCGGCCGCCGCGCCCCCGGGGGTTCCGGCCACGGGGACTTGGAACCTCCTTGTCAGCTCCCGCCCCCGCCCGGGCTCGGGTCGCCGGCGAGGGGGAGGGGGCGAGCGGCGCCCCCTCGGCCCACTTGGGGCAGTGGTTAAATTATGTATTATGTTTTGTAAAGCAAGGTGAGCGCCAATGTCTTCGTTCTCCCTCCTGGAACAAGGTATATGATCACGACGACCGAAGGCCTCAGGTCGGCCGTGAAGAGTAAGGCGAATTTATCTGTGGTGGCCACAGTTCTTTTTCTGCCAAGGTCAGGGCTCCGCTGCCGGGACACTGCTTGGAGCCGCTTCCTTTATGAAGAAAGAGGGCCTAATGGGGTGTGTGCTCTTTTCTCTCGTCTTTTCTAACATCCTTTCTTTCTATCTGTATTTTCTTTTCGTCTGTCTTTAGTCTCTTGGTATCTTTCTTTTCTTTTTTTACATCTGTATTGTCCTGACTGCCTGTCTTTCCTTCGATTTTAATTGTCTTTCTTTTCGTGCGTTCTTTCCCGCATTCTTTCTTTCTGTCTGTATTGCTTCCCTTCGCCCCCCTCCCCATCCCCGTGTACCTTTATGTAGCCTTCGGTCCCTTTCTCCCTAGCTGCCCCTTACCCTATTTTTCCTTTGTTTGCTTTTTCCTCCCCTCTTTTTTCTTTCTTTCATTTTCTCTCTTTTCCTTCCTTCCTCCTTTTCTGTCTTTCCTTCTCCTTTATGTCTTTACTTTTTTTTTTTTTTTTCAATTTCTTTCTCTCTTCTCTCAGATTTACTTGTCTCTGCCCCCTGCCCCCAACGCACACACTCAGTTCTCCTTTTCGGATCCTCTCAATTTTCCATTGTTCTTCTCCGGAGTCTGGAAGGGGCCTCTCCGCAGGCGGCCGGAGCCGGCCCTTGGCAAGGTCGGTCTGCAGGGCGGCCTGGAGTGGGTCACCGGCTTCGGGGGCCCTGCCGGCGGTTGGGGATGACAGGGGGCCCAGGCCCTTCTCTCGGAACTGAAGTCAGGCTGGGCCTCTCCCGACCTTAGAGGAAAGTCTTTCGGGCAAATTGACGGCCTGGTCCAGGAGCTACAAGAATCAGAGATTGGAGGCACGGCTCTTAAGAAGGAGGCCGCGGCCACCTCCACTGTCTCTCCCCACCCAGAGAAGCCTGGAGACATCCCCGGGGATTAGGACCCTCTCAGGACAAACTCAAGTGCTTTCGAAGCGGAGACTGTAGGAGAGAGCTACAAAATGAGCCGATCACGGCCTCGGGCACGGAACACTGGATCTGAGGAGTGATCAAAAGACAGTCTGCTAAGAGGAGCGGCGCGCCCGCCCTGATGGCGCCTGGAAACCAGAGAAGCGCTTAGCCAAGGCCAAGAACCGTGAGTGGGGGTCTGGAGCAGGGGGAGGGAGGGAGAGAGTGAGGAGCGGGGGGGCCGGGGGGCAAAACTGAGGGTCGCTGAAAAGAGACCAAGAGCCTCCAGTCCTTTGGTCCTGCAACTGTGGGCCAGAAGCATGCTGTTCCCTGCCTGCCTTGTGTGCTGTGTGTCCAGTTAGAGGCCCTGCCGGCCCCCAGAGTCTCCAGCCTCTTCCCACCCTGGGCTTTGCTGGGGAGAGCGACCTCCGGCACCCACCCCAGCACCCAACCCAGAAGAGCCCAGTGTGGATCTGGCCCAAACCACTAGGAATTTGGGGCCTAGAGGGCGGCACTGCAGAGCAAGGTTTGGGTGGGCAGAATCATTTCCCCTCTCCGAGCCTCTGTTTTCTCCTCTGCCTGTGTAAGGAGCGGAGGGCTGGACAAATCTCTAGGCCCGCTTCAGCGTTCACTTTGGGCAGAAGCACGAACAGGAAAAGGGAGCATTCCTGGAGGTCGAAGGCGCGTTAGTGGGGAGGGAAACCCTGGAGAGAGCCACAAATAGGCCACTGGGCTGGCCACTGATTATTCTGAGAGGATCTAGGGCGGGGCACAGTTATTAGGTCCTTGAGGGAGCCCTGCCCTGAGACCATCGCGGCTGACTCAGTTGGGGCAGTCAGCCCCAGGGTATAAACTCCACAGTAGCCCATTAAATAGGACCAAATTGATGTGGGAGATCACCTCCTCCACCCCTCATCCTATAATGCCCTGCGGAGCCCTCTAATCTCCTCAATGATGCACCCACTGGGAGTAGAGTAACAAGAGTGACATCCTCAAACGGAGAGGCACAACCAACGTCTTTGGGATTTGCAGCGGCTTCCCGGGTCCCCAGAGACTCGGCTTCCTTTCTTCCCGCCCCTGTGATCCTGGATGGGACTCAGGAATGAGGAACATAAAAAAAAAAAAAAAAAAAAAAAAACCAAAACATCCCCAAAATCAAAAAAAAAAATTTTGTCGCTTACTACCCCCCCCCCCCCCCCCCCCCCTGTTTTTTTTTTTTTTTTTTTATCAGGTGCATGTGGTTCTGGATGATAATT
>NW_024412420.1:11863038-11917312 GCF_014898765.1 Herpailurus yagouaroundi | reverse complement strand
TTTTTTTTTTTTTTTTTATCAGGTGCATGTGGTTCTGGATGATAATTATCAGGATAAATGGCTGGCTTCTCTCAGGGCTGCTGGTGGACAGGCAGTCAAGTGGAAAGTCAGCACCAAGGCCCCTTCAAATCCAAACCCACCTCCTTGGCCTAAAGTGGAGCTGTCGGTTTGAGGCTTAGGGGAGAGTCCCGTTTGAGAGATTTAACTTCTTGCCCTGATTTCCCCCACTTCCCTTGCTGACAGGCCTGAGGCCCCCTCCAATGGTCCAGAACTTGACCGTCTTGTGGCCCCACCTTCTTTTTCTCTCCCCCACCTCTATAGCAAAAGATTTTCCCTTTGCTTTCCACTAAGTTCTTTGTTCCAAGAAACAAAGTTGGGGGAGGAGAAAAGTAGGCATTTCACACACACACACACACACACACACACACACACGCACACACCCCATCTGCTTCTCTGAATCTCAGCCCTAGCCTGAGATGACAGTCAGATGATTCCTGGTTACTACCTAAGTATTCTGACCTGCAGGAAAGTCCATCTTGGACAGGCCGCCAAGGTTCTGGGCCAGCCATTTACCCCAGACACCAGCATGTTATAAATTGGGAGGAATCTGGCCGATTGTCTGCCGCCCGTCTACACCGACCCTCAAGGTCCAGAGCCAGTACTGGGCCATACACAGGGAACCCCTCCATTAACATGAGATCTGGGATTGGAGCCACGCTCTGAGCTCTGGATCACCAGCTTAAACTAGTACCTCTCCCTCTCCAGCTTCCTTCAGGGGTTTTCTAAGCGCTCTGAGAGGGTGGATGAGATGCCCTTCATTTTAAATTGGAAAATCTCCTGCCAAAAAAACAACTTTTTTTTTCATTTGGTCTCCACAGAGTCTATGGCTTGGTCCACAATTAGAGGAGACTGGTATCCGCTGTTGGCCCTGGAGGCCAGAAATCTTTCCCCAGAGACCTGAAGAACTTTGCTCTCCCTTCAAGTTGCTTATATGGCTGGGGGAGGGCTTGGGAGCGGATTCTGATCTTGGAGGCTACTGTATAAAAACTAACACCAGGGGCTAACGATCTAGGAGCTTAAGAGGGTAGAAAAGCTTTCTCCCAAGGAATCATTAATCAGGGCCATCTCTGATTGGGGGGCGTGGGGGGGGCTCCCCTTTCTCTCTTCTCCCCTTGAAGGATCGGAAGTCCCAAATTCTGTAGTTACTCGAACTGGTCAGTTGGTGTTCGGGGTGGGGAGGATCCTCAGAGATCATTCAGTTTTCGCCAGCCGTGTGCTCAAGTGGCTGGACGGCAGAGGCCAAGAGAAAGAAGCAGTTTTGCTCACACCAGAATGCACTGACCTCAGAATAACTGGGGGTTCTCTGGTTCCAGTAAGCTCCGAGCTGCCATGGTGGGAGCGGGATGGAGAGATGAAACCAGAAGGTAGACAGCTATGGCAGCTGGATGCAACGTGGGAACTTCCAGTGACGCCCTGACTGTCCCTCTCGGCGCCTGCCCCGGGGGAGCCCCCAAAGCCAGGCTGACTGGGACGTGATTATGGAGAAGCTCTACAAGTTTGGCTCCATTATCTACCAGGTCCTACAGGGCCAAAGCTTGGCCACAAAGGCACGCCCTCCCAGGCTGAGGGACTGCTGGTCGGGCTGTTCCAGCCCCACTGAGCAAGACCAGGGTTCTCGGTTTCCTATTCCTAGGGTTGGCCTGGAAATTTTTCCTTAGAACAGGGCTCAGCCTTAGAGGCCCAGATGGAGGCCTGGGGAAGAGCCATGGTAAGCAGACCCTCGCCCCATGTCTTCGCCACCACCAATTCCTTAATAACCCCGGGGATCTGGCAAGGCCCAGTTCAGATCTCTGGCTACGTGTGTGTGTGTGTGTGTGTGTGTGTGTGTGTGTGTGTGTGTGTTTTGGCCGATGCAGACAGGGATCGGGGGGGGGGGGGGGGGGGGGGCCCCCCAGCCTTGGATTGGAATCCCCCATATCAGGCTACATCATTCATTGTCCCCTGCTCCCCCCCTGCTCTGCATGGTGTTTCTAGCCTCAGCAATCACCGGTCCCAGGGGTGCTGGCCAAGGCTGGAACCAGGGCCGGCAAAGATGGACGGTAGACCAGCTCCTCCTCCAGGGGCCCTTTGTGGTCTCAGATGCGGGCTAGGTGGATCCTCCCTCCAGAAAGGAAATTTCATAGGAACAACTCTCCATCGAGAGGAGGGGTGGCCTAAAGACTTTCCCCCTTTAGTCCAAGAGCCTTTCTTCCCTTACTGACATGGGTGTAAACACCCCGTCGGGCAGATTTTTCAGTAATGTGGCCCAACACACCCGTCCCGCAAGGGTTACCCACCCGCTTTTGGATGGCAAAGCGTCCCGTGCGGATGGGTCGTTTTGACCTCAGAGGGCGCAGCTGCAGAGTGTGGGAGCCTCCTCCCAGATCCTCCTTCCACCCACCCAGAGACCTCTGTGCCGTTAGGTGCGCCCTCCTAATAGGGAGTCCTTACCCTGAGGCAGAGGCTCTCCCTCTAGACGGAAGTTCCCGCCAGACCAAAACCTGCCTAGTGCTTCGTCGGAAGCGGTCCGCGGGAGCAGCGTGGGACCGGCCTGAGGACCGGCGATCCCCGGGGCGCCACTTTGGCCAGCACCTTTCGTCCGGCCAGACCCCTACATCCCTGCCCCGCTGCTTCTCGGGGGTGGGGGTTGGGGGCCGCTTCAGAATTCTTGTTAGGATCCTAACCCAGTGTGTCCTGTGCTGGGGACTGTAAGTGCCCTGTATGTCACTTTCATTTAATCCCCCCCCAACAATAGAACTGGGTAGAGGGCGATTGTTACTACCGGAGCTTTGCTTGTTTCTTTGTTTGTTTGTTTTGTTTTGTTTGTTTGTTCATTTCTGTTTTATTGTAGATAAGAAAACTAAGGTTTAAGAGATTATTGTGTCCCATTTCTAGAGGCTAATGGATGATGAAGGCTGGACTCCAACGCGTGTCTTTATGGCACCAAATCTAGGCTCCAACCCTTTCGCTCTCTCTTCCCTGTTCAAACGCCATGCTGTTTCCAAGTTTTGAAATGGAAATAAATCTCATTAAAAAGTACAAACGGATCCTGAAAATAGACAGAAGCTATTTGAGGAAGTTAGGGAAGGGCAGAGGGAAAAATAAAGGGTTCGGGAAGAACTCTTTCACACACGGTAAAGGTTGACTAGGGACACCGACCCCCCCCCCTCCTGACTTTTAAAACTACAAAGGTGGGGACGAAATTCAACTCCCCTATTTCTACCCCGCTCTCACCATTCCGTCTCACTTCAGAGCTGAGTCTCTAGGAGCAACAACAGAGCCGTGCTGGGAAATTTTCACCTATACCCCAATGTCTGAACCCAAACTCCTTAGCGCCTGGGCTAAGGACACCTGGGCCGCCCACACCCGCGGCACTGGGGAGAAGAACGTTCTGTTGTTGCTCTGCCGCTAAATCATTTTCCAATTCTCTCCTGTCCCCGGAGGAAAGTAGGTGTCTGGTAAGCCCGAAGATTGTAAACCTGATTCCATGGGCTCACGCCTTGAAATTGGGGGGTGAAAGTTGGTGCATGTATGTGTTTCTCTGGGATAGGGATCCACACTTTACTGACTTGTTTTCTGTGGCAAATTTCACATATCAGAAAAGTAAATAGTAAAAAAAAAAAAAGTAAAAAGTAAAATTCACATATGCAGAAGGGGATAATAATGCTTTCCTTATACTTTTCATTTGGCGTCCACAATGATCAACTCATGGCCAGCCTTATTTCAGGGTGTTGGTTTTTTTTTTTTCGAAATATTTTAAAGCAAATCCTACACGTCATTTTACCCAAAATCACTTCTGTTTGGATGTTTAACAGATCAGGATTTCTTCTTTTTTTTTTTTTCTTTTAACAAAACCTCCACGTGATTATCATACATAGCAAAATTACCAATAATCCCTTAATACTATCCATGTTTCAATTTCTTCAACTGTCTCACGGTTCTTTTTACAATTAGTTTTTCAAACAAAATCCTGACCTAAACAAACTCCACGCCTTACATTCGGCTGATACATCTCTCAACTTGCTTATAACTGATAACAGCTTCCTCTCCTTTTTCACGTGCCGTTTATTCATTTAAGACCTGGGTCAACCCCATTCTCAAAGGTATTGGTCATCGACTGCTCTAGGGGTGCCCGGTGGGGGGGGGGCGCTCCGTGGGTTAAGCATCTGATTCTTGATTGCCGCCCAGGTCATGATGTCAGGGTCGTGGGATCGAGCCCTGAGTCAGGCTCCTCGGTGCTGAGCCTGGAGCCTGCTGAAGATTCTCTCTTTCTCCCTCTGCCCCTCTCCCTGCTTATGCTCTCTTTGTGTCTCTCAAAAAAAAAAAAAGATTACTGCTCTATGTTGGACCAAACAAAGGTCCAACATATATTCTTATAGGCTTCTTATTCTCATAGGCTCCTGCCCCACTGTCCACGGCAGCTGGCTGGGGACAGGAGAGCGACATAGTTCCCTCTGCTCCCTCCCAAAGAGAGAGGAGCCTGCCAGGCAGACCCCCCCTTCCCCTCCCCCCACCTCCTGACTGGATTTGGTTCCCTTGTTGCTCTCGGAATGGGAGACAGCCCCCCTTCCCTCTCCCACCCAGCCGAGAATAGGGTCCTCTGATGAGTCTTTGGGCTATCCAGCCTTCAGAGAGTGTCAGAGACTGAGTATATAGTCCCAGGCCTGGGGACGAAATTGCTGCCATTGGCGCAGGACTGTCCAATTCCTTCCACGGGGATGTCCCCAGAGACCTCCAAGCTTCCCAAGGGAACCAGAGCCCGGTCTGTTCCCGAGGTGGGGTAGCCAGACTAGCTTTGCCACACCCTCCCTCCTTCTGCCCCTAGGGCATCCCTGACGGGGGCAGCTGGAACTTCTGTCCCTGCTCTGTCACCTGTTGCCAGCTGCGTGCCCTTGGACTAGCCGTCTCCTCTCTCTGACCCTCAGTGCCCTCATCTGCAAAGTGGAAGCGATCTTCTCTGCCCCACCTTCCGTCCAAGGCTGCTGGGAGACCAAGAGGAAGGGAGTGAAGACTGAAAAGAAGACTATAAATATGTAAATAACGGGTCGTTTCTTTCCTTGTCCGCGGTGGCTGGGAAGGTGATGATTTCTACGGGGAGAAGCGGAACCAGCCTACAACTTTGTTCTGGCCTCCTGCCCATGGAGAGGCACTGCCCCCACACCCACACAACACCACCTCCCCAACTGGGAAGAGAGACCTGAGCTTGGTGTTGTCCAGTCAGAGAAGCTGTGACCTCTAGGCCTGGAGAAGAGTATCAGAACGCCTGCTCCACGTACCCAGGGACTGCCGAGGAGGCGGGAGCCAGGATCTTGTCTCATCCCTGGGCTCCCTCCCTGCAGCCCACGCCCCTTCCCTCTTTCCAAGGCTCTCACCTCTGCTGCGTCAACCAACCCAACACCTCGACTTGTTTCCAGGAAGAACTCCAGAAAACACTGGCTGGGACCCTGGCTACGGAAGCTGAAGGGGGTGGGGGGAGGAGGGCAACCCGGCTGCTCCGCTCTACCCTTCCAGGCTGACGTCCCTCCCACCACCTCTGGGACCTGGTGAAAGGGAGTCCCCGAGAGTCCAGTGCAGAAGGCAGGGCAGACATCATGGAACAGCACTCACATTTTTCATTTCCAAACTACACCTAGCTCATAAAAAGCCAGCGAATGTAATAAATTGTCCCCTGGAGGACATGGTTTTAATTAATTATTGGGTTATTCAAGGTGACTCATGTGTGAGACCCAATTTGCCCTCATAAACTGAATCTCACATAATCCATCCTGAGTAACCGGCTGCTTGTGATCCGCAGACACAACTTGTATTTATCCTTTGAAAGTCTTGGGGGGAAATAGAAGTGTGACTTTAGCTTAGAGAGAGCTTACTCATTCCAGCAGCAGTGACGCCAAAAGAGAGAGAGAGAATGCCTGAGCGAGGGAGAACGAGTTTACATAGCTGGCTAAGGGGATTAAGACATTGAGTCTTCTTTTCTCGACGACTTATCTGATAGGATTTCTTTCTTAGAAAATCTGGTGATGGGGCACCTGGGTGGCTCAGTCCGTTAAGCGTCTGACTTCAGCTCAGGTCACGATCTCGTGGTGCGTGGGTTCGAGCCCCGCTTCGGGCTCTGTACTGATGGCTCAGAGGTCATTTCGGGTTCTGTGTGTCTCCCACTCTCTTTGCCCGTCCCTTGCTGGCAGTCTGTCTCTCTCAAAAATAAATAAACATTTTTAAATAAAAAAAAAATCTGGTGAGATATATATATGTATCTATATCGCGCATATATTTATATTCCTTATTCACTTGTTTTGCAATATCTGCAAGGGACACGCGTAGCCATCTCATTGCAGAAAAGAAATTTGTGCTGAATTTTGCTTCTGCTGACCTGGTGGCAGCAGTTCCTCTGGCCTCTGGGTCTTTATCATTCAAGATTCACGTCGGCCATACATCACAAAGGTCTCGGCTGTTCAGCGTGGAGTCTCTGCCTGGGATTTAAACTCCTTTCCAACTAACTTAAACGCTCTTTACTCCTTCGGCCCCTCCCCTCCCCCCCCCCCCATCTACAAAACAAGCTCCTTCCTCAAGGAAGGCAGGATCCCCATAGAGCCATTAGCATTGCAGGGATGGTTCCTGGAATCAGGGAATCTACATTTTTAAAACTTTTTTGGACTTGCTGGGGTTGGAAAGCTGAAGCTAGTTCTTTAAAGAGCATCTGGGGGCGCCTGGGGTGGCTCAGTCGGTGGAGCACTCGACTTCGGCTCGGGTCAGGATCTCAAAGGTTCATGAGTTGGAGACCCACATCGGGCTCTCCACTGTCAGTGCGGAGCCCGCTCTGGATCCTCTGTCTCCCTCTCTCTCTGCCCTTCCCCCACTGGCACACACACTCTGTCTCTCTCTCCCTCTCTCTCTCTCTCTCTCAAAAACAAATAAATATTGGGGCGCCTGGGTGGCTCAGTCGGTTAAGCATCCGACTTCAGCTCAGGTCACGATCTCGCGGCTTGTGGGTTTGAGCCCCGCACATCGGGCTCTGTGCTGCCAGCTCAGAGCCTGGAACCTGCTTCAGATTCTGTGTCTCCCTCTCTCTCTGTCCCTCCCCCACTCGTGCTCTGTCTCTGTCTCAAAAAAAAATAAATATTAAAAACTTTTTTTAAATCAATAAATACACATTAAAAAAAAGAGGATAAAAAAAGAGAATCTGGAAATACAGTGGTGGGGCATGGGGGAGTGGGGGGGGGGGGAGGAGGCAGTCCAGGGACTCTTGGCCGTGACCCCTGTGGGCCAGGCTCCTTCTCCCTGACCAAGGCAGTGCAGAGTGGGGGGAAAATGTGAGAGAAGGGCAGGGATTCAAGCCAGCCACCCAGAGTTCAACAATAGAAGGGGTGGGAGACACAGGCATTGTGTCTTGGGTTCCTGCCCCAGAGAAGAGTCTGGGTCTTTGAGGGGGGAAAAGGAAGGAGAGACTTGAGGACACTTTCTCTCAGTCTTTGGCCCCCAAGTTGAGTGTGGAAGGCCCTGCCAGGGGCCCTGGACTGAGCCAGTGCTGAGCTGAGAAAGCAACCCCCCCCCCCCCCAGCTTTTTTCTTCCCGGTTCCCTTTTCCCTTTTGCTTCCTTTAATTTCCTTCCTTGAGTTGGATGCCAGAACTTACGTATTTTTCAGTAAAAGGGAGACCGGATTCCAAAAACCCCTCAGCTCCCTCTGGCCCCCAGAAGTCTGTCCTAGCGGGTCCCTACAGGTCCCCCGCGTCCTTCCAAATGGCAGGCAAAGTCCGCATCTCAGCTGGAGTCTTGGCCTGGACATTTTTTTCCCCATTCATGGCCAGGCCAACGAGGCTACAAACTGGAACAAAAGAAAATCGTCTTCCGTCTCTGGCTCACTCGAGTTTCTCGTTTCAGGAGAAAAGACATTTTGGGGTCATTTCCAAGTGTGTGGGGATTTCATAAACGCAGGTGGTAGTGGGTTACCCTTCCCACGAAGACAAGCCCTACCCGCAAGCACCCCACCCCTACCCCCACGAAAAGACAGACTGACAGACAGCAGCTGCGTCCTCACACACAGACGCCCTGACCCGGCATTTGAAGGAGCCAATTAACCAGGAACCATTTAATTCCTTCACCAGACCCGAGGGACTGATTCCAGAGGGAGCCCACCCCCAGAGAAACGGATTCAGTCTACGACAGACAGAGAGAGGAGAAGTTAGAAGCATATATGGGGGGCAGGGTGGGATGAACACTGAAGTTTAAAAAAATCAGGGAATTTCAGTGCACACTGAGCAAAGGAACGTCCTAGCAAGCTGGATGAGAGGGCAGCAGGGGCTGGGATCGTCCAGCACCCACGGTGACCCAGGTACACATCACCCAGTTCAGCACCCGCTAGGCTGGCTTTCTAGGATGCCAAAGTAACCAGCCAGTGCAGCCAATTCTGGGAGAAAGGAGCCAGGGAGTCATTGTTTGGCTTTTCTTTGACCAAACAATAATTGATTGGCTGGAATCTTCCCTTTACCTGAGTTGTTAACTCCTGCAGGGGAGTCGGTCAGCCCCCCCCCACCCCACCCGTCGCCCTTATCCAGGAGGAGACCCGCACCCACCCACCCCCATGGGGGGAAGTCTCTCACCTTTACGGATTGAACATCCGAGAGAAAGTTCGTTGCCCATAAACCAAACCAGCCAGAGTGATCCCGAGGTTTTATCAACTCTGATCGTGTGTCCAGAAGCAAGACCAGAGGCCCACCCACAATTTTAGAGTCCCCCAAAGCCGATGCGGTTTTGTTTTTATTTTTCGTATTAGTCTCATCATTGATCCTCTCCTTCTGTTTACTGTGACACAGCCCCAACCACATTTACCCAAAGAAAGCTGGAGCATTTGGGCAAATACTCAGATTCCAAGCTTCCCCCCCTCCCGCCCCCCTCCACCGCCACTGCTCCCAGTTTTAGCCACACCAGTCTAGTGGGGGAAGAGGGGGGAGTGGAGGGGAAGGTGACAGAGGAAGAAGATTCCAAGGGCCCTGTTCAGCTGAGCCAATCTTCCTTCATTTAGCAGTTTCTTTGGAGGGAACGGACCGCGGAGAGCAGAATCCCCAGTAAGGGAGAGAAAGGAGGAAAGAGTAAATTGTTGGTTTGAGGGTAAATCCAGTCCGTTTACAATTCCTGTAATGTTTGGGTCACTTCAGCCTCTGCTTTTTGAGAGGACACCAGGAGCCAGGGAGGTCTGCCTGCTGGCTCTCAAGTCAGAGTCCTCCTCCCCAGGGCTCCTTGTCGGGACTTCTGGGGGTGGGATCTCTTTGTCCTCCAGTCCCTCCTCCCCCCCCCCTCCTAGCCCTTAGGTTCCTCACCCCCAACTTGGCCCACCCTTACCTGTCTGTTCCCCTTCACCCAATGCATCTTCCAGACTTGCCAACGACGCCGCTGACCAAGAAACCCATCCCCAAGATCTCCTAACCCAATTCCAGCACATCTCTTTCAACTTCTGTGCCTCGGTTTCCCTCTATTTTTAGCGAGGGAGACCCGGAAGATAGCCGAGGCGTCGTCGGCCTGGGCAGGACAGATGTGGGCCGAGTGGTGGGGGAGGGGGGTTGACCCCAGGCCCGCGCAACCAACGGGAGTTGGTCGCTGGTCGCTCCAGGGACATGGAGAAGAAGAAAGGGCCCAGAGTCGTCCCCAACGGAAAAGGGTGGGAGCAGCGTACTCACAGGCGCCCCTCGCTCGCCCCACGTTTATCCGGGGGGCGGGGGTGCCCAGCTCCGCACAGGCATCTTGAGAACCTCGGCCCGCCGGCTTCCTCACCAAATCCTTGGAAAACCCGCACGCCCCCCCCCCCCTTTCCAATAAGGCGCGGGAACCGGCCCAACCCGGTGAGATTGCCCGAGGAGGGCCGCAGCGGGGGCCCGTCGGGCAGAGCTGGGCTCACCTCTCTCCTCGGGGGTCGGGGGAGGGCGCAGAGGGGCGCGGAGCGGGGGCATCTCCCTAGGGGAAGCATTTCTTTCCGTCAGGGGTAGAGGCACGCTCTCCCTGCCCCGGCTCCTTTCGCAGACGTCCTGGGCCCCTGACACCCCGCGGCCCGGCGGCCCAAGTGGCCGCCGCCGCAGCATCCCCGCGGCCCGGGAGGGGGACGGAAGGTGGGGAGATCTACAGAGCGACGCCGCCCCGGGGAAGTCGGAGAGCCCCCCAACAGACACACACAGTGCCTGGGTTTCCACTTAAAAAGCAACGGTTAGACTTTGGCTTCATTTTTGGTCTGAATGGCGCAAATGGTGTTTCCTTTCCATTCTTCATTCGGAGGGCCTCCGCTGTGTAGACCTGGCCTGGAAGCGAAGAGTGAGTTCTACACCCTCCCCCCCCCCCCCCCCCCCCCCCCACCGAATGTGTCTTTTCTCCCGGTCTGCCGGTTAAGTCGCTGCTTTCGCATCGTTCTCGTTGCATTAAACTCTGCAAACTTGCTTCAGAAACAAATGACTTTGTTTTTATATTTTTGTAAGGAATTAAGTCAATGACCTGATTTTTGTCAGTTCTGCTTATCGGAGAAAAGTCCACCCTTTCTTTAGTGATTGCCAAGATTGAGTACACGAGACCTCACAAACAGAAAAGTAATTCGTTTTTAGTTTTTCTATTTTCAAAATGTTTTCGTAATGAGCTTCTATTACCTGTGTAACTAAAAAGGAACACTATCGAAATAATAATTTCCGGATTTTTGTCTATCTTTTTTTTTTCAATGGATAATGTTGGCTAAAGGAAAAATTCAGAAGTGACCAAAGGACGTTCGTTGAAAAGAAAAGTAGTTCTTTGTCCCGCTTCTTACCTTGGTTCCTTCCCAGAAGCAACCACTGTGCGGAGTTTTCTGTACCCTTACAAATATAGGCTTTAACACAAAGGGCAGCAGCTGGTAAATACGCAAGGCTTTGTATTTTTGTCTTTTATTTTTTAATCATGTTGATAATGGTTCGGTATCTTTACTAACGCCTCCTTTTTAACGGCTCCACTTTATTGTATGGATGTGCCATAACTAGTTTAAGCAGGTAACTATTGACAGAGATTTAAATTGTTTCCAATGTTCCCTTCCCCTTTTTTTTCTGCCGCTATATGAAATATACACGACCCCGTGTATATACGCAAGTGTATCTGTAGGATATATTCTTGGAGACGGGTGGGATCAAAAGCCTTGTGCATTTTTAATGTGCACTTATTTTCACAGTGTTAAAAGCAATTTGCATGTCCTTTTTCAGAGAACTATCTTTTCCTGTCTCCCCCCTCCCCATTTTCTATTGCTCTTTGTTGATCTAGAGTCTTACTAATTTGTTTTTACGATACTTTATTACAATGTAAGATTCTGGTTTTGTTCTGTTGGTAGGGTTATAAATGTGACAGAGGATTTAAAGTTTTTCCATCCATAAGGTATCAGAGTGTTCCCGACATTTTTTTCCTGGAGATTCAGGACAGAATGGTGGGAATGGGGTGTTGATTTTGGATTATTGCCCACTTGGATTTCCTCTTGCACAATTCCACCCGTATTGGAAAATGGAGGGAGATTTTTTTTTCTTAATCATTATCTCCTCTTCTTTGACTCTCCTTCAGATTAGAAGACACAGAAAAGTCCCAAGTTGGACGGTGATGGAAGGTTCAGCACTGCAGAACTGAGACCTCAGGCCCAGTGTCGCCGCAGCAGCCTCTCTCCCTCTAAGCCCAGGGCAACCCCCCACCCAGGTCTCCAGACTCTCACCCAACACTAGAATGTGGGGGTGGGGTCTAAGATATGGCTCCTCCAGGCACCTGGCAAATGGGCTTCTGGAAATTCCACCCTTCCATGAGGGGTGATGGTCTGCCTTCTCAGCCTTCAGTTTTCTGGGGAACTGAGAAAAAGCAGCCAGGGCACTTAGCCGCTCCCTCCCATGACCCAGTGGTCGCCACAAGCTTGTTATGACCCCGGAGAACACATGGGGCAGCAAAGACTGGCTGGGGACAGGAGGGTCGGTGGGGCTGGAGTTGGGAGGGGTGAGGGAGGCGAGCGAGGAGGAGTCAGAGGGATTGGAGGGGCTGTAGAGACAGCTCTTTCAGCTACGGGGTCCCTGCAGTGAGCTGACCAGCCCCAACCCCCATCGTGCCGCACACAACTCGGATGTCCCAGGCTCAGTCGTCGGGGAACCCTGGAGCGGTAGCCCGCGGGGGGGGGGGGGGGGGGGGGGGGGGGGGGGTGTCACTGCTCAGCCTCGCACTCCCACCACTTCCAGAAATTTTTTGGAAGACAGAATGGTTTGCGTCCCTTTATGGTACCTAAGACAGCAGTCAAGAAACCGGGCAAAAAACCTAGCAGATCTTTAGAGGAAAGGTCAACAGAGAATTTGGACCCTGCAGAGTTGCGTGGATAGGAGCCAGGCGGGCGCAGCGAGGAGAGGATATTGCAAACATTTTCTGAGCGCCTACAGCATGCCAGGAACTTGCTAACAACTTCGGGGGGTGCGGGGTCTCCAATCCAGATGTCTCAGGGCCGTGTTTAAGGTTTGACAATGAGATCTACGTTCCCCCAAGGTTTTGTTACTAAGTTTGATCCCCTCAGAATTGTTGGAAGTGACATCTAGAGTGGGCGTGCTAAACGTTGAAGGTTTTTAAGAACGTTATTATGGGATAATAACTTATTATCTATTTTTTTTTTTTTTTTTTTTTTGTCAGATCTCTCTGTCTCTCCGGAGAAGTCTAAGGGCTTTTATTACCTAATTTCTGACCAAACGACATTTCACTCTTTGGTCCTACGACTGCATTATTTTAAGTTAGGAACTGTTGGGGCGCCTGGGTGGCTCAGTCGGTTAAGAGTCCGGCTTCGGCTCAGGTCGTGATCTCACGGTTGGAGAGTTTGAGCCCCGCGTCGGGCTCTGTGCTGACAGCTCGGAGCCTGGAGCCTGCTTCCGATTCTGTGTCTCCTTCTCTCTCTGCTCCTCCCCCACTTGTGTGTGCTCTCTGTCTCTGTCTCTCTCTCTCTCTCTCTCTGTCTCAAAAACAAATGTTAAAAATTTCAAGTTAGAAAATGTTCCAATGCATCCAAGTAATTGCTGGAATTGGTATCAACCTCGCACTTGGACTTAAGACCTCAGTTCCTGTGGAGAAAGGGAGGTGGCCCCTCCACGAAGGACGAACTCCCATCCCCACCCCTCTGCCCTCTCCCGTGGATGCCACTTTCCCACCCCACCCCCACCTGGCCTCTGTGACCAGAGCCTGTCTTCCAAGGGTCTTTTCCAGGAGCCTTCTCTTTCTTGGGAGAAGGGATGGGGAGAAGAGCGCTAAGAAAGGATTTGAAGGCAGAAGCCATGTCGGCAGTGGCAGTGGCTGCTACATGAACGAGCAGCTTTCTAAGCCTGGCTCCCTCCACCCTGGACAGATGGTCTGCGGCCCTGGGGCGGGACCCACACTTGGTCCGTGCTCCCCCACACCAGGGGAAAACTACCATCCCGCTGCTTCCCAGCAACCGGTGGTTGGGGTGTAGACCCTGTCTCTGATCCGTCTGAGATCTCCTTTTTCGCGCGTGTGCGTGAAGTCTTTTTTTACAGGCAAAGGGAAGCAAGAAAGAGAACGTTATTCGGCAGGGCGGTCCCAGAGGACGAATCCAACCCTTCGCCCCGGCCCCTCACATTCAGGGTTGAGCTGAAACTAAGTTTCAGTTTCTGAAATCGTTGTTGACATTCTCCGAGACATCAACTCCCCCTTTCTCTCTCTTGATTTTTACGGTTTCCTGGAAGTCTTCTAAGACAGGGGCCAAAGAGGCAAGAGGAGCTGTGGCGGAGTAGAGGGCGAGGGAACACTATTTTACACCCACCGAGTGGCACAGAAAGTCGGCCCTTGGGCCAAAAGCCTGAGGATAGGGAGGAAAGGATTGCCTGGCGGGGAGGGAACGGGGGTGGGGGGGGGGGGGGAGGCCCGATGTGTGGTGTGTAGGATTCCTGGAGGAGCTACTGGCACACACCCAGGCGACCCCTGGGCCCGAGGTCGGAGAAAGGACAGGCAGAGAAGTCTAGAAAGGCAAAGAAGTTAACGATGTTTGGCCGTCTGGGGGCTTATCGGTGCGTCGGGGTCAGACGAGGGCCGGGGCCGCGCAGGTGAGGAGCCCCGCCCCCACGCTGGGGACCGCGTGGCGGCTGTGGTCCCGGCCTCCAGGTGGAAGGAAGGGGGGGGGGGGTTGTGGCAAGCTGGTGAAATATTAACCCCTTCTGGGTTCTGAAGTGGGGACATCGGTCCTTGGAGGACGTGGAGAAAGGGGGGGGGGGACGCATCCTGGGATCAAAAAATCCAAGCCTTTGAACCCCCAACCCGTGGCGCGTGGGAAGGTGCAAGTTCTCGGGTTTCCTCTGCCTCCCGGCTCCTCCTTCCCCGGAGTGAAGAGCCTTTCAGCCCGAGGCGGGGGGCGGGGGCGGGGGGGGGGGTCGCTGAGAGCAGAGACCTCTAGCCTTTCCGCAGGGGGCGCCTCGGTCAGGGTCACCAAAGTCTTTTAGTGGATTGGGGGTGAGGTGGAGCGGATTATGGGCACCCCTTCTCCGCAGCCTTCGATCTCAATCGGGACGGGGACTAGGGGTGAGGGGCGCCCAGCCCTCTCCCCCTCCCCCCGGAGTTCTCCCGCGGGGTAGCGCGCCCCCCGGGGCGTAGCCGGCCGGAGGCGGGAGGAAGGGCAGGCCGCCGGAGGGATGCCCTCGGGGCTGGGGAGTCGCGGAGGCATTTATGGGCCGGGCGGGGTGGCGGTTCCCAGCTTCGATCGCCTCACCCGCCGCCACGCTCGCCGGGGACCGCTGGGTGGGGGCCGGGCCGGGGTGCCTCCCTGCGGTGAATCAGGCTTCTGACCTCAGCCCCTAGCCCGCCGCGCTCCGGAGGGTAAACATCCTCGGCACTTGGCAAACTGGTGGGACCAGAAAGGCGAGGGGATGGCCGGGAGAGGGAACGGGTTAGGAAAGAGGCCCAGAGACGGGCAGGTTCTGAAATCCTGTGTCCAGCCAGGAATCCAGGGATAGTCTTCCTGGGGGGGCGGGCGGCGGGGGGGGGGGTGCAGGGGGTGTCAGCTGAGCTGCCTCCTGGAGGCCGAAGAAGGCGCATCCCGTGGGGCGATGTTTCTCTCCTGCTGGATGAAGAATCCCTTCATTCAAACCTTGGAAATGCCACTTTGGAAGAGGTCCCAGACTTGGGGGGGGGGGGGCAAAGGAGAGCAGGAAGGGGCTGAGAGGCGCCCACCCTGTTCCCATTGCCCCCCAGGATCACTGGAAGAATACCCCTCTGAAGGGATACGGGGCATCTGTGAGCTGTTATGGATGGAAGCAGGGCGCAAATGACATCCTCACTCCTTCGGGAGGGACGGGGGTCACTAAACCTTAAGAACTGTGGTCGCCACAGCTCTCCTTTGTTAACGCTAAGACGGCGTGGAAAGAGCCGGTGTAGGGCTCCCAATTCAAAGCCATCCATAGGCGGGTAGAGAGGAGCTGTGGAGTCACACAGATCCATCGTGCCCACTGGCTTCAGGTCCCGGCAAGTGTCTCCCTCCCCGCCCCCCCGCCCCCCCGAGCAAAGTCTCCTTGCCTGTAAAAGAGGGCTGATACTAACAGCTACAGAGTTGATGCTGGACTCAAGAAGTCATACTCAACTCTACTCCTTTGCCACAGCATCCCCCCCACCCCCACCACCCACCTGAGGGGGGCGGCTCAGTTCCCTTTCCTCCAGCACCCAGGTGGTAGAGCTCCACATCAAGAAGTCTGATGGCTCTGAGAAGAGGGAGGTCTTAGCTACTAAGGTCCGGAGACACTCCGCAGCCTGTTTTCAGCACCCTGTTTCCTTTTAAAATGAAAGTAATTCAGGAGAGGGACTGGCTGAAAGCTCTTCCTGGGTTTAGGACAGCAGAAGACTTTTCTTGGAGCTGGTCTCCAAACGAGCTATGGCCTGGATGTGGTTGAACCCGCTCCTACTCTGTAAACCTGGCTGGGGTAACTGCCATTCCTACCCTGTCTTCCTCCGGGGGGGGGCCTTATGGGAACAGTGACAGAGTGGAGGTGACTGCACGCAATGCTCTGTTCCCCTGCGTGGTATTACATTGATCTCCACGCCGGAAACTAATTGCAAGGGTGCAGGTCAAGTTCAAGTAACCGTAGCCCTGGAAGGATCTCACTGAGGTTTCGGGTGGCCTTGGAGTCATGGCGGAGTTCAGTCTTGCCTCCCACCCATATTGCTTCTAACATTACTCGGCTTCCCAGGGCCTGGTTTTCTCATCTGTAAAGGGGGATTGAACCCCCCACACGGGCACACATCACCACCAGCACCACCACCATCGGGTGGTTTGGGTATAATAAAGTTCCTAGAGCACTTGGCCCTTGTGCCTGACACCTGGTCCGCACTAAATAAACAGCAGGGACGTAGATTCCTAAGTAGATACCGGAGGAAGGAAGCTGACTGCACGCCCCCCTGCGGGAGGCTTTACCCCTGCGGCATTGGGGTATCTGAGCTGGAGACGCTGGGTTGCCCACAGCCTGTAGAGCAGCGAGGGGAAGGCGCAGGTCCCCCAACCCCCGTCCTACTTCTTCCAGACTGGAGCGGATCCTCCTGGGACCCCGCTGGGACGAAGGTCGGCTTCCCTTTGGGTGGACGGACGGCCGAGCCGGGTCTCTGGTCCTGGCGCCCGAGCCGGGATGCGCTCGGCAGGGCAGCGCGCGGAGGCGCAGCGGCGTCGGGGTGGGCGGGAGGGGGGGAGGTGGGGGACAGGCAGGGAGCCACGGTCCCCCCGGGGTTTCTCCCCAACCAAGAGCGCGGGGCTCAGCGCCCGGGATCTGCCGAACTCCTCCAGTCGCTTGGAGCACGAAGGCGGACCTGGCTCCTGGGTGAGCGAGGTTTTCCTCTCCGTGCGTCCTCAACTCCAAGTTCGTGCAAATTCACAGGGACGCGCCTTTTCCGCGCTCACCTCCAACAGGAACCTCTAAACCAGCTGCGCATAGGCCTCTGGCTCTCTCTCTCTCTCTCTCTCTCTCTCTCTCTCTCTCCCCCCCGGGGGATCCCCAACCCCACCCTGCCCGCTAAGCCCCCCTCTCCGGAGATGGGAAATGGAGGCCATGCTCCAATCACGCCCTCCACCTCCACTTTGCCAGGCCCCTTCTGGTGCACATTTCCCTGCAGGGCCCCCAAATGCGGGACAAATGACAATGCCAGGGAAAGAGGACCCGTTGTGGGTGTGAGACTAATGAAAGATTCCTTTTTCTTTCTCCTATCTTGCCCTCCCCTCAAACAGGCACTTTGGAAAATAATCCAGAATGTTCGAAGAATCAGGAGATTTGCTGAGGCATGGAGACCCAGAAGGGAACAAGCAATCCAACAGCTGGCTTTTTTTTTTTTTTTCCCTTTCCATAGGATCCCAGTCCCTCCATCAGATATGAATACAAATATTGTGCATCTTTCCATGAAATATAAATTTCCCAGCCAGGCTGCAAGGAATATGAATTTTTATAGGTACACTGAGCCCTAAAACCACCCACAGGCTACAAGGGAGTCTATTCAGGCTACCTCCAAATACAACCAAATTACAACATGGAAACCAGAGATCTTGATTCAGATCTTTTATGTTTAAATAAAGAGGGGAAGGGGCGCCCGGGTGGCCCGGTCGGTTGAGCGTCCGACTTCGGCTCAGGTCATGGTCTCACGGTTCACGGGTTCGAGCCCCGCGTCGGGCTCTGTGCTGACAGCTCGGAGCCTGGAGCCTGCTTCGGATTCTGTGCCTCCCTCTCTCTCTGCTCCTCCCCTGCTCACACCCTGTCTCTCTCTCTCCCTCTCAAAAATAAACATTAAAAAAATGTTTTTAAATAAAGAAGGGAAAAACACTTTTGAAGTATCCAAATAATTGGAAATATGCATAAATATATTCATTTCACCGGGCCTCTGTTTGGTTGGTGGGAGTGGCAGACAGAATCAGGGATGTCAACTATTTTTCTGGTCTGAAAACCAAAATATCCTCCCCCCCCCCCCCCACACACACATACACACCTCCTTTGAGCCTCTGCTTCTCAGCTAGGAAATGGAAAGAACTCACGTCCCATTTAGACTGTGGGAACTGACATCAAGGGGTTCCGGGTGGAAAAGTGGGAGCGCAGAGGAAATGGGAAATGCAACAGACGCGTTGTCAGAGGCCCGGAGCCCAAGTCCTGGCTCTGTGCCTTTGATGGCCCCTGGCCTCAGTGTTCTCATCTGCGAGATGGGGATACTACTGATCGCACAGGACCTCTGTGAAGGCTGTACAAAATAATACACGTGAAAAGCTTTATCATTATCAGACTTTTCTTGGCCCCTCCCAAGTTGAAAGGGGATCACGGCAAGGAAAACGAGGATCCAGCTCGGGCCCTCACCCAGAGATGGTATGAACGTCCTCAAGGCTACTTGATGTCCTGACACGTGACCCTGCTGGCTCCGTCTCACCTTCGGCCAGATCCCAGGGGAAGCGAGAGTCCGTCGCGGCAGGCCTGCCTCAGCCCCTGTTTGCTTTGGCCAGGTCGTGATGGCCCTGCTGGGTTTGCCAACAGGATCTGGGTGTTTGCTCTCCCGCCTGGCATGACTGCTGAGGCAGCTGGCATTCTGTTCCCAATTACCCCGCTAACCAGTGTTGCTCACAGCAAGCGGGATCTGTCTCAGCATTGCCTGCCTGACTTCCTGCTGCTTCCACTCCCCGCTTTGCAGATGGACGGGGGCTCTTCTCTTTCCTAAGACTCCTAGACTTGGGAAAGCAGGGTGGTGGAGAGACGGCATAGTCTTACGCCCCCCCCCTTTTTTTAAGTTAATTTTTTAAACTTTAAAGTATATTTGAGAGAGTGAGCAAACAGGGAAGGGGGAGAGGGAGAGGGAGGGAGAGAGAATCCCAAGCTGGCTCCATGCTCCACGCTGAGCGAGACATGGGGCTCGATCTGACGAGCCCCACAGTCTTTCCTGTGCCTGAGATGGCTCAGTCAGTGAAGCATCTGACTCTTGATTTCTGCTCACGTCATGATCTCAGGGTTTGTGAGTTCAAACCCCACGTCAGGCTGTCGCAGAGCCTGCTTGGGATTTCCTCTCCCTCTCTCTCTGCCCCTCCCCTGCTTGCTCACACATACACTCTCGCTCTAGCGCTCTCTCTCTCTCTCTCTCTCTCTCTCAAAAATAATAAAATAAAGGGCACCTGAGTGGCTCAGTCGGTTGAGTGTCCAATTCTTGATCTTGGCTCAAGTCACGATCTAATGGTTTGTGAGTTCAAGCCCCGCATCCGGCTCTGTGCGGACAGTGTGGAGCCTGCTTGGAATTCTTTCTCCCTCTCTCTCTGCCCCTACGCTACTCGTGCTCTCTCTCACTCTCTCTCAAAATAAATAAACTAAGAAAATACAATACAATAAAAACTTCAAATGGCGGCCCAGGAAGTACATTCTCAAGAATTGAGAGGAAATCAGGAAGTAAGCCAGGAAAAGAAATCAGGGGCACCTCGGTGGCTCAGTCGGTGAAATGTCTGACTTCGGCTCAGGTCATGGTCTCTGGGTTCATGGGTTCAAGGCCTGCATTGGGCTCTGTGCTGACAGCTCAGAGCCTGGAGCCTGCTTCCGATTCTGTGTCTCCCTCTCTCTCTGTCCTCCCCCGCTCACGCTCTGTTTCTCTCTCTGTCTCAAAAATAAACATTAAAAAAAGAAAGAAAGAAAGAAAGGACTTGTTTTGCTTCCCCCCATTCCTTTCCTTGTGTTCTCTGAGGATAGTAGACAGTTCCAGAGTAAAGAGGAAGGGGGACCCTTGCTGAAGGTCACCCGAGACCAGTCAGAGCCTCTGGAGAGTAGCGGCAGATAGCAAGTGGGTAGCAAGTACGTGATGGGGAGAACATCTGCTCAGAGCAGTCCCGATCCTCCCACCGCAAGGCAGCTCCTGGAGCCTCCAGCCACCTCCCCAGCCCGCAGGGCGCACGCAGGAGTCACAAAATAGCCTGGCCACGGGCGCACTGCCTGCTTGGCTTTCCCAGGCTGCTGGTTAATAACGTAGAGTCATGGCTGAAGAATGCAAAGTAATTGAAAGCAATGCTTCGTAAATTGCAGTTCCACGGGCTTCAATGCCTTCCTAACAATTTGCAAAACCCATTTCGTTGCTTTTTGCGATTCCTTGAATTGAAATGCCGCTGTGTGCTGTAATTAAACTAAGCGACACGCCAGCTGTAAAGACAAGGGTTGTGAATGATTACATTCGGCTCATGTAATCATCCAGTGTGGGTGGGGGAGGATGCTTGAGCCAGCTGCCAATCGGCCTGACTTCCAGTGTCCCTGCTAGGGTGGATGGAGAACTGCAATCTGCGGTTGCCCTCTTAAGGCTACGGAGAGGTTTCCCCGCCTGGCCTGTTGGAGGTGGGCTAGGGGTTGTCCAGTGTGGGGTGACCCAGAGAAGTGGTTCCCAAACACGCCGATGCATTAGAGCCCTCTGAGCGAGTTCTCTAATCCAGGTCAACACCCTCCAGGTCAACTGACTACTCTGGTTTTCGGGGGGGGGGGGGGGGGGGGTGGGAGCACACATATCTTGAAGCTGCCCCGGTGGTTTCTGAGCCTGGACAAGCTGCCCAGTCCAAGATGTCTATTTAAAAAAAAAAAATTTTTTTTTTAATGTTTATTTTTGAGAGAGAGACAGAGTGCAAGCAGGGGGAGAGAGAGAGAGAGAGAGAGGGAGACAAAGAATCCGAAGCAGGCTCCAGGCTCCGAGGGGTCAGCACAGAGCCGGACGCGGGGCTCGAACTCGTGGACCGTGAGATCATGACCTGAGCTGATCATGATCGGTTAAGGTCGGACCCTTAACCGACTGAGCCACCCAGGTGGCCCTACCCAGGATAACATTTTAGACCCTCAATATTCACCCATCCGGCAAATATTTACTGAATTTTTAGTATGTCCTAGGCACTAGGCTAAAAGTATAAAGATGTAAAGATATGTAATCCCTTGGAGAGACAGCCATGGACACAAGTTCACTATCATGAGGAGAGTGATGCTAGTGATGGAAACAAGAGCCCCTGGATCTCCAATCTGGTCTCATAAACGATCTTTCCATTGTCACCTCCCACTTTCCCTTTCTGATGCAGCCAGATTGAACTAGACTTTACTTTTTTTTTTTAATTTTTTTTTTAACGTTTATTTATTTTTGAGACAGAGAGAGACAGAGCATGAACAGGGGAAGGGCAGAGAGAGAAGGAGACACAGAATCGGAAACAGGCTCCAGGCTCTGAGCTGTCAGCACAGAGCCCGACGCGGGGCTCGAACTCACGGACTCCGAGATCATGACCTGAGCCGAAGTCGGACGCTCAACCGACTGAGCCACCCAGGCGCCCCTAGACTTTACTTCTTGACCACGTTCGGGGGTGTTTTTATTTTCTTCCACACTGCTGTGCCTCAGTACCACACCTCATCTCCCCCTTTTTTTTCTTTACATTTGTTTATTTTTGAGAAACAGAGTGAGACAAAGCATGAGCGGGGGAGGGGCAGAGAGAGAAGGAGACACAGAATCTGAAGCAGGCACCAGGCTGTGAGCAAGCGGTCAGCACAGAGCCTGATGCGGGGCTCGAACCCACGAACTGTGAGATCATGACCTGAGCCGAAGTCAGACGCTCAACCGACTGAGCCACCGGGCGCTCCTCAGCTCCACTTTTAAAAATCGTATTTATCTCCCCCCTCCTTAATTTTTTTCTTTTTTTTCCCCTTAATTTTTTTTTTAATTTTTTTTCAACGTTTATTTATTTTTGGGACAGAGAGAGACAGAGCATGAACGGGGGAGGGGCAGAGAGAGAGGGAGACACAGAATCGGAAACAGGCTCCAGGCTCTGAGCCATCAGCCCAGAGCCCGACGCCGGGCTCGAACTCACGGACCGCTAGATCGTGACCCGGCTGAAGTCGGACGCTCAACCGACTGCCCCACCCAGGCGCCCCTTCCCCTTAATTTTAAGTAGGCTCCACACTCACCGCGGGGCTTGAACTCACGACCCTGAGATGAAGAGTCGCATACTCTACCGACTGAGCCAGCCAGGCGCCCCAAAAACATCTTCATCTTTTCCTGCCATTTCAAATATCACCTCTTCCAAAGAAGGGGACTTGATCCTCCCTGCTGGGTGGGAGGGCATTTCCCCCTCTCGTGTAACGACACTCTTTATTAGTGGCACTTAAGTCAGGCTAGCTATCTGTGGGCTTGTCTTCTTCCACTGCACGCTCCACGGGGGCAACCTCTGCCACGAGCATTTTTTTTTTTTTTTTTTGTCCCGCAGGAGCATTTGGCGGAAGGCTGCTCGGCAGGGGCCCTATGGGTGAACCGGCGGGAGTGGGTGGGGCCTGCCATTCTGCCTTCTCTTTGGATAACCCAGAGCTGTTGAAGTCTCTTAAGCAGGACTGGCTACAGAACGTGGTGGGTGCAAAATGAAAATGCGGGCCTCCTTGTTCAAAAATATTCAGGGGCGTCTGGGTGGCTCCGGCGGTTAAGCGTCCAGCTCTTGATTTCAGCTTAGGTCACGATCTCACGGGTCATGGGTTTGAACCCCGCATTAGGCTCTGCATTGTTAGTGCGGAGCCTGTCTGAGGTTCTCTGTCTACCTCTCTCTCTGCCTCTCCCCTGCTCACTCTCTCTCTCTCTCAAAATAAATAAGCATTTTTTAAAAATAGAATTTCAGGGGCGCCTGGGTGGCGCAGTCGGTTAAGTGTCCGACTTCAGCCAGGTCACGATCTCGCGGTCCGTGAGTTCGAGCCCCGCGTCAGGCTCTGTGCTGACAGCTCAGAGCCTGGAGCCTGTTTCGGATTCTGTGTCTCCCTCTCTCTCACCCTCCCCCGTTCGTGCTTTGTCTCTCCCTGTCTCAAAAATAAATAAAACGTTAAAAAAAAATAAAAAAAAAAATAGAATTTCAGGGGCACCTGGGTGGCTCAGTCTGTTAAGCGGCCGACTTCGGCTCAGGTCACGATCTCGCGGTCCGTGAGTTCAAGCCCCGCGTCGGGCTCTGGGCTGATGGCTCGGAGCCTGGAGCCTGCTTCCGATTCTGTGTCTCCCTCTCTCTCTGCCCCTCCCCCGTTCATGCTCTGTCTCAAAAAATACATAAACGTTAAAAAATTAAAAAAAAATAGAATTTCAAGAGGGTGACAACAGAGCATCTAACCAAGTGCAAAGCCACGTGAGACAACACAGACTGCACGCCCATGAAGCTGAGCCCGTTTCTGGGATCAAAGGTGTGGGCACCAAATCGTCCCCTAGAAAGACAAATCGTTCTGACTTCACCTCATTAAAAGGCTTCCTTTTTATCAGCTCAGGAACCTTGACTGGCTGGGGCTGGTGACTAGGGAGAAAAGGGGAGAGATTGTAGACGTTCCAGAAAGCCCTATTTCAGCAGGCTTACATCTTTTGTGTGGGCCAGGCTATGATCCGTATAGCCTGAAAATTGACAATGGAAAAATTGGCCTTGAGTCCGTCTACTTGGAGGGTCCTCAATGGGCTTGGGGAAGGGCGGGCCAAGGGGGTTTAATCTTTTTTTCAATATCTCTGTGCCCAGTGTGGGGCTCAAACTCACAACCTCGAGATCAAGAGCCGCATGCTCTTCTGAGTGAGCCCGCCAGGCGCCTAGGCGGGGATGGAGGTGTTGTGTATGTGTGTCCTTCACAGCCGGACCCAAATGGCTTCTCCATTCACTCCTTTGGGTAACTGAGTGAGGAGAGCCGTGTGCGCTTCAAGTATCCCAGAACCCCCTGGCATCCTTGAGGCCAGAAATTCGTGCCAGTAGGAATTCAAAAGGCAAAGCTGCATCAACATTGGGAGGCAGGTCCTTGACTTGGGACCTCACCCTTCTTCCACCGTTGCCCCAACCCCCCACCCCCGCCCCGCCTCCAAAGCTCCTCCTTCTTGGGCTCTCACTCAGGAAAAACAAGAGGGGCAAAATCTTGGATCACATTCCTGGAGAGGGTAGAGAATGAACCGGCAGAATGAAATGTTACACCCGGAGTCTAGCCAGAACTGATGCTGGACAGGCACACGGCAGCCACCGTGCCCCCCGCCCCCTGCGCAAAGGGCCACCTTGGGCACTAGCCTCCCGGCAAGCAGGGCAGGGCCTACCATTCATCCAAAGAGATTCTTCAAAGGCTCCTGATGCGTTTTCAGTGAATTTGGAGCTTTCTTACCAAGGAGTTGCTCGCGAGAACGATCTCTCACCCTTCCCCCTTCCCATCCCCCCTCTGGATCAGGCTCACTACCCTGGCATGGAGCGTGGCAATTTATTAATGTACGCTTGAGGGGAAGATGCGTCATTTCTGCAGGTTGACGGAAGAAACATTGCACGCTGGGCACTCTCGCCTCACTTCTTTCTCCATCGGCAGGATCGAGGTGGGCCGGTGAGGGAGGTGGCACAAAGGTGTTTGGGCACAGAGGTGGCTGGGGTGGGAGGAGGTCTGGTCTCAGGGCTCAGAATTCTCCATTCAGGCCTGGCCCTTTCTCTGTCTTTTCTCTTCGAGGTTGAAAGCCAACTGACACGGGCCTGTTGGTGGACTGGGGGCTTTGCATCCCTGGAAGCTTTGAGTCCTTCCCTGAAACATGCCTCCCTTCACACTGCTCTACCTGGGGGGGGGGGGGGGTAGTGTTCTGGATGACGATGCCATCTGAGGGACCCGTAGGAATGCCACTGGTGGGGCAGCTGGGGTGGATCCTGGGGCAGCTCCAATACTTCTCATAAGTCACGGTCCTTCAGCACCGGAAGCTAACTGGGAGGGCACAAAAGGCAAGGCTGTTGGCCCAGTTATGTTAATGGGAGGCAGTTGTAAGACGAGGATATCTAGATGAGGAAATAAAACTTTCAGTTGATCCTATGGACGTTGTAGACACTTTAAGAAAAGATAAATCATTTCCTGGGAATACGACGTGGAAAGGGAAACAGTGGCAGAGATCCGGTCTGATTCTGAAAAAAAAAAAAAAGATATATGTATATTTCCTTTAACTTTTTTTTTTTTTTTGAGACAGAGAGTGAGCAGGGGAGGGTGAGAGAGAGAGAGGGAGGGAGACACAGAATCGGAAAGGGGCTCCAGGCTCTGAGCTGTCAGCACAGAGCCCGATGCAGGGCTTGAACTTATGGACCGCGAGATCATGACCTGAGCCGAAGTCGGATGCTCAACCGACTGAGCCACCCGGGTGCCCCTATGTGTTTCCTTTAAAATGGCCTCTAAAATATTCAAGTCAATTAACTCATCATCACCACGCCTACCCAGTAGCAGGTGATTCACAGCCACAGTCACCAGAAACTCATTTCACCTGCACAACATTAAGCGTCCGGACAGCCCCACGCGTTTGATACGGGTCATTAAAGAGCAGCCAACGTGGCCGGTCAGAGAGACCGGTGGCTAAGCGCCCAGGCGTGGGAGCTCTGAGTGCCCTTGTGTAAGTTATTTAACCTCTCTGAACCTTGGCTTTCTCCTTTGAGAAAAGAGAGTCACGATGGTACTCACCACGGAGAGTTGCTTTGGCGATTGAGAAAATGTTTGCAAAGCAGTTAATGCATCAGAGGCACGTGTGTCTTGGGCCTCGTCCCCATCAGCACGGTGTCATCATCATAATCCTACTCATGTCACCATCGTCACTGCCGCCACCATTTATTCAGCGGGGTGCCGGGCACCCCAAGCTAGCAAGCTCTTAATCATCTTTTTTTTTTTTAATAATTTTCTTAACGTTTTATTTATTTTTGAGACAGGGAGAGACAGAGCATGAACGGGGGAGGGTCAGAGAGAGGGAGACACAGAATCTGAAACAGGCTCCAGGCTCTGAGCTGTCAGCCCAGAGCCGACGCGGGGCTCGAACTCACAGACCGTGAGATCATGACCTGAGCCGAAGTCGGACGCTCAACCGACTGAGCCACCGAGGCGCCCCGCTCATAATCATCTTAAAATCTACACAAGGGGCTACGTATCTCCCAAAAACTCAATGGTTGACACCTCTGAAGGCCTCGACTCAGTGACCCATCCACCGTGAAAGTGGCTCCAGAGGCAGGATGATGAGATCATAGTGATTTAAGTAGAAACACGGCAGGGCTCCTTTCTTCCCATGGGTCAAGATGGGCTCTACGTTCACAGCAGAGCGGTAGAGAGGAAGAAACACGGGGTTATTTGTCCAGAACCCATCACTTGTGTCAGGTTGGGCAAGTCGTCTAATGTCCCCAAACCTTGATTCTCTTCATCTGCAAGTTGAGGACAAAGTAATGATGTCTTCGTGCCAACCTCGCAGCATGTGACCTGAGGATCACGTGAGATATGGTACATCGCCTTGACGTGTGGAAGGTATGACACTGACCAAAAAAAGCCCCAGAACTCGGACCTCTGCTCTAGTACGTATGTCTTTTATCACTCCGGCCATCCACCTGCCCATCCGACAGTCCAGAAATACGTACCTGTGGTGCCCGCCAATCAGCAAGCAAGCGAAGGGAATATGGGCGGACCTACCTAGTTCCGCTCACATCCTCTTGGGCCAGCGATCGGGCAGTGACTGTACGCTTCCCCCGTGGCTTCGGCCAGGCCTCGGATCCAGTCGGGCTGGGGTGGCGACCACCAGCAGATCCTTCAGAGAAACATTGTAGCTCGGACGATGGTGCAGGAGGACAAGGGAGGACACGTGCAGCCGCCTCTTCCTGCCAGAGCTTTGGCCGCCCCAGCAGCACTCCCAGGGCAGGGAGTGGTTTTCTGGAAAGGCAAAGTCATTGGCATCATCAACGTGTGCCGCTGGACTCGGCACACCTCCCACTAGGGTCCCCTGGCCTCAAACCGCCTGAGGTTCCTCAATCCGAATCAGCCACTGCTCCTCTCCTCCAAGTAGTTTCTCTTCCTGTTGCCAGACTGAATGCCCCTCACCCAATACCCTGTGACTCAGCTGGATGCAACTCATTTGAATGAGAAGCAGGAAATTGAACAGGGTACTTGTCAAAAGCATTCTATTGGTGGGGGGAGGCGGGAGCGAGGCACCTGGGTGGCTCAGTGGGTTGAGCATCCGGCTTCAGCTCAGGTCATGAGCTCTTGGTTCACAATTTCGAGCCCCCTCACCGAGCTCGTTGCTGTCAGCCCAGACAGATCCTTGGTCTCCTTCTCTCTCTGCCCCTCCCCCGCTTGCTCTCTCTCTCTCTCTCTCTCTCAAAAATAAATAAGACATTAAAAGGAGAAAAAAAGATCTCAGGGTACTGGGTGGCTCAGTCGGTTAAGCATCAGACTCTTGATTTCAGCTCAGGTCATGATCTCACAGTTAATGGGGGTCTCTCTCTCTCTTCTCTCTCTTCCCCTCCCCCGCTCGCATTCTCCCTCCCTCTCTGTCCCTCTCTCAAAATAAATAAATGAACATTTAAAAGAAAATTTCTTTTTTTTTTTTTTTTTGCCTTTTTTTGTGTTTCTGGTAAGACTAGAGACTCCTTAAGGACATGGCTTATGTCTCCACCATCAGGCTGGGGTCTCCCATCTGCCTGAGGGCAGGGGCTGCATCCCCCACCCCAGAATGGCCACTCCTCAAAGATGAGGACTGGTTCCCTTGGTGGCTCCACCCCCTAGGCACATGCCATGCGCGCTGGCACTCACGTGACTTGTTACTCAGCACCAGCTTTGGGTTGTCGTGAGCTGGGAACAGGGAGAGCTTCTCCCTCAGGGGAACCTTGGTGAATAGCTCAGACATCAGACTCTGCTTCCTCGCGTCACTCTTCGGCGAAGCCCAGCTCTGGTTCAGATTTCCTAAGAAGCTCTGGGAATTTGTCGGCAGAGAAATTTTCGAGATTTTCCCCTGGAGGAGGTGCTGGGAGATGTGGTGCTGCCTGTATTTCAAGGAGACCGTCTTGGGGCTACCGCACTCAGAGCTGGTTTTCGCGGTCATGCTAGGCAGAGACTCTGGGGAGTCTGAGTCCTGGGTGGTGGAATCTGGGGAGGTTTCCACTGAGGTTAAGGGCTGGAAGAGAAAATAGCCCGAAATGAGACTGTTGAAGCCTAGGGCTCCTTCCTATGCCTTCTGGATTCCAACAAAGTAAGCCAAGCTCATCAGCAGCAAGAAAGATTAAGTCAAATGGTTTCCTCACCAGGAATTGGTTAAACAAACATTAGGGCAGAGGATCGGGGAGGGGGGGTGTCCACAGAACTTTCTTTGTTGTTGTTGTTTTTAATACAAGAGAGATTTTAAACACTCGAGATTGCTCATCCGAAAAATAGGTATTCGGGGACACTCAGGCACTGCCGATGAGAAGGTAGACTGGTACGGCCATTTTGGTGAACCATCTAGAAACAGTTAACAAGGTTGCAAATGCACTACGACTCAGCATTTCTGCTTCTAGGTATGCATACCGAATGAGTTATTAGAAAGCTCCTTTTCAAAAAAAGTGTATACGCCAATGTTCCCAGCAACATTATTCACACTAGCCAAAAGGTGGACATAACCCATTTGTCCACCAACAGAGGAAAGAAGAAACAGAATGTGGCACATGCATCCAATGGAATACAATTCGGCCTTAAAAAGGAAAGAAATTCTGATATATGTTGCAACATGCGCGGACTTTGAAAATGTGATGCGAAGTAAATAAGCCCAACACAACAGTATAAACGTTGTATGATTCTTCTTCTCTGAGGTACCTAGAGTGGTCATAGAGGCAGTAAAATAGAGAGGAATGAAATAAGGCAGAAGAAACATTTGTAGAACTAGTAGCCATAAACTTCTGGAACCTGGTGAAAGACAGCAATTTACAAGACCAATAAGCTCAAGACTCCTAAGTAGAACGAATACGAATAAAATGGCACCCAGATGGGGGCGCCTGGCTGGCTCAGTCAGAAGAGCACGCGACTCTTGATCTCGAGGTTGTGAGTTCAAGCCCCACACTGGGGGTGGAGATTTCTTTAAAAAAAAAGAAAAAAAAGAAACTCTTCCAAAAGGAAATGATACCCATAGACATCACAAAGAGCTGAAATCTGGAGATAAAGGGAACAGCCAGAGAAAAATGTATATACATTATATACAGCAGACAATATTATGGATACCGTTGACCTCTCATTAAAAAAAGAAAAAGAAGATGGGAAGATAATGGAACTTTGTTATTTAAGTCTTTCCTCTTAATTCTTTTAAATATTATGACTGTTTAAAGCAAAATTTAGGGGCGCTTGGCTGGCTCAGTCAGTGGAGCATGGAACTCTTTTTTTTTTAATTTTTAAACGTTTATTTATTTAAAAAAGATTTTTTTTAATGTTTATTTTTGAGACAGAGAGAGAGAAAGCATGAACAGGGAGGGTGGGGTCAGAGAGAGAGGGAGACACAGAATCTGAAACAGGCTCCAGGCTCTGAGCGGTCAGCACAGAGCCCGACGCGGGGCTCAAACTCACGGACCGTGAGATCATGACCTGAGCCGAAGTCGGCCGCCTAATGGACTGAGCCACCCAGGAGCCCCTAAACGTTTATTTTTTACTGAGAGACACAGAGACACAGAGAATGAGCAGGGGAGGGGTAGTGAGATGGGGAGACACAGAATCTGAAGCAGGCTCCAGGTTCTGAGCTGTCAGCTCAGAGCCCAATGCAGGGCTCGAACTCACAAACCATGAAATCATGACCTGAGGTGAAGTCAGACACTTAACCAACTGAGCCACCCAGGTGATCGGAGCATGGAACTCAATCTCAGGGTTGAGTTCAAGCCCCACAGTGGGGGTAGGGATTACTTAAAAATAAAGTTTAGGGGCACCTGGGTGGCTCAGTCAGTTAAGCATCTGACTTCGGCTCAGGTCATGATCTCGCAGTTTGTGAGTTTGAGCCCCGCATCGGGCTCTGTGCTGACAGCTCAGAGCCTGGAGCCTGCTTCGGATTCTGTGTCTCCCTCTCTCTCTGCCCCTCCACTGCTCACATTGTCTTTCTCTCTCTCTCTCTCTCTCTCTCTCTCTCTCTCTCAAAAATAAGCAAAAACATAAAAAAAGTAAATAAACATTAAAAAATAATAAAAAATTAATTAAAAAAGTAAAGCTAAAAAAAGCAAAATTTATAACACCGTGTTGTGGGATTTATAATGTATATTAGCACAAAAGAGGGAATAATTTTCCTATATTCAGAATGAAATCCATTACCTCTTAAGTAGATTCTGACAGGCTGGAGATGCATTTTGCAATCCTTAGAACAACCACTAAAAAAATGCAAAAATTATCACTAACTAAATGAATGAATTAAAACTAACAAATATTCAGGCTTTTAATTTTAATTTTTTTTTTTTGATGTTTCTTTTTGAAAGGGAGAGAGAGCACAAGCTGGGGAGGGGCAGAGTGAGAATGAGACACAGAATCCAAAGCAGCCTCCAGGCTCTGAGCAGTCAGCACAGAGCCCGACGCGGGGCTTGAACTCACAAACCGCGAAATCATGACCTGAGCGGAAGTCGGACGCTTAACCGACTGAGCCGCCCAGGCGCCCCATAAATATTCAGTTTTTTAAAGAAAACCTTTACTTGTTTTAAGTTTACTTGTTTTTGAGAGAGAGAGAAAGCATGATGGAGCAGCAGAAAGAGAGGGGGAGAGAGAGAGAGAGAGAGAGAGAGAGAGAGAGAGAGAATCCCAAGCAGGCTCCATGCTGTCAGCACAGAGCTTGACACAGGGCTCCAACTCACAAACCATGAGATCATGACCTGAGCCAAAACCAAGAGTAGGATGTCCAACTGACTGAGTCACCCAGGCAGCCCACAAAAATTCAATTTTCGACTAGCCCAAAAGAAGGCAGAAAAGGAGGAACACAAGGGAAAAAAGCAAAAACAGAAGAGATGAATAGGAAACAAACAACAAAAATTCAGCTCTAAATTCAATGGTATTAATAGCTGTATTAAATGAAAATGGAGTAAATGCCCTAATTAGAAAGCAGAGGTTAGGGGCGCCTGGGTGGCGCAGTCGGTTGAGCGTCCGACTTCAGCCAGGTCACGATCTCGCGGTCCGTGAGTTCGAGCCCCGCGTCAGGCTCTGGGCTGATGGCTCAGAGCCTGGAGCCTGTTTCCGATTCTGTGTCTCCCTCTCTCTCTGCCCCTCCCCCGTTCATGCTCTGTCTCTCTCTGTCCCAAAAATAAATAAACGTTGAAAAAAAAAATTAAAAAAAAAAAAAGAAAAGAAAAGAAAGCAGAGGTTATTATACCGGATAAAAAAAACAAAAAAACGAGATCCGGGGCGCCTGGGTAGCTCAGTCAGTTAAACGTCTGACTTCAGCTCAGGTCATGATCTCAGGGTCCGTGAGTTCGAGCCCAGCACAGGGCTCTGTACTTACAGCTCAGACCCTGCTTCAGATTCTGTCTCCCTCTCTCTCTCTGCCCCTCCCCCACTCACAGTATGTCTCTGTCTCTGAAAAATGAATAAACCTTAAAAAATTAAAAAAAGCAAGATCCACTTATGTCTGCCTATAAGAGATCCTCTTTAAATATAATGAGAAAAAAAATGTTGAAAATAAGAAGATATACCATGCAAATACTAACCATAATCAGCTGAAGTGGTTATATTAATGTCAAACAAAATAGATCCTTACACAAGGAGTATTATCTGGGATAAGGAGGATTTTATCATTTCATGATTGAAAAAAGGGTCAATATACCAAAAAGACAAAACAATTGCAAACGTGTGCCTAATAAAAGAGCACAGAGCCTGACACGGGCTCGAATCCACAAATGGGGAAATCATGACCTGAGCCGAAGTCAGATGCTTAACCGACTGAGCCACCCAGCCGCCCCACAGCAAAGTCTTTTCAATAAACAGTGCTAGAGGGGTGCCTGAGTGGTTCAGTTGGTTAAGTGTCTGACTCTTGATTTCGGCTCAGGTCATGATCTCACGGTCATCAGATCAAGTCCCACATCAGGCTGCACATTGGGCATGGAGGGTGCTTAAGATTCTCTCTCTCCTTCTTCCTCTGTCCTTCCCCTGCCTCCTCTCTCTCTCTCTCTCTCTCAAAAAAAAAAAAAAAAAAGTCTTTAAAAAAATTTTTTTTTCAACGTTTATTTATTTTTTTGGGGACAGAGAGAGACAGAGCATGAACGGGGGAGGGGCAGAGAGAGAGGGAGACACAGAATCGGAAATAGGCTCCAGGCTCTGAGCCATCAGCCCAGAGCCCGACGCGGGGCTCGAACTCACGGACCGCGAGATCGTGACCTGGCTGAAGTCGGACGCTTAACCGACTGCGCCACCCAGGCGCCCCTAAAAATTTTTTGAAAATAGTGTTCAAAATAGCAACACATATGGGAAAAACAAACCCTGGTTCCCATCACCAAGCATACCCAAAAATTAATTTGAAATGGATCATGGACCTATACACAAAGCTAAAGCTATAAAGCTTTTAGGAAAAAACTAAGAGAACATCTTTATGACCTGGAAGTACATGAAATTTCTTAAATAGGACACAGAAAGCAATAAGAGAAAAATTGATAAACTTCATCAAAATTAAAATTTTTCACTAATCAAAGGCACTAGTAAGAAAAAGAAGCCATGGAGCCCCTGGGGGGCTCAGTCAGCTAAGTGTCCGACTTCGGCTCAGGTTATGATATCGCAGTTCGTGAGTTTGAGCCCCGATTCAGGCTTGTGCTGACAGCTCAGAGCCTGGAGCCTGCTTCGGATTCTGTGTCTCCCTCTCTCTCTGCCCCTCCCCTGCTCGTGCTCTGTCCCTCTCTCTCTCAAAAATAAAGATTAAGGAAAAAAAAAAACTTAAAAAAAAAAGGGAAGAAAAAGAATAAGCAGGTTTTCAGGATATACAAAGAATTCCTACAAGTCAATAAGAAAAAGATAAAAAATCGTAACTTTTAAAAGAGAGGGAAGCAAAAACTTGACAGACTCTTCACAGAGAAAGATAACACGAATGACCAACATGCACCTGACAAAGTCTCAAAACCGTTAACGACCAGGGAACTGCAAAATTAAAACTACAAAGTGAAATCACAAATAGCCAGTAGAGTAGCTGAAATTTAAAAAGCAGATAACCCCAAACGTGGACAGAGGAACAAATGGAACTCTCATTCATTGTCAGTGGAAATGTACAAATGATACAATCACTTTAAATAAAGATTTTGGAGTTTCTTATAAAGTTCGACACAGATCTACCCTTTGACCTAGCAAACTTCTTCTAGGTAGTTACCCAAGGGAAATGAACACATATGTCCACAAAGACTTGTACAGCAATGTTCATAGAAACTTTAATCACAGTAGCAATAAAAAAATAAAAACTGGGAACAACCCACATGTCCATCAACAGGAGAATGATAAACTGCAGTAGATTTGTACAATAGATTATAATTCAGCAATGAAGAACCAACTATTGATAGACCCAACAACACGAACGCACCTCAGATATAATATTCAGCTAAAGAAGACAGACACAAAGAGTATGTACTATTTTATTCCATTTATATAAGATTCTAGAATAGGCAAAATAGTCCAAGGTCAAAAAAGCCAGGGTCAGGATCCCTTGTCCTTGAATGATGGACACAGGGAACCGGGCGGGGGGGGGGGGGGGGGGGGGGACAATTGCCAGGAAAAGGGCAGGAGGGAATTTTCTGGAGATGTCAGAAACTTCTACACTGTGACAGGGATAGAGGTTACATAGATGTGTTTATTTGTCAGAATCGTACAGTTAAGATTTGAGCATTTCAGGGTGGCTGGCTGGCTCAGTCAGAACAGCATGTGACTCTGGATTTAAGTTCAAGCCTCACATTGGGTGGAGAGATTACTTAAGTACATAAACTTTTCAAAAAATTTTGAGCATTTCAATGCACCCAAATTTAATCTTAAAAAAAGAAAAGAAAAAAAAAAAAAAAAAAGCAGGGCTCAACAAGAAAAAGACTGGGTCATAGAATGAGATAAATAACCCAATCACATTTAAATAAAGTTTAAGTGCATGCATTAAAAAAAAAAAAAATCTCTACTGGGGCATCTGGGTGGCTCAGTGGGTTAAGCATTGACTTCAGCTCAGGTCATGATCTCGTGGTTCATGGGTTCGAGCCCTGCGTCGCGCTCTCTGCTGACCGCTCAGAGCCTGGAGCCTGCTTCAGATTCTGTGTCTCCCTCTCTCTTTGTCCCTCACCTGCTCACACTCTGTCTGTCTCTCTCTCAAAAATAAACATTAAAAAAAATCTCTACTTTGCCAGGAAACACACTAACCAAACATGGTGGATAAGCATAGAGATAAAAGGAAAAAAATAAGTAAATGAAAGGCACAAAGGCTTTGAATGAACCAAGGATTTTTACTGAATCAGCCCTCTGCATATGAAATCCAAAAAAGAAAAAAAAAGACAATAAAATGTTGCCTTATTTTTTGAAAACCTCTTTAGAGTTAAGCAGTACCACTTTAAGTCTTAATTAATTAATGAGTCATTAATTAATTAATGAGAAGAGAACAGAGGCAGTCTTAAGAAGTCACAGGAATATTGAAATAATAGCTAATGCTTCCGGAGTCCTGTGCAACAGGCACCACTCTAAACCTCTTTTTCCTTTTTTTTTTTTTTTTTAAGTTTATTTATTTTGAGAGAGAGAACATGCACGCAAGAGCACTCGTGCGAGTTGGTGAGGGACAGACAGAGAGGGAGGGAAAAGAGAGAATCCCAAGCAGGGACCGTGCGGTCAGCTCAGAGCCCGACGTGGGGCTGGATCCCATGAACCACGAGATCATGACCTGAGCCCAAATCAAGAGCCGGACACTTAACTGACTGAGCCACCCAGGTGCCCCTAAACATTTTCGTCAATCCTTTCATTTAACACTCAAAGTAATCCTCTGTAGTTATTATTATTAAATGACCATTTTTCTCAATGAGTAATCTAAGGCTTAGGGAGATAAGAGTGACTAGACAAAAGTCATATAGGAGACTCTAGGATCCAAGTATCCAAACAGAGGCAGCCAGATCCCAATGCATACTCTCTATTCTTTTTTTTTTTAATTGCAGTAAAATAAACACACACACACACACACACACACACACACACACACACAAGATTTACCATCTTAACCTTTAAAAAAATTTTTTTTCTTAACATTTATTTATTTTTGAGACAGAGAGAGACAGAGCATGAACAGGGGAGGGTCAGAGAGAGAGAGGGAGACACAGAATGTGAAACAGGCTCCAGGCTTTGAGCTGTTGGCACAGAGCCTGACGAGGGGCTCGAACTCACGGACCTTGAGATCAGGACCTGAGCCGAAGTCGGACGCTCAACCGGCTGAGCCACCAGGCGCCCCTTTAATGTTTATTTTTGAGAGAGAGACAGAGCATGCACAAGGGAGGGGCGGAGGGAGGGAGACACAGAATCCGAAGCAGGCTCCAGGCTCTGAGCTGTCAGCACAGAGCCCGACGCGGGCCTCGAACTCACAAACCGCGAGATCATGACCTGAGACGAAGTCAGACGCCCAACCGACAGAGCCACCCAGGCGCCCCTTAAGATTTTACTTTTAAGTGATCTCTCCACCCAACATGGGGCTCGAACTTACAACCCCAAGATCAAGAGTCGCTTGCTCCCCCAACTTAGCCAGCCAGGAGCCCCCCCCCAAGCACTTTTCTGGAAAGTTTTTTTTCAGTGTGTGTCTACGTACAGATGAAATAAAATGGATTTCTACTGTGGGCTATGGTTAGAAACTTGAAAAACACTTACACCGCTCTACACTGCACTTGGACCGAGCTGAGGCCCAACAACGCTGAAGCTTTTCCAGTAGTTAGAGTACAGTCGTGACCCAGCGGTTGGTGGGCCTGTGATTAACATTTGAAAAGCCCTAGAAGTAAGGGTCCGTTCTCCTAGCAGGTGTGCTATTCCACAACTCGGGCTTCCCAGGTGGGGAAATCGAGGCTTGAGCGGCTCACTCAGAGACGGACAGTGAAGACTCAGGGGTAGAGAAGGCACCAGAAAGCAAGACTCCTCCTACCACCGCCCCCTGAGCTCAGCCCTCTGGGGAGGTAGAGGACTCTACTCACCTCAGTGCTGGTGAATATGTTTACTGCGGAGGCGGACTTGACCTCTTTGATTCTGGAGAGGGGGTTACCGAGCTCCAGCCCCGGGCAGCCGAGAAGGCTTGAGTGCCTCAGGTCAGGTGCAGAGGTGTGCCGCCGTGCAGGGCCGGCCTCTTTTGTGGGGGCCTCCGGGGCGAGGCTGCTGTCTGTCTCATTTGTCTTTGCATCTCTGACACTCAAGAGCAACTCAGGTGTGCAGGACACTAACGTCAATGGCTGGAGATTCTGGGAAGGGAGGAAACCAAACACGGCCCGTGGGAACCCAGCTGTGTCCACTTCCAGATGCATCTGCACCCAGGGTAGGTGCCAAGGAGAAGAGAAGGAAAGCAATTGGTCCCAAAGTGTCTCTAATCCGTGGTTCTAGAGGGCTCATGGATGGTTTCATGACATCTTCGAGCCACTTAAGGCTGTAGTTTTTTTGTTTTAATTTTTTTTTTAACGTTTATTTATTTTTGAGACAGGGAGAGACAGAGCATGAACGGGGGAGGGGCAGAGAGAGAGGGAGACACAGAATCGGAAACAGGCTCCAGGCTCTGAGCGGTCAGCACAGAGCCCGACGCGGGGCTCGAACTCACGGACCGCGAGATCATGACCTGAGCCGAAGTTGGCCGCTTAACCGACTGAGCCACCCAGGCGCCCCAAAGACTGCAGTTTTAAAACTGTACCTTTGTATACTTTCATGGCAAGAGGTTCCATAGCTTTTATCAGATTCTCGAAGGGCCTACGACCCTAACAAAGTTATAAAAAACATAGAAAAAAAAAAAAGATCCTGCTCTAATCTTGCCCCTTCAGGCGAGTGTTGGAGAAAAAGGAGATGGTCCAAAAAGCCAGCGTGAGTCCTTCCACCGAGCCAGAAGAGACAGTGTGGCAGAGGGGGGAATCCAAAGATTCAGACGGTAGGACAACGGGACAGCTGGCCCACAGGCCGGGGCTGGGCCACACACTCTGAGCAGCGGGCAGGCTGGAAGGATCCAGCTGTGGTCAGTCACCCCATGTAATGGGGAGGGTCCTGCGTCCCTAATGTTCTTCTCTGCGCCCCACCCCCACCCCCACCCCAGCTGTGCCCCTGGCCTGCTGGAGGCGAGCATTCCAACCCAAGCTGGAGGTGGGACCTATGAGTACAAGTGGGCCCGGAGCCCGGGGCCTACATGGGGACCGTGCCTGGCCTCCTAGCTGCTTTCACTCCCACTGGAGGGCTGGTGAGCGTCTGAAGGACGCCGGGCTCCTTGTGACTTCCAGGCCCCCCCGCCTCCTGGGGCCCAGCCCTCCGTGCAGCCCCCCGTTCCTTCAGTGCGTCAGGGCTCTGGGCAGGGGCCTCCTCAGCAGCCCCCCACGGACCGGCCCCAGCCGAGGAAGGGTGCTGGGCACACGGGCGCCCCTCCCCGCCGGGTTTACTTGTCTGGAGACGGGGGCCGTGGCCTTGTGTTCCTGCTGTGGTTTCTGTGGCCAGCTCCTCGCGCTCTTGCCCCTCGCTCGCTCGCCGGCCGACTCCCCCTGCGTCTCTGCCTTCTTCTCTTTCGTTTGGAAGGATTTTTTCTCCTGTTTGAGTCTCAGCTCCTGGATCAGCTGCCTGTCCGTGAGGAACAGCGAGCGTCAGGGAGGTGAGGGGTGGGCTGCAAATGCGGGCTATTGTCCCCCGAGGGGGGGGGGTGAGACTCGGCAAAGAAGGGCAATGCTCCACATGTCCTTCCCCCAGCGTGTCCAGCCTGCATCCATGACATTGCAGGGCACAGAGCAGGAGGTGGGGGGAGGGGGGGAGGCATTCCTCCCACCAGACCATTCCCAGCCTGGGGAACAGCATCAAGGGAGACACGCAAAGCAAGAGGCTCTACAGGGCTCCACCCCCTTGTCTCTGTCTCCACTTCCCAGCGGGCCAAAGGCCACGCATGGCAGGTGCCGGGAAGAGGGTCGGGGTAGGCGGCCAAACCAAGGGGCCCCCGTGTTGGACCACTACACCTCTCTGGCCAATGACGTAGTGGGACTAACTCAGTCACCCGGGTCAGGAGACAGAGATTCCGATTTCTCTTTTGCCATCAACTGCTATGTGACCCCTTCTGGGCTCTGACCTCCCCTTCCATAAAATGAGTGATGGGTAGGGATTAGACGGGATAGGATGAGTCCCTTCCAGCTCTTAGGTTTCCTACCTGTGGGGATTCAGGAGTTCTGAGGGACTGGGGTTTCTGGAGAGGGGTGAGGGTGCCTCTCTCAGGGACGAGTTTCTAGAAACAGCCACATATCCACTTAAAGCCCCACACTGGGGTATCTTAGCATTCCTGGTCCTTGTGAGACCAAAGCGAATATATCCCTGGCAACTCCCAGGTTGGGGACTGAAGCTCAAAGACCCTTCTCATGGGGCGCCTGGGTGGCTAAGTCAGTTAAGCGTCCAACTCTTGATTCCGGCTCAGGTTGTGATCTCGCAGTCTGTGGGCTGGAGCCCCGCATGGGGCTCCATGTGTGGACAGCGCAGAGCCTGCTTGGGATTCTCTCTCCTTCTCTCTCTGCCCCTTCTCCACTCGCTCTCTTACTCTCTCTCAAAAATAGATAAACTTTATTAAAAAAGGGGGGGGCTCCTGGGTGGCTCAGTCAGTTAAGCGTCCGACTTCAGCTCAGGTCATGATCTCACAGTCTGTGGGTTCGAGCCCCACATCGGGCTCTGGGCTGACAGCTCAGAGCCTGGAGCCTGCTTTGGATTCTGTGTCTCCCTCTCTCTCTCTGCCCCTCCCCTGCTCACACTGTCTCTCTCTCTCTCAAAAATAAATAAACATTAAACAATTAAAAAAGTAAATAAATAAAAGACCCTCCTCGCTGTGCCAGGCCAGTCACCCTAAAGGTCAAGTATAATGTCCCCCCCACCCCACCCAGAGCCTTCCTACCGGGCATACACCTCCCGAGCCCTGGAGGCAACAGTATTCTGGAAGAGAGAGTTGTTTCCCTGGAAAAACTTCTCATACTTCTCCGCATTCAGAGTAGGATAAATCAGGCGGAACCCTCCACAGTTTTCCTTCTCGTACTTCTCAGTTTTCTCTAACCACACAGCCTGGAAACCCTTGACCTCCTCGATCCTGTTGGGGAACAGAATGCAAGGCTGCTGTAGATTTTCTAGGAAGGGACGTGCCAAGCTGGATGTTACCTGGGGCCAGGCGGAGGCCTCGCACACAACGGCGGTCAACCCGTATTTGCTAAATAAATGTGCGGGACTGATTCTAGCCCTCTCGGGACAGCCGTTGTCATGAGGCACTAAACGCTGGTTGGGACAGTCTTTCCGGCTGCTCACCAAGGTCTCTCGTCCTACAAGATCCCAATTTCCCCTTGGCTCGGGTCGGAGGAGGCGGACTGTGGCCACCTCCCCCTTTGCAGCCCTGATTTCCCTCCTCTGGAGAGGTTGCTAAATGTGAGGGCTTCTTTGGCTGAGCTTTTATGAGCTGCGATGATCTCATTCTCCCTCACAGCCCCTCGGGGAGCTGGAGGTCAGAGAGGGAGGAATGATGAGTCCCTTTTACAGCAGGGAAACCGGGAGCACGGAGCTTATCTGGGGGCCAAGCCATGACCAAGAGGATGATTCAGGGGAGACCCCGGCTCCTCCCTAAGGGAGGCTGCCTCCTCCTGGAGAAGTTGAGACAGAGCCGGCTCAGTGGAAGGCAGCCCGGAGGAGTCCCAAGCGGCACCCTCCCTGGGTTCTTGGCTCCAGACCTGTCACTTCCCAGCGGGGTGACCTCGTGCAAGTCAGTTCCCCTCCCAGACGCTTGGTCTCCTTAGCTCCAATGACAGGACCATAGAACACCCCCCGCTACCCACCTGTCTTCACAGGGAAGACGGGGCACCCGCAAAAGTGCCCTGAGAAACACAGTGCTGTCACAAAGTAGATGCTATTGCCTCCGCGTCAGAAGCCCAACCCCCCCCCCCCAAGGGTTGGTTCTGCTCATGGGAGGAGAGGGGCTTCAGGGGGATCTGAAAAGCCACAAAGGCATTTCTTCCACCAAGTTCAGGCTCTTCAGACACGAGAATCGCTCCGCAGAATGAAGGCCCCTGTTTATTTTTTGTTTATTTTTTTTTTTAACGTTTATTTATTTTTGAGGCAGAGAGAGACAGAGCATGAACGGGGGAGGGGCAGAGAGAGAGGGAGACACAGAATCCGAAGCAGGCTCCGGGCTCCGAGCTGTCAGCACAGGGCCGGACGTGGGACTCGAACTCACGAACTGTGAGATCATGACCTGAGCTGAAGTCGGGCGCCTAACCGACTGAGCCACCCAGGTGCCCCAATCTCCTATTTTTAAGTACAAAAAAAAAAAAAAAGAATGCTCACAGTAAAACAGTTCAAAAGGCCCTTTCTGCACATATAAGCTAATTTTCCAAATAGGATTATCATTTGTTAGAATTGACTTCCCTCCCCACCAACTCGGGACAAGATTCTTTTTTTAAATGCAATTACTTGCTTTAATTGAGGTATCATTGACATATACCACCCTGTTAGTTTCTCGGGTGTACAACACAATTCGATATTGTTATATATCATGAAACGATCCCCACGATAAGTCTACTTAACATTTATCACCATACAGTTAACAAAAATGTTTTTCTTGTGATGAGAACATTTAAGATCTACTCTCTTAGCAACTTCCTTTATTTTTTTAACTTAAAAAAATGTTTATTTATTTTTGAGAGACAGAGCATGAGCAGGGGAGGGGCAGAGAGAGAGAGAGAGAGAGAGGGAAACACAGAATCGGAAGCAGGCTCCAGGCTCTGAGTTGTCAGCACAGAGCCCGACGTGGGGCTTGAACTCACAAACCGTGAGATCACGACCTGAGCCGAAGTCGGATGCTTAACCGACTGAGCCACCCAGGCGCTTCTCTTTGCAATTTTCAAACATGCAATACAGTCTTACTAACTATAGTCGCCATGCCCTACATCATATCCCCATGACTTATTTATTTGATAAATGGAAGTTTGTAGCTTTTAACCCCCTTCACTCATTTTGCCTGCCCCCAGCAGGCAAGACTCCTCACGGTCTCTAACACACCCTATCATGCCAGGCACTGTGATGAACCTTTATCTCATTTAATTCCACTTAGGTATCACTGGCACCATTTCACAGAAAGAACACTGAGGCTCAGAGAAGTGACATGAAGACCACATAACCAGTAGGCTCGTTGACAACCAGGCCAGGCCAGTGTTACTGGGAGCAGGGAAGTCACAGAGAGTGGGGTCTCCAGGGTCTCGGGGCACCTCTGTACCTGGTCTGCCGAGAACGACATTTTTGCAGGAACCGCCCCCGTTGTCTCTCCTCCTCCAAGACTTTCTTTTTGTCACAGCTTCCCAGGTTGATCAGGACCAAAGTGTCATACAGCAGACTGTCTTTCACCTCTTTATCCAGCCAGGAGTCGGTGGAGAAGCTCGGAGAGTGGTTGACCTGTGAAAGCACCGGGGGGAGGGGGAGGGCTGGGCTGTCCAGAGCGGAGGCAGGGAGTGAGGCCAAAATGCCACCTCCAGGGAGCAGCCTCAGCCCAGCTTGGGGCCCTGGCCACCAGGTGAGGGAGGAGAGACAGGGAGGGGGAGTCCGCACTGCAGCCGGAGTGAGAAAAGGAAGAAGGAGAATATCCTCTGGTTTAACCAGCGTATATTTCAGCCCTTTCCTCTTTTTTTTTTTTTCTTTTATGATTTTTTAGAAGTTTATTTATTCTGAGGGGGGAGGGGAGGGACAGAGAGAGGAGAGAGAATCCCAAGCAGGCTCCTCACTGACTGTGCCTAGCCTGGTGCAGGGCTCCATCCCCCGAACCCCGACCACAAGATCGCAACCTGAGCGGAAGTCTGACGCTGAGCTGACTGAGCCACCCAGGCGCCCGTCCCATCAGGCCTTTCCTCTCGAGAAGCATCAGGGGTGCCCCGTCTTTGGTCTCCCCTCCCCCTGGTGTGCGTGCTCTCTCAGGTACATGCCATCCCATAGGACAGATGGAAGGGTCAGGCTGGGAGGTGGGGAAGAAACCAGAGCGATGCATTCAGGACCCTGAGCAGGACTGAGGGGGACAGAACTCATTCCTGCTCGCGGAAAAGTCCGTCCTGTTTAGACGCCCTACGTAACGTGCTGCGGGGCACCCTGCCATGGGTCTGGGGGAGACAGGAAACTCGTTGAGCGGCTCTCCACCCACTCCCGCGGCCACAGACACCAGCCCACTCTCTGTTGGTGCTTGGAACCGAGTGGCCCAACCCCCTGACAGCCAGGCCCGGCAGCTCCTGTCTGATCTCGAATATCATCACCCAGTTCTTTTTTTTTTTTTTTAAATTTTTTTTTTTAACATTTATTTATTTTTGGGACAGAGAGAGACAGAGCATGAACGGGGGAGGGGCAGAGAGAGAGGGAGACACAGAATTGGAATCATCACCCAGTTCTGATGAACCACACCCCCTCTCTGGGAGATGATTCTATTACAAAAGACAAAGCTGTCTTTGGAAGCTTTCTGCGCCTGAGATCAACGGTTTCCCCACCCCCGCTCTGGGTGGACTTCAAGAAGGCACAAGGAATTCGCTAATCCCTGGCCGTCTACCCCCTCTGGTGGCCACTTCTCAGCCCCGGGCAGCAAGCCCCGGGCAGATGAACTGGCTTGGCCGGGAGGTTGATTGCAAGGATCTGGCTGAGCCGAGGGGGGGATGAAGGCATGAGCCTGACCCCCGCCGGCCCCAGTAAGAGCGGCCAGTGTTCGCCCCTCGCCCCAACCCCTCTACCTCCAGCAGCCAGGGCTTGAGTTTGTGGTCCAGCAAAATGTCAAAGCCCAGGATTTCAAAGCAGGCGCTGTTGAGTGTGTGGTTGGGGAAGCAGGTGTGGTAGTTATGCTTGATGATGGGGTGGGCGGAGATGATCGTCTTGATGATGACGTCCTCGATATCTCTCCAGACCTGCTCCGTGTTGTAGCCGTGGCTCTCCATGTACACACTGAAGGTGGAGAGCTTCCTGGAAGGAAACCACAGGCCGTGAGGCAAAAGCGGCCCCCCTCTGGTCAGCTTAGGCCATCTCACGCTGGCACCGAGAAACTTCTGGAGAGGTCCCGGGAGTTAACGGGGATGGACGCCCGGGGTGCAGGGCGACAACAGGGCTGTGTCAGCTCAGAAGGGGCCTGCAGGAGATATAGGGCCACAGGCCTCAAGCCTCTGCGGCCCTGAAGTGGGTGCAGGTAAAATGACACATAAGACCTGGCTTGGGCACTTTCACTGTGACCCAGAAAACACCCGTGAGGCCGGGGCAGGGACAAGGTATTCTGGGTGGAAAGCTTAATGGGTGCAAAAAAAAAAGAAATAAACCACCCAACATCCTACATTATGGTTTGGCTTTGATGGCAAATGGTTTCTCAGCCTTTGGTGTTCATTAGAAACACATAGGGAGCCTTCTAAGAACACCAATACTTGGGTCCCACGCCAGCCATCTGAGGGGCTTCTGGGGACCTACATTCACAGAAACTTTGCTTTAGGACTATCCACAGGGAAAAGGAAGCCCCAGGGCACCGCCACAGAGAGGGTTACCAACTGTCCCAGGCAAACTAGGACAGTCCTGATTTTAGAACTGAGAGTCTCACATCCCAGAAAACCCCACAGTCACCCGCTGTTCACCCTATTACACAGATCAGAGGACGTCTACCCCGTGTGGAGAGGTTCGTGAGGAAGGGGTGCTCTGGTCAGCTCTGAAGGGGTGCTCTGGTCAGCTCTGAGCTGGGCAGTCCAGAGAAAGGGCACAGCTGACAGGTCTAAGAGGCGGCGGTGGGGACACACAGCCACCCGCTCACATGCACACGCATGCACACACGGAGCTGACGTGGGAATGTGTGAGGGAGAGACACAGGGGCGGGAAGAGCAGAGGGGAAGACGAGACAAGAGACAGGGGCTCACAAGGCAGTGCAAAGAGCTCACGGGACCCCAGCCAATGGGGCCAAAAAGGAGGAAGCGGGGGCAGTCAGTCAACGCACATTTGCCGAGGGTCTGCTGAACATGCGAAACTCACGATCCCGCGGCCATGGGAAGCTAAGGACCATCTGGGGAGTCAACCCACATATGGAAACGACCAACCAAGGATGCATTCATGTAAAGACAGATTAGCAAAGGCCACTGAACACAGAAGCCCCCCTCCCCCCCCCCTCCCCCGCCATTGTCAGGGTATAAAGTGTTGCCCATAAATGAATTTTCCAGATCGCTTGAAGCCAATCCACTCAAGTGCAAAAAAAAAAAAAAAAAAAAAAAAAAAAAAATGTATTTAATTTGCCTAATTGGGAAATAAATCTTCCCCAAATAGATTATACACTTCTTATAACAGACATTGCAAATCATGGCGTAACCTCTTCTTGATGACTCAGGCACATCACAATGAATATCCATTATCGTGTAATTTCATAATGCCCAGTGGTTAGCCAATTCAATTTAACACACCAGCTATGTGCCAGGCACCTCGAAAGATGAAGAGGGCCTGGTCTCTGCGCCCCCCCCCCCCCCCCCCGAGCCCTGCCAGGTTTCCCATTGTTCTGTCTTCCCCTCCACTGTTCCTGCTGAGTGTGCACCTGGTGGGGGACTTACCGGGGGTGCAGTTGGCCTCAAGCTGGGGACAGGGGAATTGGGGGCGGGTAAGGCAGTCAGCGTCAGAAGCAGATCACCTCAGAAGGCGGGGAAGAGGAAGAAGAGCGAAGGACAAAGGAGGGACAGAAGGAAAGAAGGACTCTGCCTGGCAACATGGGAGGTGCCCAGAAGGCCAGGGCATCGCTCTAACCCTCAGGGAACTTAAGTACAAGCAAGGACACAAGACAGACATGTGCACCAAACCCAGAGCAGTTAAGGGCTATGGCTGATGTTGACCAGAGGGTGGTGGGGGTCCAGAAACGGAAAGGTGGGTGGCTTGACTCAGATCCCATAGCACTGACAGTTGTGGGGCCTCCTCAGAGATGGAACCCAATCCTCTCATCTGATTAAATGAGGAAACAGAGGCCCATAGAGACGACTGATTTCACAGTGGTTAGTTATATGGCTGCACCAGAACCTAGAACCAGATCGGAGAAGGCAGTATGGAAGCTTAGCGAGCCCGAAGGGCCTTCGAGGATGTTCGCCCATGGTTTTGGTTGGAGCTGAGCAAAGATGGAGAAGCGGGAACGAGCAAGGCCTATATACGGAATATGAGCCAAAGAGCGTCCTGGTAGAACCCCATGGAGCGAATAGCACAGACCAGGGCCTAGGGGTTCAGGGTAGACACGGGAGTTTTACTCTGGCTCTACCATTTTCCAGTAATGAGTAGAGAAGTCCCCCCCCCCCCGCCACCCTGTTATCCACAGGGGATACATTCCCAGACCCCCAGGGGATGCCTGAACCCGTGGAGAGCACCAGACCCTGCAGGTACTATGTTCTCCCCTCTGCAGACACATCCATGATGAGGCTTAATTTCTAAATTAGGCACAGTGAGAGATGAACAACAACAAGGAAAAATAAAAGAGAACGATGATAACAATATACCATAATAAAAGTTGTGTGACTGTGGTCTCTCCTGCACGCTCTCGAAACACCTTCCTGCGCTCACCCGGCTTACGAAGCTGATGTGAGATACGATGCCTACCCCGATGAGACAAATGAGGTGAGTGACGCGGACGTTGTGACGCAACATGAGGCTGACCATCCTCCATCAGGAGGATCATCTGCTCCCAGGGCCACAGTTAACCGCGGGTAACTGAAACCGCGGAAAGGGAAACCACAGATAAGGGGGAGTACTGTATACAGAATACAGAATAACAGCACCCACCTGCGTGGGGGTTATTGTTTTTGAAGCTTATTCACATAGGTCATCTCAATAGGTCCTTGACAGCATATCTGAGGCTGGCCAGCCAGTATTCGTAGTTTCTATGTTGTTTTATTATTTATTTATTTATTTATTTATTTATTAATTATTTTTTTAACGTTTATTTATTTTTGAGACAGAGAGAGAGAGTGCATGAACAGGGTAGGGTCAGAGAAAGAGGGAGACACAGAATCTGAAATAGGCTCCAGGCTCTGAGCTGTCAGCAGAGCCCGACGCGGGGCTCAAACCCACGGACTGCGAGATCATGACCTGAGCCAAAGTCAGCCGCTTAACCGACTGAGCCACCCAGGCGCCCCTATTTTTTATTTTTTTTAACGTGTATTTATTTTTGATACAGAGAGAGACAGAGTGCGAGCTGGGGAGGGGCAGAGAGAGGGAGGGGGAGACACAGAATCGGAAGCAGGCTCCAGGCTCTGAGCTGTCTGCCCAGAGCCTGATGTGGGGCTCGAACCCGTGAACGTGGAGATCATGCCCTGAGCCGAAGTCGGACGCTCAATCAACTGGGCCAGCCAGGCGCCCTGATTACTAAATTATCTTAGAGATGAGACAATGGAGGTACAGAGAAGTTAAAAGTCTGGATTTAGGGTGAAGAGCCAGGGGGCTGAGCAGCCCTTGGGTCTGAGGTCTGGGTCTGGTGGAAAGGAAGGGACACAGGGACCTCTGAAGGAGGAATCTTCGGGATTCAAGGACACCAAGCTCCCTAATCCTGCAGGTCAGGAGGGAGAGATGGGGAAGCTGGGCAGGGGAACCATTCTGGAACGCTGGGGGGGGAGCGAGGGGTGAGGAAATGCTGAGCCGTAGGCAACAGGACATGTCCAGGTGCACTGGGGAGGGATGAGCCCGGAACTCAGGGAGAGAGGGCAGGGGGGAGGGTGGGGGAGCAGAGCAGAGGGGCGAGGCCTGGCTTGGGGGGAAAGAGAGTTGAGGAAGCAGAGGAGGAAGGAGGAAGGGGGGTGCAAGGTGGCAGAACCATACCACACACTCTCCCCTTAGTCCCGGCACCCCCTGCCACCCCTCCGTCATGGCCCGAGGGCGCCAAGCCTATTGCCTTCTCATAAGAGGAGGGAAATGAGGGCCCTTAGGGAAAGTCACGGTGACCCTGAGCACTGTCCCACAGGTCATTTGAGTCTCATGGGGCATCTCCCTGCCCACATCTTACACGCCACGAAGCCGAGGCTCAAAGATCGCTGCCCACGCTGACTGAGCTGGCGAGTACTCAGAGCCAGGACAGAAAGCCAGGCCTCACTGAGCACCGTCACTCAACCTGCAGGGGCGCCCAAGGCTGAGCTGGCGTCCACGGTCAAGGTGGGGAGCGGCGGGCCCCGGCCGCCCCCCCGCCCTCGGAAACCGGGGCGGCCTCCCCTTCGAGCAGGCTTCAGCTAGTGATTTTCCGTTTGCTTTTTGGACTCTGCCACCAAGGGAGTTGTGAAATCTCACGTGCCTCCCTGAGGCTCCAAAGCCAAACAGATTGCGTGTTTATCAGCCCTCGGAAGCCTCAGGCAGGGGGCAGAGCACGCGCCTTGGAATCTGGCAGACCTACCTTCTCATCCTGTTCTAGCACTGACAGTTGTGGGGCCTGGGGCGGCTTAACCTCTCAGAGACCTCAGTTTCCTTGTCTGTAAAAGGGACATAGTACCTAACTCATAGCTCTCCACCTACAAAGGGCAGATTATAACGCCTCTGTCGTGGTGCTCTGAAGATGCGTGGGGGAAGGGGAACTGTAAACAAAGCCCCCCCCCCCCCTGCCCGGCATGGCCCCCACCACACAGTGAGGCACCACTCTCCCTTCCCCTTGTGCCTGGCAGGCTCCCTTCCTTCAGCTCCCCCTTTCTCCTAAAACTCCAATGAGACAGGATTAGTCGATCACATGAATGTAGTAACTGGGCATATACTCAGGCATTCCTCTCATTTCCCTGCTCCTGGGAGGTAGGGTGGGGAGGGGGGGGTTCTCAAAGCTGGCCAGCCACAGTCATGTCAACACATGCCACACACATCGTGACTTATCATTTGAGAATCTCTGTTGGAACAACACCCCAGGAAACCACAGGCCCAAGGACCATCTGCCTGACCTGTCCTTCTAGCGTGGCAGACCAGCGATCGATAAATATCTATTGGTTTGGAAATCTCAGAAGGGCCCAACGTACCAGGCGTATGTTAAGGCGTGCACGCGTGCATACGTGTGTGTGCGTGCGTGTGTGTGTGTGTGTGTGTGTGTGTGTGTGTATCCTGCTGGGGAAACAGTACGCGTTTCTCTCTCCTCCTCCCAACCTCCTAGGGTTTACGAGGTAGGCTGCTTTTAATGATTAACAGCCAGAGGGCAGAGACTACGGAGGCCAAGAAATAGTTTCTGAGACCATGTGACCCAAGATGGAACCACCAAGGGGGACTGACGGGGTTTGGGTAGAATCGCAGACCGTGGCTCCGAGCCTGGTGGGGCAAGACGAGAGAAGTGAAGGGGCTTCCTTACCTCTTGCTCCCGGCCTGAGCATCTCGAACGAAATTGGAGCTGTGCTTATTGATGGAATAGTTAGTCAGGTGCATGCAGATGTCATCCTGGGGAGAGAGAGAGAGAGAGAGAGAGAGAGAGAGAGAGACATGCAACTCTGTGGGGTCTCCCACTTCCTCTCCTTGCCCTCCCGGGGCCCCTAGGTCTTAAAGAAGAGACAGGGGAGGCCTTGGGCTTGCTTCAAGTGGCAAAACAGAGGCAGCCAAGTGGTATCCCGCAGCCTAGGGCAGAAGAGAGTCCAACCCCTCCTGCGTTTGGGTGGTTCACTGCCTGAGGGACATTTCAGGAGTCCTGGGGGCGGGGGAGTGGGGGGGGCCTGAAGGTGTGGGCGGAGGCTCTCCCGCAGATCTGGAGCGCTAGCTTTGAAGCAGGGCAGCTCTGGCCACGGGTCCCAGCCTCCTCTCTTCCTCGTTCTGTGACCTCCGCCAAGTCCCTTACAACCTGAGTTTTCATTTCTGCGTTTGTGAAATGGAGAGATGATAATCCCTTTTCCGAGGGCTCCTAACAGGGCCAAGTGAAGGGACGGATGCAACCCGGCACGTAGTAAGTGTTCAACAAATGACAGCCCGTAGCCACAGCGTCTTGAGGACGTGGGTTTAACTGGGGCCTTTTCGTCCCCCTAAGGAGGAGCGGGGGAGGAGGCACATCCCCTGAGCTCACCAGGTTGTCTGCGCAGGGGTGGGAGTAGGAGGTGGTGGCGAAGCGCGCTAGCCCTTCGTTGTATGCAAAAATCCGGAGGGGGTCACAGGACGTCATCAGCACGTAAATCCGCAGGTCAAACTTGAACCCATCAATGATAAAGGGCTGTGAGGAGGGAACAGGAGTCACACAGGCTTCAGAGGAGAGATGCAGACTTGAAGAAGATCATCGCCAGGCACTAGGGAGTGCAGGCTTGGCCCGAGTTGGGGAGGAGGCCGGGGGAGGGGGGGGGGAGGGGGACTCGCCCTGTGGAAGTCACTAAACCACGCTGTGCCTCCGTTTTCTACAGCACAACTCACCACCTCCCGGAGATCTCCAGGCAACCAAAGTGCCATTATAAAGTCCTGTGATGAGGGACATGCTGTCACCAATGTCACTTCTGCAAGAGTGCTTCCTGCAGGGCTGGCCGGGCCTTCCCAATCCGCGCCCGCTCCCAGAGGGCTCCCTCCCTGCGGTGGGCTATGCCACTGTGACCTCTGACCTCCAGCCATGGACTAAAGCCGGTCACCATGATCTCTCCAGGACGATTCCCCTCTCCCAAATGAAGCGGGGCACCCACAGACCAAAGGTGCCCTCCAGCTGCCATCGGTTGGAGGACAAGGGCCAGCCTAGTAAGGCTAGACCAGCTACAGGGGCACAAGGGTGAGAGACGCTTGCCCAGACACACATCACATCCCTGGTCCGAAGGCCTGCTCTGACAACTTCCAGGGCAGAAGACATGACTCGGCTCGGCCCCCATCACCAGCCCCTGTCCCCTCATTTCCCACAGTCCAGTGAAGCTAGAGCATGAGGTTGCTGTAGCAAGAAATAAATAATCCCAAGGAAGAAGTACCTTTGAAATATAGAGTTGACAGATCATATCCTCGCCTGGCTTGATATCTTTCACCGTCCGGGTGATGAATATACCTCTCCCTTGGCAGCCCGAATCCGGCTTACAAATGTACGTCTTATTTTTTCTTGACCTGCTGTAGTTCTGCAAATCTCCCCAGCTACCAGAGCGGCAGAAAGGGAATGAAATACGCCTTTAGAGGGGGAGCAGTGCAAAGAAAGCCTAGCCCTTTATTAACAAAAAAAAACATCAAAAGCCAAACCAAAACAGAAACACTAAAGCTCTCTAATGTGAAAAAGCCCTCGAGCTAACAGACGCACGCTGCGAGACCTGGCAATAGGAGAGACGGCCGTGCACACGCGCACACGGTGGAGGGAGGGTGGGCTCTGGGGGGAACTCGGGTCGGGATTTAAACCCAGGCGACACCGCTCACAGCTGTGTAACCCTTCGCAAGGACTTGACCTCTTTAAGCCTTACTCCCATCACCTACACCGTGGCGTAACGACACCTGGCTTGTACGGTGGTTGATCACATGACAGGAGGCATGCAAGGCGTTAACACAGACTGCATGCCCCACGAAGGGAGCTGGGACCCGAGTGTCTTGGCCCTGCGGGTCTGCAGACAGGAGATGTGGCGTTCTGCATCTGGCTCAAGCCCTGACAAGTGTTGTGACCTCGGATCAACCCGTCTCCTTCCCTACTCTAGGTCCCAGCTCTTCCCGGATAACACCTCTCCTCCAGCCAGAGCATCAAGGTGCAAACAGTATTCTCCGCTCTGAAGAAAGCGTATCCGGAAGAAAGAAGCCAATGTGATGCATTACAGATCTCAGTCCTGCTACACTTGTTCTGCATTTTAACTCATTTGCATTGTGACCACTAGAGAAGTCACTTGACTGCCAAGTTCCTTAGGGGCCATGAAATCTGGATGTGCCCGGTGGCTTAAAGGCAAACATGTTTCCTTCTGAGTTGTTACTAAGTCCCCAAAGTTGTTCCAGACAAGCTGAGGAAGTCTGGGAATCTTGGAGCCCCTGGTTTGGAAAAGCACTGGGAGGGTGCCGGGGTGGCTCAGTGGGTTAAGCGTCCGACTTCAGTTCAGGTCATGATCTCACAGTTCGTGAGTTCGAGCCCTGCATTCAGGCTCTCCGTTCTCGGTGCCGAGCCCACTTGGGATCTCTGCCTCCCTCTCTCTCTCTGCCTCTCCCCTGCCCATGCTCTCTCTCTCTCTCTCAAAAGTAAATAAACATTAAAAAAAAATAAAAAAGGAAAAGCACTGGGTGCAGAGGACAGAGTAGGATTCTTGCTGTGTGAATATAATTCCAATGGCAACGCTTCTCTGCCCCCTCCACCTCATCCCAAAGACCAGATGGTACCCAGGTCACATTTATGTCATCTCACATTTCTTCTGTTCCTTGGTGGTGTGGTCCAGAGCAATCTGTGTACCGAGAATGGATGCCCAGTTTCAAGATGGAGAAAGTGAGGTGGGGGATGGGGAAAGGCTGCCTGCCATCCATAGTCCTGCCGTGGGACAGAGGTCAGGCGTCCCTCCCTGCTCCCAACCTGGGCACTAACCATTATCTCACTCCCTCCAGAAGTGTTCACGGTCCTTCAAAATCCAGAAACCGCACACTTAAGAGGTTGGAACAAGTTCAAAATCAACAGCGTTCAGGGTCAGAACCCATTCTCATCCCAACTACAGGCACAAGCTCCAAGGCACCCAGCCCCGAGATGTCATCTAATTTTTTATAGCAGAGCTTTGTGTTTTCTCAACCTTGGACACACCCTTTATCCCTTCTCTTCCTGAAAAGGAGAGCGATAGATGGGGAATCCTTTGGGAAGGGAAAGTGGCACCAGGGAATCAAGAGCAAGACGGAAATGTAAATTGGGGGTGGAGGGTGGAGAAGGGTGCACAGGTGGGCACTTACTCAGCAGGAAGACACCAGGTCCTAGGGAAGAAGAGGAAATCCTTAGGGAACATCTTTAACATGCGGCTCATATTTCTGGCCAGCAAGTCCTTTCGGCAGATTTCACTCATCCCAGGGAAGTGATTTATTTTCTGTGAAGGAAGCCAGAGTTCATGAATAATGGGGGCCACGGGAGAACCCATGAGATCCCCTTGGTGGACGGTCCTAAAAGTGGGAGCCCGCTGGAGAGATGCCACACTTATACTGAGGGCCAGCTCTGCCCCAGATACCTGGTAACTTTTCATTTCCATCACCCTCTCCAGCGACACTGAGTAGTCTGTCCAGTAGAGAGTCCAGTCATTGGTTTCCCCTCCCTCTCGAAGGCCATACCGCTGGGCAGCCCTACGCACTGCCATGGAGTTGGAGAAAGAAAGGCCCATTAGCCCCGGAAGTGGGGAAGGAGCATGGGGTGGGGAGGCTATGTTTCTAGGTGGTCTCAGACCATGTCAGACCATGTGCTGAAGAGAGACACCTCAGCTCGTTGGAACTGGAAGCCATCTTGCCTGGTCTGGACATACCTTTGCCAAGAAAGAAACAGGGAGATCTACTGAGGAATACAGCCTATACCCGGTGAACCCCACAGAAGGTTATCTGGGAAGAATGTTTTACCTGCCCTGGCTTTCCCTTGCCAGGAAGTAGGCTTCTGGCTTTCCTCCAAACACTAAGCACTCTGTGTTCAGGGAATGTAAACTAATCCTTAACATTAGCCAGAGTCAAGCTTAAGTAGGAAGCTAACAGAAAAAAAAAGTATACAGTGCATTTCAAAACCACATATAGGCTGGGGCCCCTGGGCGGTTCTGTCGGTTGAGCGTCCGACTTCAGCCAGGGTCATGATCTCGTGGCTCGTGAGCTTGAACCCCACATCGGGCTCTCTGCTGTCAGCTCGGAGCCCGCTTCGGATCCTCTGTCCGCCTCTCTCTCTGCCCCTCCCCTGCGGGTGCACGCTCTCCCAAAAATAAATAAAACATTAAAGAAAAACCCACACTTATATGCTATCACATCCTTCTTTCTCTGTCCCTGTTAGCATTTGGAACTGGGAACTAACTCCAATGCAAACACACACAAAAAAAAAGGCCTGGAAAGGAAGAAGTGCCTGCAAGTGACCAGGAAAGGCAGGACCAGGCTGAAACTTATTCAAACTCGGAATTATATAATGACAACAACACTTCTCTATAGTCCAACGTGGGTCTGTAGGCTGCCAGTCTCTAACTTCTGCTCTAACAAGGACCAACCCCTGCCTTTTCTACGGATTCCCAAAGAATCCTACATCAGAACTACAGAGAACTGAAGTATGGCACCACCATGGTCAAAACCCACGTTTTCTTGGAGTGAGATTCCCTTCCTCGAATAGTTAACTGAGCTGGGTGAAGGAAACGTGAGGATTTGGAGACACCCCCTTTTCACCCCCAAGAAGATACAAGCGACCCTTCCCAACCCTTTGGGGGCAATCCACTGGGTCCCCATGGTGGATCCCTTGAATGCAGGCGCTCACCGCTCTCGTATCGGCAGGTGGAGAGATTGATCACCAATCATCTGGAAAAGAGAAGAAGGAAAGCAGCAAGACAGAGACAGACGCACTTGCCAGAACACGTGGCCGCACCCAGAAGCATCCCACCCCAGGCGGGTCCAAGCCTACTCAGTCGCACCCAGCCTGGTTTGAGTACACCCCTACTGAAGACACGAATCCAAAGGACTGCAGAGAGTCAGAAAAAACACGGGCGCTACCATTACTCAGCCCACGAGGTCGAAATTCTGCATTGTGGTTGCAACAAATTCTGCTTTGGCTTCCTATGAACCTTGCCTCCTCAATCCTTTGACTCCAGCGGCCCATCAGGAGCAGGAAGTAAAAATCTTTTCGGCCAAATTACTTCATGGTCGCCCACCTCTTGCCTTCCCCCCTCCCCCGCCCCCACTAACGGAAGTTGTGAGTTAGAAAGTGGACAAGCTGTCACACATCAGTGAGTCTGAGGACTGATCCATTTTCCCCAAAAGAGGCGAAGCGTGACAGAATATTAAACGGGAACTAGAACACAGAAGCCACAGTCGGATCCCAGAAATCGGCATCAGTCTTGTTATTTTTAAAATGTACTGGGGCACCCGAGGGGCTCGGTCGGTTAAGTGTCCGACTTCAGCTCAGGTCATGATCTCGCGGTTTGTGGGTTCGAGCCCCGACACCTCAGAGCCTGGAGCCTGCTTCCGATTCTGTGTCTCCCTCTGTCTCTGCCTCTCTCCCACTCGTGCTCTGTCTCTCCCTCTCAAAAATAAATACACCTTAAAATTTTTTTTTTTTTTATAATGTTTTTATTTATTTTTGCAACAGAGAGAGACAGAGCATGAGCAGGGGAGGGGCAGAGAGAGAGGGAGACACAGAATCGGAAGCAGGCTCCAGGGGCGCCTGGGTGGCGCAGTCGGTTAAGCGTCCGACTTCAGCTCAGGTCACGATCTCGCGGTCCGTGAGTTCGAGCCCCACGTCAGGCTCTGGCCGGATGGCTCGGAGCCTGGAGCCTGTTTCCGATTCTGTGTCTCCCTC